>NC_091977.1:69732591-70064246 GCF_044704955.1 Pristiophorus japonicus | reverse complement strand
CTGTTTGCCAACTGGAAAATTACCTATTAATCCCAACTCTCTGTTTTCTGTTAGTTAAACAATCCTCAATCCATGCTAATATATTACCCCCAACCCCGTGAACTTTTATCTTGTGCAGTAATCTTTTATGTGGCTCCTTATCAAATGCCTTCTGGAAATCCAAATACACCACATCCATCGGTTCCCCCTTATCCACCCTGCTCCTTACATCCTCAAAGAACTCCAGCAAATTTGTCAAACATGATTTCCCTTTCATAAAACCATGCTGACTCTGCTTGACTGAATTATGCTTTTCCAAATGTCTTGCTATTGATTCCTTAATAATGAACTCCAGCATTTTACTCCTTAATAATGAACTCCAGCATTAACGACAAATGTTACGTTAACTGGTCTATAGTTTCCTGCTTTTTGTCTGCCTCCTTTTTTAAATAGGGATGTTACATTTGCAGTTTTCCAATTCGTAGAGACCTCCGCAGAATCTAGGGAATTTTGGTAGATTACAACCAATGCATCCACTATCTCTGCAGTCACTTCTTTTAAGACTGTAGGATGCATGCCATCAGGTCCAGGCAACTTGTCCACATTTAGTCCCATTGTTTTACCGAATAGTGATAGTGATTGTGATTGTTTTTAGTTCCTCCCTCCCTATAGCCCCTTGATTATCCACAATTGGGATGTTTTTAATGTTTTCTCCCTCTTGTGTCAAAGTCTTCATCCCAACTACAAAAACGTGGATTAAACACCTAAAGAATATATATCAGTCAAAGTGTGTGATAAATGGCATTTGTCTTAGCCCGGGAGAGTACCAAGTCGAGCAATCCTTTGTTGGAGGCCTATATAACAAGAGGCCTTCCCAAGAGAGGGACAGACTGATAAAAGGAAAGCTGAGAGTGACCACAACCTGCTCCTAGCACCACAAGAACAACCCATGAACACCCCTGGAAAAGATTGATTGGCCTTTGTGACCCCCTCCCTAATAACCACTCCTGCCTCCTAAAACACACTGATCTTGAAACATAAAGCACCACTTCGCCAACATTCACAATGACGCAGAAAGAACATGAAAAATGAAAATCTGTACAAATATATAAATCAGTGTAATTTTTTTCACAGATTTTCCTCCCTCATGCTCTCTTGCACTGATCCCTTGCTAGAATAAGGTTCCAGCTGGCAATCATTCATATGTGAGTGCATATATTATGGAAATTATGGCCTGCCAATGTGAACGGGCCAGGGAATGTTCCCTGTTCTGGAACGGGTAGGCCTGAGGCCCACCTGATATTGGCTCTTTGAACCTCACTTACCTCAGACAAGTGACCTGCTGACACTTGCTGGGCAGCTCACCAGCCTCGACATTCCAATTTCAGGCCACTGCATTGCTGGTAGGTCATGATGGGGTTGGGCGGGGGGAGGCTATCAAAAAAGAGGAGGCAACGAGGGAAAGGTGGAAAGCTGTCAGGAGGGGCAAATAGCATTCCTGCTCCACCCAGCCCCACATTCAGGTTTGTATTTTTTTTTACAAAACTTGCTTTTCTGTTGATGGCCTGCAGTGGTCCCTTTAAGGACTGCCAGATAGGCCGCATGTATACCTGGTTTTCCTGAACATAGCTGGCTCAGCCCTTGCTGTATTCAGGGCAGCCCACTTTTATAAAAGGCAACTCAAAAAGGCATTAGGCCCCCTATTTGCATGTGCTAAGTTCCTATCGCCTGTTTCGGTGTGGGCCCTGGGCACAACTTTTGATGCCTACACCAATATGGCGGGTGCTGCACTTCCGGCTCAGAACACACCACCCACCCTATTGGATGCAATTATGCCTGTAAAAGGGTGTCAGCATCATCAAACTTCCAGAATGAAGAGTTGTCAGTCTATTTGACAATGGAAGGCAAAACCACCTAGCCTGATTTACCTTCACCTGACATCCATAGATGCGTACTTTGCAGTTGGAATTACTAGATACAAATCAACAGTGGAAACCACGGACAATTTTCTTCTCTCTAACCCAGGGTCACTGAAGCTAATTGTAGTACCCCTACTGCCATTCTAGCTGAAATCAGCTAACTCAGCACTGAACTGGGATAACAATCATTTTTATTTTAGAAAATATTATTGCTGCTCACAATACACGCCTGGATTCTTCCTAATCTCCTCATATTAGCTTTATAGGAAAAGATGTGCTATTTTTACTAATCCTCTATTGATTGCTTCCAGTGCCTGTTCCTGTGCAGTGATTCCTTTGTAGTCTCTGGTTTCTGCTGACAATCGCATCTTTCCCTAAGCTTCCCAATCTATTATAGAGCCAGAGTATATATTGAGATATTGTTCTCTCAGGCTCTTGTGATCCACCTATGTTGGAATCACTAATGTAAATTGTGGTGTTGGAATCATGCCTGCATTGAGCCCGAAAAACGTGAATTTTTTGTTTCGATTCTTCAGTGTTCCTGTTGTGCCGTCCTGTGGAAAGAAGAGTTCTCTACACAATTATCTGGGCTGTATCATCTGTGGATGTAAACAGCTTGGGTTGTCGGTATTCTCACATGGGACATCCTAATGCCTCATTCTGTGAATCAGCAGGTTCACGAGCGCATCACCTTTTGCACCATGTGGCAATTAAACACACATTTCTGCTTCCCATTGCACTTTTAGACAAAAAGGCATACATGAATTCTGCATGTTTAATTTAAACTGTATTTATTCTGCGCTTTCCTAACTGACTCTCTTTTTTTTATTTATTTAAATCTCAATTTAATTTTGTTGCCACTGGCTGCAAGTGTGTGATTTTACTTTTTTGTTGTGAATGTGCTTGTATTTAGAAAATTATTTATTTATTCAGACCATGAATACATGAAAGCAATTGATCAATCACTATTCACTGAATTTAGAAAGGTTATAATACAGTTAGAAAGTTAATTTCATAAAGTATATAAAAATTTTACATTTTAAAAGTAACACTGTAGTTTTAAAATGTCTATAATCCAATTGCCTCCTGCTCTCATTAACACAGCAGAACGGGAAAAAACACACTTCCAGAGGATTTTCAAACAGTAAATTGCTTCTATCAACTATTCATCCGCCCATTATTATTTTATATGTAAAGCTGTTGGGCCCCGAGCAAGTTTGTTTTGTTGGTGCCAATCAAGGTGACCTCCCCTGCCTTCTATGCCAGTTATTTTCTCAGACATCTGCAGATGCCATATGGGCTTCTGTCAGCTACTAGTGATAAACTGGGCTTCTCTGATTACTGTTACAGAGGCACTGCGGTTGTTTCTTGCAACAAATCCTTGATGCTCTCTCAGACCTCTTTATGTAGATTGGCACAGATTTTCCTGAAAACTTGCACCATAGTAACGCCGCATCTACAGCTTATGCTATTATTACCAGCGCTTCTCTAATTCTGCCCTCTCGAGCATCCCTGGTTATAATCGCTCAACCATTGGTGGCCGTGCCTTCAGCTGCCGAGGTGATAAACTCTGGAATTCCCTTTCTAAACCTCTCCACCTCTCTTTCCTCCTTTAAGATGCTCCTTAAAACCTATCTCTTTGACCAAGCTTTTGGTCATCTGCCCTCATTTCTTCTTGTGTGGCTCGGTGTCAAATTTTTGTCTTTTAACGCTCCTGTAAAGCCCCATGGGATGTTTTACTACGTTAAAGGTGCTATATAAATACAAGTTGTTGTTGTTATTATGGTTTGAAGTTGCAGGAAATTGCGTCGTGAGTGAGTTATGCTCATTTTTATGCCACAACATTTCCTGGGCTATTTGCGGTGCTCCACTGAGTCCCTCACCGAAACATATAGAAGTTAATTATAAGGGGGTTCCTCCCCCCCCCATTCAGAACAGCAACGATGGCGTTTTCCTTGATTTGCTAGTTTTCTGGCCACTTGGGGACACGTTGATAAAGAAAGATGTGCATGCACCTGGATGTGTCATAATTACTGTAATAATCTGTTACGTTTGGCATTCACACGAAATAAATCACCAGTACCAATGAGCTCAGTCATAAAGCCGCATTCATTCCTGTCATAGCCCTGTGTTTCATGGTGTTAACAGGCCATGCAACAAGTCCCAGCCCTTTTAGTACAACACAGTTCTTCAGATCATTCGTTTGGCTGCAGTTAGAATATTGTGTCCAGTTTTGATTAGCCAACTGGATACAGCATTCTAACGATGGCCTAGGAGGAGGAGGCTCCATGTACATTCCCATCCTCAATGATGGCGCTGCCCTGCACATGAATGCACAAAGCAAGGTGGAAGGGTTTGCAACCATCTTCAGCCAGAAGTGCCGCGTGGATGATCATTCTCAGCCTCTTCCTGAGGTCTCCACCATCACAGATGCCAGTCTCCAACCAATTCTATTCACTCCAAATGACATCAAAAAAGAACTGAGTGCACTGGGCACAGTAAAGGCTACGGACCCCGACAACATCCCAGCTGTCGTGCTGAAGACTTGTGCTCCAGAACTAGCTGTTCCTCCAGCCAAGCTGCTGCAGTGCAGCTACACCTTATATCACTTTGCTGATGATTGAGAGTAGGCTGATGTGGCGGTAATTTGCCGGATTGGATTTGTCCTGCTTTTTGTGGACAGGACATGCCTGGGCAGTTTTCCACATTGTTGGGTAGATGCCAGTGTTGTAGCGGTACTGTTCACTGGTTCAGCTCCATTTGCAATTCCTCAGATAATGAAGTAGTCCATGCCATATGCATACATTTTGCTTAGATTCAGACAAAAGATTTGGATCTTAATGTCTAGTTGAGAGGATCAATCTCTGATAATTTAACAAAAATAACAGTAATAATTAAAAGGGCATTTTACTTTTCAATCTTTGCATTAGGATTGTTGTGCTTTTATGCTATTAATGTTTCATTTTACACGAAAAATGTCTCACACTACCTTTGTAAAGCTAAGTGCATGTTTTGGTCAGTCTCAATTGATCATGTGTGTGGGTGAAAATCAGCACTGTTCCTGGTTCTGCTCCACTGCTACTCTTGGTTTCCACCCATGCTACTGCTGTTTCAGGGAACAAACTGATGCACATTGTGGGCAGGAATTCTTAATCTCTCGAAAAATATCACAAGAATTAGCATCCTCAGCATGCGGCACAGTTCAATCACTTTGAGCAGCACCAATGATTTAAGAATGGCAGTGAGGATTGAAGCCAGACGGAGTGGATTCCCAATGTGAACTGGGGTAAAGGATACAAGAGTGCCAACATGAATTGGAGCTGGGAAGAAGACTGTTAACATAAAATGGAGAAGGGCGGGGGTGATAAAACATGTCAGTGTGAACAGGGAGGGAGAGCAGAAAGTGCCTGCAGGAACTGGAAGGGGGAATAGAAACATAGAAACATAGAAAATAGGTGCAGGAGTAGGCCATTCGGCCCTTCGAGCCTGCACCACCATTCAATGAGTTCATGGCTGAACATGCAACTTCAGTACCCCATTCCTGCTTTCTCGCCATACCCCTTGATCCCCCTAGTAGTAAGGACTACATCTAACTCCTTTTTGAATATATTTAGTGAATTGGCCTCAACAACTTTCTGTGGTAGAGAATTCCACAGGTTTACCACTCTCTGGGTGAAGAAGTTTCTCCTCATCTCGGTCCTGAATTGCTTACCCCTTATCCTTAGAATGTGACCCCTGGTTCTGGACTTCCCCAACATTGGGAACATTCTTCCTGCATCTAACCTGTCAAAACCCATCAGAATTTTAAACATTTCTATGAGATCCCCTCTCATTCTTCTGAACTCCAGTGAATACAAGCACAGTTGATCCAGTCTTTCATGATAGGTCAGTCCTGTCATCCCGGGAATCAGTTTGGAGAACCTTCGCTGCACTCCCTCAATAGCAAGAATGTCCTTCCTCAAGTTAGGAGACCAAAACTGTACACAATACTCCAGGTGAGGCCTCACCAGGGCCCTGTACAACTGTAGTAACTATACCAGCTTGAACTGGCAGGGAGGGGGTAAAGAGTGCCAGTGTGAATTAGAAAGGTTAGAGGGAAAGGGGGCCCATGCAAACTTGAAGGGTGAGAGAAAAGAGCACCAGTGTGAATAGCTCATATGTTGTGTGGTGAGGTGTGGGGAAGTGAGGGGCACAATAGTGGTGAGAGTAGGAGATGCAGAGTGTGTGAGGAGAAGAAGAAGAAGGTGGAATGAACTGTGGTGCAGTGATTGTAGGAGAGTGAAGTGTTGTTGTGGAGGGGAGTATTGAGGTGGTTCAGATGTGATGAGAGAGTAATTCATGTGAGAGGTAAGATTCCTACTTTGACGACTCTATTGAGGTCATTGATATTTTTCCTGCATTTCCGCCATGTCTCGGAGCTAAGCTCCTGGCTTTAATCTCCTCTACAACCTCTAGCCAATGGCAGCAGTTGTTTTGGAAGACTTTCTGCCCTTGGGGAGAACAGAATCTCCCTCCTCCTACGGACAGCCTGGACCAACACTTCCAAAGTCTCATCTGAGAACCTGCGTGCCCTCTCTGTACCTTTCCAGCATTTTACAGCTTTAACAGTATTTCCCTGCTGTTTGCAGCCACAGAGTGCAAATCCCCTTTATAGGGTGATGGCTGCCTTTAAGTGGTATACATTGTAAAGTCCTGTCCCCTCAGTACACATTCACATGAGGCATGTAGTGAAGTCAAGGTCACTCTGGACCTGCACCTTTTATTTCACAGCTCTGGAATGCTGCACTTGCCTGAGATCTGTCCTTATATACCTGTCTCTTGCAAGTGCACCCCCGGTGGTAAGGTATGCTGGTGGTTACAGGTCATATCTTATTAGTCATGTATAGCATGTTGGGATACAGTTATATATAATAATGTAAGATACATGACATCACCCTCCCCCAAGGTCTTATTGTCTTTATAAGTTCAGTCTCTCAGGTGGTCTATGCTCTCGTGTGGAGCGTCTGAGTTGTGGTTCAGTTGTTTGCCTTGGTGTCTGTTTTTCTTTGGGTGGGCTGTCTGTTTCAATTGGTGTGATTGTTGTTGACTCGCCTGGGCTGTCTGTTGTGATTGCCCTTTCCTCAGGTTGTTCCCTCTGTCTGTCCACCAGGTGTGGTGCGAGTTCCACATTGTAGTCTGCCTCTGGTTCCGCAGTGCTGTTGGTAAATCTGCTTTTGACTTGGTCTACATGCCTCCGGCAGGTTTTGCCATTGTCCATTTATACTACCAGTAGCCTGTTTCCTTCTTTGCCCGTTACTGTCCCTGCAAGCCATTTGGGACCCCTGCCATAGTTTAGTACAAACACTTTGTCCCCTATCTCATTCCATCTCCCCCTCAAATTTCTGTCATGGTACTCAGTCAGCTTACGGCGCTTTGCCTCAACGATTTCGTGCATGTCTGGGAGGATTAATGAGAGCCTTGTTTTTAAAGTCCTTTTCATCAACAGTTGCGCGGGGGGGATCCCAGTCAGTGAGTGCGGACGAGATCTGTATGTCAACAGCAATCGCAACAGGCAACCCTGCAGCGTGGGACCTTGGATTTTAAGCATGCCTTGTTTAATGATTTGCACTGCTCTCTCCGCCTGGCCGTTGGAGGCCGGCTTGAACGGTGCCGTCTTGACGTGATTTATGCCGTGGTCAATTAAAAAGTCTTGGAATTCTGCGCTGGTGAAGCATGGACCATTGTCACTGACTAATATGTCAGGGATTCCGTGCGTTGCAAACATGGTTGCAAGGCTCTCTACAGTGGTGGAGGTTGTGCTCGAGTTTAAAATGGTGCATTCGATCCACTTTGAAAATGCATCTACAACTACGAGGAACATTTTGCCCATGAATGGGCCCGCATAGTCTACATGCACCCGCGACCACGGTTTGGTAGGCCAGGGCAAGGGGCTCAGTGGAGCCTCCCTAGGGGCATTGCTGAGTTGGGCACAAATGGTGCACCTTTGGACGCAGAGCTCCAAGTCCGCGTCAATACCAGGCCACCAGACGTGGGATCTGGCTATGGCCTTCATGAGAACGATCCCTGGGTGCTCGCGGTGGAGCTCCCGGACAAATGCCTCTCTGCCTCGCAGAGGCATGACTACTCGGCTGCCCCACATCAGGCAGTCTGCTTGTAGTGATAACTCATGCATGCGCCTGTGAAAGGGTTTTAATTCCTCGGGGCAAGCATCGCAAGCCTCTGCCCAGTCACCGGTTAGGACACATCTTTTTACTAAGGATAACGTGGGGTCGCTGGCCGTCCAGGCTCTGATTTGGCGAGCCGTCATGGGCGAACCTGTGGACTCAAAGGCATTGATTGCCATGACTATCTCACAGTCCTGTTCGTCAGACCCTTCCGTGGTCGCCAGGGGTAGCCTGCTGAGCGCGTCGGCACAGTTGTCTGTGCCTGGTCTGTGCCTTATGGTACAGTCGTAGGACGCCAGCATGAGTGCCCACCGCTGAATTCGCGCCGAGGCGTTGGCGTTTATTGCCTTGCTCTCGGATAGGAGGGACATGAGGGGCTTGTGGTCGGTTTCTAATGCGAACTTGGCCCCGAAAAGGTATTGGTGCATCTTTTTGACACCGTACACGCACGCGAGCGCCTCCTTCTCTACCATTCCGTACCTGCGCTCCGCCCGCGGAAGTGACCTGGAGGCATAAGCTATGGGTTGTAATTTGCCTGCACTATTGACATGTTGCAAAACGCACCCGACCCCATATGCTGATGCATCGCATGTGAGAACTAGCTTTTTACCTGGGTCAAAGAAAGTCAAAACACTGTTGGAACACAGAAGGTTGCGTGCCTTATTGAAGGCGCGTTCCTGGGCGTCCCCCCAAAATCAATCGCACCCCTTCCTGAGTAGCACGTGGAGAGGCTCCAGCAGCGTGCTTAAGTTCTGCATAAAGTTCCCAAGTAATTGAGTAGCCTGAGAAAGGCACGCAGTTCTGAGATATTCCGGGGCCTGGGTGCCAGGCGAATTGCTTCTGTTTTGGACTCTGTTGGGCGGATTCCATCAGCGGCAATCCTTCTGCCCAAAAATTCAACCTCGGGTGCGAGAAACAGGCACTTGGATTTCTTGACTCGTAGGCCTACCCGATCCAACCGCTTTAGTACTTCCTCCAAATTACAGAGATGGGAGTCGATGTCCCTGCCAGTGATAAGTATGTCGTCTTGAAATACAACCGTCTCCGGGATGGACTTGAGCAGACTCTCCATGTCGTGCTGGAATATGGCAGCTGCCGACCTGATGCCGAATGGGCATCGATTGTACATGAAAAGGCCTCGATGTGTGTTGATGGTGGTGAGTAGCTTGGATTCCTCGGTCAATTCTTGCATCCTATACGCAGATGTGAGGTCTAATTTTGAGAAAAGTTTACCTCCAGCCAATGTGGCAAATAAGTCCTCCGCTCTGGGCAGCGGGTACTGGTCCTGTCGGGAGACTCTGTTTATGGTAGATTTGTAATCCCCACAGATTCGTACGGATCCATCAGGCTTCATGACTGGGACGATGGGATTTGCCCAGTCGCTAAATTCCACAGGTGATATAATGCCTTCCCGCAGAAGCCTGTCTAGTTCGTGTTCAATCTTTCCCCTCATCACATAGGGTACAGCTCTGGCCTTGTGATGGACCGGTCTAGCATCCTGAGTGATGTAGATTTTGGCTTTGGCCCCTTTGAAAGTGCCCACACCTGGCTGAAAGAGATGTTCAAATTGCTTTATAACTGTTGAGCAGGAGGTCCGTTCCTCTAATGACATGGCATGGATATCATCCCATTTCCAGTTTAGTTTTGCCAGCCAGCTTCTCCCCAGCAGTGCTGGCGGGTCTCCGGGGACAATCCATAGGGGAAGTCGGTTCACTGTCCCTTTGTGTGAGACAGAGAGCATGGCGCTGCCGAGGACTGGTACGATTTCTTTGGTATAGGTCCTTAATTTGGTGTCGACCCTTGTGAGTTTTGGTCTGTCTCTTTTATGCGGCCACGGTTGTTCAAATTGTTGAGCGCCCATGAGAGATTGACTCGCTCCTGTATCCAGCTCCATGTTGACAGATATCCCGTTGAGTAGGACCCTCATCATTATAGGAGATGTCCTGTCGTAGGAGCAGCGGCCATTGATCGTGTTGACCCGCTGTACATCGGTGTCCCGGGTACTGTCCCCACCGTCTTCTGGTCCGCTTTCCGACCCATCCGATTCGTATACCAGCCGAGCTGCCGTTTTTTTGCACATGCGGGCCAAATGCCCTGTATATTCACAGTTCCTGCAAACAGCCTACTGAAATCGACATCCCCTTGACGAGTGCCCACCCCCACACCTCCAGCACAGACCTGTTCCATTGTTCAAAGTGTTCCCAAAGAATGAGCTACATCTGGCTGATCTCTCTTGAGCTTCTCTCAGTTTGTAGTTGATTGCTCTCATTGTGGGTTGATGAGGTGTGAACGGCCGTTCCTGTGGCCCTTGATGGCTTCTGTTGCCACTGCTTGCTGTCGAAAGCCTGTTCTGCCAGTTTTGTCTGTGAGTGGGGGTAGCAGCTTTTCTAATGCTGTGAACTCCTTGTTCCATTATTTCGTTAGTTGTCATACCTGCATTGTAAATCAACCTCGTTTCTTCTTCCCCTACCAAGAATGTCTGTGCAACCAGTGCTGCTGCCTCTAAGGTCAGGTTCTTGGTCTCTATGAGCTTTCAGAATATGCCTGCATGGCTATTCCTTCAATGAAACAGTCTCTCAGCATTTCTCTCCTCAGTTCATCGGAGAACTCACATAAACTAGCCAACCTCCGAAGTTCCGCCACGAAGTCGGGTATGCTCTGGCCCACACAGCATCTGTAGTTGTAGAATCTGTGTCTGGCCATATGTAGGCTGCTCGCTGGCTTCATGTGGTCTCTTACCAGTGTGCTCAATCCTTCAAACAACTTGCTTGCTGGTTTCTCAGGTGCCAACAGATCCTTCATTAAAGCGTATGTTTTCGAGCCACAACTGGTAAAGTGATGGGCTCTTCTCTTGTCTGCCGTATCATTGTCTAACTAGTCTTTGCTTACAAAGCTTTGCTGGAGCCTTTCAATAAAGTCCTCCCAATTGCCTCCTGCATTGTACTTTTCATCTGATCCATTTTTCGCCATTCTGTGGATTCTGTAATCCCGTAACCCGTCGCCACTGTAAAGTCCTGTCCCCTCAGTACAGATTCACATGAGGCATGTAGTGAAGACAAGGTCACTCTGGACCTGCACCTTTATTTCACAGCTCTGGAATGCTGCACTTGCCTGAGACCTGTGCTTATATACCTGTCTCTTGCAAGTGCATCCTCGGTGGTAAGGTATGCTGGTGGTTACAGGTCATATCTTATTACAGTCATGTATAGCATGTTGGGATACAGTTATATATAATAATGTCAGATACATGACATATATCAAGCCCGATTTACCCTCCACTCTCAAAGAGGAGAACATGGCCTGGTTTCTACAAATACCTGTTATTTCTATTTGTGAGGAATTACTTTATTTTGTCAGTTATTTATCCCCTTATCTCTATAATTCAAAGGGTAGCAACAGGTGCAACCAGTAACTAAATGACATGAGGGACACTGGATGGCCGCCCACACACCTGTCCCACCCACAGACCTCTTCAACGTTTCATTAACTCCATTATTGACAGATAACCAGTACAATGGCTTGAGTGCAGTTTCTTTCATCAGAATTGTGCTTTGCAAGTAGACAGCTGGCTAAACACTGCAAAGATGCTTGTCTCTAAGCAACGCTGTGTTTTGACTTCCTGTCAAAAGATTAATGTTGCATCTTTTGTGAATCTGTGTCAGCAGCTGACTACATGGGAGTCAGTACAAAGAATTATTTACTATTTTGAAACAAAATATCTTAGGTACAATTTTTCTCTGGACAACAAATTGAATATAATACACTCAAAATATAGACTGGAGAAACCTACAGATACGACCGAGTTCTAAACTTTACTTTTAACCTGCTTTTTCTCTTTTCAGGTGCTAACATTTCAGTTGTAGATCCTTTGTTGGTTCCTCTCTCTTTTCCAGATGTTAACAGACCTGCTGTTTATTCCTGGCATTTTCTGTTTTAATTTCAAATTTTTAGCATTTAAAGCTTTGTTTTCCCCAATTTGCTCTGTTTTGCTTTAATGTGCATTTAATGTTCAATCAGAAGTCACCATCCCTGACCATAGTTAGTGCAACCTTAACCAGTTTGAATATCTCAACAACAACTTGCATTTTTATAACACCTTTAAAGTAGTAAAACATCCTAAGGGCCATCACAGGAACATTATCAGACAAAAGAAAATGGACCCCGAGCCACATAAAGAGATATTACGGCAGATGAACAAAAGCTTGGTCAAAGAGGAGCGTCTTATAGAAGGAGAGGTGAATCTTAATGTTTTTTAATCTCCAGGCTATTTTCAGTGCAAGGTCCATATCATCACCTACTATAATGGCAATAGAACTGTTTTGTTTTCCAATCTGGAAACAAACAGCCATTCTGTTAAAACAAAATCCAGATTGGAGAAGAAGTGTCGGCAAGCGCAAGGAGGATTTTAATGGGCAGGAGATCGCAGCCCTAGACTGGAAGAAACATTTCCCAGCAGCAAAGAAAGTTGATTGGGGGAGAGGAGTTTGGGAAGGCTTGATGGTCAGGGGAGAGGAGGAAGCCTGGAGCAGGGGAGACCACGGGTCCCTTGAGGAACTCAGAAGAGCAATCGTTCCTAGCGAGGCCTTTCCTTGCTTTCTCCTTACAACTCCAACATTGGGTGTAATAACTACAATCCCCTGTTAAAATCACGTCAGGGTTCAAGCGACATCATCAGACCCCAACATTTCAATATTAATTAGGGCCCCATCTGCCTAGGGCGACCAGGCTCGACACTCCCGAAAACCTGGGATTTAAAATGGCGCCGGTCACACGAACGTGGTGGATATCGCCTGACCATTATTTTAGCTCCCCCCACCCTCCACCTGCAGTGTTCCTGTAAAATCCAGACTGGAGTATGGGAATCAGATACCATGGCAAGACATACTGGTCAGATCCTGCAAGACATTCTGCATCTATTCAGCTCCATCAGCTTGTTTATACTGCTTTATCACTCACTAGTTGTGCAGCCAGATTCACTTACAAATATCATAAGCCACCAGTAGCGGTCTATATCCTGTATATATGATGTAACAGGTAAGAAACAACATTAGCCTATTGAATAGAATTTTGAAATTAATCCTTTAACCAATTATTATTCATTGAATCTTATGGACCCATATTACTGAGTTCCAACTGGCACATCTTAGACTCATTTGTTTTTATTCCAAAGATAAGGATTATTACTGTTGATGAACTGCCTGCTGATTTTTCCAGCTTAGTGGTCCAAGACATTCATTTCAGGCTCCACTACACCCTGTGTCGCATCAAAATCCCATTATGATTGTTATCATTTGTTGCCATTCCAATCTAATGACAAAACCCTATGAAGAATGTTCTACTCATTTCTTTGAAAAGTCCAATAATACCTCATCAATCAAGAGCCATTCCTGTTACGGTTCAGAACCAGCTTCACAAAAGTAAAACTCAAGGCTCCTGCTTAATACACAAAGCAATCCTCTCTAATATGTGGTATACTAGCTCATTTTAATCATTTAATCTGCAGAGCAAATAAGCGTCAGAGTGCAAATCTTCCAGTTGCAAGTGATTGCAGCAAGTGATTGCAGCATTATTATCATCATCTGCAGCTTCTAGCTGCTACATTCTAATATTGGGGACTAATTTTCTGTTAACTCAAGTGCCTGGGTAAACACAGGACAGTACACTGCAGAACAGTCTGAATTGATGGCAACTGGCAAGATGAACAAGGCACTGTTTGTGCTGCCGAAGGTGGTGTACACCATCAAAGTGGTGGCTTTGACTCATTGGATATATTCAAGAGGGAGTTAGATATGGCCCTTATGGCTAAAGGGATCAAGGGGTATGGAGAGAAAGCGGGAAAAGGGGACTGAGGTGAATGATCAGCCATGATCATATTGAATGGTGGTGCAGGCTCGAAGGGCCGAATGGCCTACTCCTGCACCTATTTTCTATGTTTCTATGTTTCTACGCTTCCGATGGCAACATGAATCTAAAGAGGTTTGCCTTTGGAACCAGAGGTGCCGATGTTTTTTTGCCTGTTGGCAGGCTGAAGGATTGAAGCACTTACACCTGCCCCATACAAGTCAGCGAAGTGATTTTGCAGTCATTGGCTTGTGTAGACATTCACCAATCATTGGAGAAGGTAGTGGCTCCCAAGAAATAATCATAATTTTCATTTTTTTTTTAAACAACCGTGCATGTGCTAACTTCCATGTGTGCAGTTGTCTTAATATTGATTTGGCTGCTATATAAACCACTGTGCAATATGAATAGGGTGGCTTCTTTAGAAAACAAATTGTAAAGCTATTTCAAGTAGCTTTGGGAACAATGCTTCATCCATTTCTTTGTGAAAACCACAAACCAAGCCTTGAATATGGAACATGTCTGCCTATCAGTTGGGTTGGAGGAAATAAAAAGGTTTGGAGTGCTGTTTCTTATAGGATCACAATGTAATTGTACTGTCCAAATCATTGGTAATGTGCTTCTGGAATGGTCTAGTTGTTACGTAGGTAATTTACATTATTTTCTTAAATGCATAACCAAGAGAGGATAAATTTAAACTTGTCATGCAGGGAGTGCAAGAAAATGAGAGTAAAAATTCCCATCTCTACAACTTGTACATCTGTAATTTCTTGTTGATATTATTCAGAGGCATGTATGCTGATGACACCCAGTTCTTCCTCATGATCTCCTTCATTGACTCCAATGCCAGCATCCCCAAATGCTTATCCAGAGTAATGTTAGCAAAGTCAAACTCATCCTCTTTGGCTCCTACAAGCATCTACACATATCTGGCTTGGATTCAATCTGCCTCTCTAGTTGCCAACTCAAATTTAAAACTTTGGTATATTGCTCGACATAATCTCAATCTGTAGTTCCTTCACTGCCACTTTCTCTCACCTCCACATCACCTGCCTCTGCCCGTATCTATCCCCTTCTACTGCTGACACCCTAATCCATGTTTTAGACTTCTCAAACATTTCCTTTGTGAGCCTCCTCCTTCTACCATCCATAACCTACAAGTCATCCAGGATTCCATAGCTCAAGTATTTTTAAGACAGAGATCAATAGATTTTGGGATATTAAGGGAATCAAGGGATATGGGGATAGTGCAGGACAGTGGAGTTGAAGTAGAAGATCAGCCATGATCTTATTGAATGTAAATTACCTATGCAACAACTAGACAGCAGGCTAGAGGGGCTGAATGGCCTACTCCTGCTCCTATTTCTTATGTTCTTATTTAGCCACATCAAGGCCTGCATTCCCATCACTCCAGTCCTCTTAAAGCACCACAGCTTTGTCCTTGCATGACCCTTCACACCTCCAGTACTGACCTACTTCTCAGTCCCTGCTGCACCATTAGGAACCACTCTTTCAGCCACATTGCCCACACACTTTGAAACCCTTTCGCTCAGCAGCTCCACCTTGTCCCCTTCCTTCAAAAACTTGCTTAAAACCCTCCTCTTTGAATTTAATTTTGCACCCTCCTGACTGTCTCCCTCTTCCCCTTGCTATCCACCTCCCAGTAAAATAATTAAAGATGTATCTCTCCATGTAATGAGTGCCATACCTTGGGAGCCTCCTGTTAGCGAGGGCAGACATCGATGACAAAACCCAACACCGCCTTCAGTGTGCCAGTGCAGCTTTTGGTCACCTGAGGAAAAGAGTGTTCGAAGCCCAAGATATCAAACCCGGCACCGCGCTCATGGTCTGTGATATATTCACAGAGCACAGCACACACAGCTACTAACATGGCAGGCAGCTCTCTCGGAAGTCTCCGGAAATCTGCCTAGTTCTGTTTATTATTAACCCTGCATTTGCAGTACACAATACGTCCACATCCACAGTGTGGAGCTACAAACATTACAAGCTTACAGACATTACACTTCTCCCTCCTTAATAAAGAAGCCATCATAACAAACATCATACATAACTTACATGTTTATACATAACACAAGATATAAACTTTTTTTCCCATATTTACAAATTTAACTTTACCACTTGTTTTCTGTTTCGAAGAGGATACCTTTGCTCTCGAATAGAACCTTCCAAACATGGTCTCGAAACTAAACTCATTCGAGGCTCATCCTGAGGAATGTTTTCCTCCATGGAATTTCCTTGATTTTCATTTGAAGTCACTCTAACTTCAGGCTCTTTGTTTTCCTGACTTGGACTCAGACTTTCATTCTGATTCTCTCCTGGATTTGTTTCCAGTACATTGGATTTAGAATTTGCTACTGGTGTATCAAAACTATCTGATGAGTCAGAAATAATTGAATCATTCCCACCTTCAACTCCTTCCATGCCTGTAGGTAAAATATGATCAATATGAACAAACCCAACCTGTCCATTATCAAACATCTTTACCAAATATATTCGAGGACCACATATCTTCACCACTCTTCCTGGTAACCACTTTAACCATTTATGATGATGGTTCTTCACTCTCACCTTCTGGTTTAATTTCACACTTCTCTCTTTTACTCTATCTCTATCATGATTCTCTTTCTGTCTTAATTGTGTCTCTTCTACAGACAGTGCCAAATTTGGCTTTAACAACGAGAATCTGGTTCGTGGCTGTCGTTTGAGAAACAACTCTGCTGGTGTTCTACCAGTAGTTGTATGAGGAGTATTTCGATATGTAATCAAAAAATTAGCCAATTTGTGATCCAATGACAACTGTCTTTTCCTTGGATTTGGATCTAACATATGTTTTATGAGGGCACGTTTTACAATTTGTACAGTGCGCTCTGCTGCACCATTCGAAGCAAAATGGTATGGTGGATCCTTGGTATGTTTCACACCATTTTTGCTCGTGAATTGTGCAAATTCTTCTGAACAAAATTGTGGTCCATTATCCGAAACAATCTCTTCAGGGAGGCCAAATGAAGAAAATAATTTTTGTAAAATGTCTAATGTTTTACTTGTTATTATTTTCCACATTGGAAACACCTCAACCCACTTCGAATGGCTATCAATCACAATGAACAATTGTTGTCCTTCTAATTCAGCAAAATCAATATGTAGCCTTTGCCACAACCTGGGAGGCCATTTCCATGGCTATAATGGTACTGGTGGTGGTTGCTTGCTTACCGATTGACATGTCGTACACTGACTCACGATGTACTCTATGGGCCCAAGTTTCGGCCTCAGTTGCTCCTGATTTTTTGGAGCAACTGGTGTAGAACAGAGTATCTTAGAAATTCAAATTCTCGGCATTTAGTTTGCTCCAGTTCTAGTCAGTTAGAACAGTTTCACCTTGGAACAGAATTTTTTTTTCAAAAGGGGGCGTGTCCGGCCACTTACGCCTGTTTTCAAAGTTTCGGCAGTGAAAACTTACTCGAAACTAACTTAGAATGGAGTAAGTGAAGATTTTTGTACGCTCGAAAAAACCTTGTCTACACTTTAGAAAATCAGGCGTAGGTTACAAATCAGGAGTAGGGAATGGGGGGGGGGGGGTTAAAGGGAAGTTTACAAACATTAAACACTTCAGTTTTACAAATAAAGAGCCATCATCAATAATAAATTATAAAGACATCAATAAATCAACCAATAAATCAATCAAAAAAAATTAATAAGAAATATTTTTTTTTTTTAAATCAATAAATAAAACATTTTCTACTTACCGACTGCAGCACCGGGAGCCCTCCAACAGCGTGCTGGGATGCCCCCCCCTCCCCCCACAGTGTGTCTCTGTCAGTGTCTCTATCTCTCTCTCTGTCTGTCTGTCTGTGTGTGTCTCTCACTCTCTGTCTGTCAGTGTCTGTGTTTCTGACAGCGAGGGGAGGGGGAGGAGGGGGGTAGAGGGAAAGGGAAGTGGGGAGGGGGAGAAGGAGAAGGGGAAGGGGGAGGAGGAGAAGGGGAAAGGCGGGGGGAAAGGAGAAGGGGGGGAAAGGAGAAGGGACCGGGCCCGGCGGCCGGGCCCAAGACTTCGGGCAGGGCCCATCCCCAGCACCAGATTTACAGGTAGGTGGCGTTGGGTCGGGTCGGGTCCAGGGTCGGGAGCGCGGGTCGGATCGGGTTGGGTCCAGGGGGGGGGTGGGGGGGGAGGAGGGAGGTCGGTTCGTGTCGGGGGTGGTGGGAGGGAGGTCGGTTCGGTTCGGGTCGGGGGGGGGGGAACGTGGGTCGGTTCCAGTCCGGGGGGTCGGGGGCGGGGGGGAAAGCGGGAGTCGGGTTGGTGTCACGGTCGGGTCCGGTCTGGGGGAGCGGGAGTCGAGTCGGGTCGGGAGGAAGCAGGAGCTGGACGTGGAAGGAGCCTTATGCATGCAGCCCCAGTGAGGCCATTGGGCCAGGGCCAGGGGTTGCGTGCTTCGGGCCCCTCCCACACAGTTTTGGGCACCTGGAGCTACTGCACATGCACGCCCACTGTAGCGCGGATGTGCAGAGGTCCCGGCACTGTTTTCAGCGCAGGGACCTAGCTCCGCCCCCCACAGCTAGTGCTGCGCCGCGCCGAGGACCAGCAGGGAGCCGGAGAATCTGAAAGTTTTTTTTTAGGCGCACTTTGTGGCGCGAAAAATGGGCGTCCAGGTCGGGGCTGCGCCGTTCTAGGCGCGGCCCGAAACTTGGGCCCTATATCTTTATCAACACCTCGCCACCATAAGTAACTGCGTGCAAAACTCTTGGTCAAGCACATTCCTAGCTGCTGGTCATGGAGGTCTCCTAATAATTTGGACCTGAATTTATTTGGTATAACCACTCTTGCACCCCACATGATACAATCTTTCTCGACTGATAATTCATTCCTACAAATGAAGAATGGATGTGTATCTTTTTCTGTTACTTGGTTTGGCCATCCATTTGCAATATACTCATACACCTTTGACATCACTGGGTCACATTTGGTTGCTCTACCAATCTCTTCAGCTGTGACTGGCAGTTCATCAATGTATGAAAAATAAAACACTTCTTCCCTATCGGGTGTAACTTGTGATGGGGAAGGCAATCTAGACATTGCATCAGCATTACCGTGATCAGCTGATCGTCTGTATTCAATATCATATGCATATGCTGACAAAATCAAAGCCCATCTCTGCATTCAGGCTGCAGCTAATGTTGGAACTGGGGACTTTGGATGGAGGAGTGCTGTTAGGGGCTTATGGGCCGTAACGATGGTAAACTTACGACCATACAAGTATTTATGAAACTTCTTGACCCCAAAAATTAATGCCAAAGCTTCCCTTTCAATTTGCGCATAATTACTCTCACTGGCACTGAGAGTGCGTGAAGCAAAAGCAATTGGTCTCTCCTCCCCAATACATAATACATGAGAGATCACTGCCCCAATTCCATACGGAGAGGCATCACATGCTAGCTTAATCTCTTTAGATATGTCATAGTGAACTAACATGGTGCTCTCCACCAATTTGCTTTTACACTCCTTGAATGCTGTATCGCATTCTTTTGACCACTTCCAACAGAGCTGTTTTTCAAAAGTTCATTCAGTGGATGTAATATTGTAGCCAAATTTGGTAGGAACTTCCCATAATAGTTCAAAAGACCCAAGAATGAACGAAGTTCAGTGACATTCCTGGGAGTGGGTGCACTTCTAATTGCATCCAATTTTTCCATGGTTGGATCTAAACCCTCTTTGTCTACTCTGTACCCTAAGTACTCCACTGAGTTTTTAAATAACTCACACTTGGGTGCAGACACTTGTACTCTGTGCTTCTCTAGCCGTTTGAGGACTTCATTCAATTTGTTATTATGAATTTGCCTATTTGGTGCTGAAATTAGTATGTCATCCAAATAACATACTACCCCTTCAATATTTTACAAAATCTGGTTCATCACCCCTTGGAATATGGCAGGGGCGGAAGACACTCCAAACGGTAGCCTATTAAATTGATATAGGCCTAGATGAGCATTTATAGTCAAACATGACTTGGACTCCTCATCTAGTTCAAGCTGTAAGTAGGCATTCGTAAGATCCAGTTTTAAGTAGATCTGACCACCTGTCAGTGTTGTGAACAAATCTTCTATATTCGACAATGTATTGGGGATATTACCCTCTAGAACCTGGTTTACGGTTACTTTATAATCACCACACAATCTTACCTTACCATTGGACTTAGTTACAACAACAATGGGTGTAGCCCAATTACATCGATCTATCCTACAAATAATGTTCTCAGTCTTTAGTCTTCTGAGTTCTTGCTCAACTTTCTCCTTGAGTGCATATGGTACGGAACGTGGCTTGTAGTAAACCGATCGAGCGTCCTTCTGTACCCTGACACTCGCCATGAAGCCTTGGATCGGACTGCCCGTTTCGCAGAACACCTTCGGATACTTCTTGATAACCTCATCCGTTGATGAAAATCTCACTTCCACACAGAAAATCTTACTCCAATCCAGCTTCAGTGAGCTCAACCAATTTCTTCCTAGTAAGGAAGATTTGTCTCCTTTCACAACTAGTAAAGGCAAGTTCTGAAATTGATCTTTATATTTCACCGGTACAGTGATACGACCTACCACAGGAATTTTCTCTCCCGAGTAGCCTCGCAGCTCTATCTTGGATTTCTCCAGTTGAAAATCACGCAATTTGTCGAGGTACAGTGACTCCGGTACTACACTCATGGATGCACCCGTGTCAATTTCCATTGGTATCTTGAATCCTGCAACATCTATGTGGATTTTGATGCTTTCCGAATCGCTGTCCGTTAACCTCGTGCTCCTGATGACGTGTAACTCTAACATCTCCTCGTTCTGTTGTTGTTCTTCTATGCTATGTAGTCTCTTGGGATTTCTACTCATAGCTTTGAACACTGGACTCATAGCTTTGGAAGCTGGTTTACCCTTCAGTTGGCATGCCTTCGCAAGATGCCCAGTCTTCCTGCAGAAGAAACACTCTGCCTTCACGTATGGACAACTTTGAGCAATGTGTTGTCCCAGGCACCTATAGCATGACTTCGACGCTCTGTTAGAATTTCCAGGTTCTGAGACTTTGGGCCCCCACCTTCTTTTTCCTTGAACCTGCAGGTGATTTACCTCAGTTGACTGATGACCGTAATCATTATTTAATTCTCGGGAGTATTGTTCGACCATGCCCATCGACCTCACTGTCTCACAAGCAATCTCAAAAGTCAAGTCATCCGTCATCAATAACTTCCTTCTGATTGCATCATTTTTCACCCCACAAACAAAACAATCCCGTAATGCTCGGTTTTGAAAGTTTCCAAAATGACAGTGCATCGATAGCTTTTTTAATGCTACGATGTAATCACTGATATATTCATCAGTCTTTTGATTCCGAATCCTGAAACGATAGCTTTCAGCAATTTCTAACGATTTGGGGTTATAGTGCTGCTCCAGCTTCATTAAAATCTCTTTAAGCATTGTGTCTTTTGGCTTGTCAGACACAAGCAGATTTACAAGGGTTTGGCATAATGCTGGACCCGCCACCGATAAGAAGATCGCTTTCTTACATTCCAACACAGCCCGGTTCTGGACTACATTGTCTGGAACTTCGATTATGTTATTTGCAGTGAAATACATTTCTAGCTGATCCACATACACTTTAAAACATTCCCGGCCGTGTCTATATTCTCCCAAATGTCCCAATACACCTGCCATTTTAATCTCTAGCTGTTCACAACTGTGTGCTGTATTTTACCTCAGATTTTGTAGCTTTTTTCCAAAGACAGAAACTTCCAAAGTCTCTCTGTCAGCTGGCTGAATCCTTTACCAACAAAATTTAAGCTTTAAATCATCTGAAAAAATCACATCTCAATCGCCAAATGTGATATATTCACAGAGCACAGCACATACAGCTCCTAACATGGCAGGCAGCTCTCTCGGAAGTCTCCGGAAATCTGCCTAATTCTGTTTATTATTAACCCTGCACTTGCAGTACACAATACGTCCACATCCACAGTGTGGGGCTACAAACATTACAAGCTGACAGACATTACATGGTCTACTGAGCAGTATTGACTCCCGTCCTCCTTTATGCTTCAGAGACATGAACAATGTACAGTAGGCATCTCAAAGCGCTGGAGAAGTACCACCAACGTTGCCTCTGCAAAATTCTGCAAATCCATTGGCAGGATATGTGTACCAACATCAGCATTCTCTCTCAGGCCAACATCCCCAGCATTGATCATGCTCCATCAGCTCCGATGGGCAGGCCATGTAGTCTGCATGCCTGATACAAGACTCCCAAAACAGCCACTCTACTCCGAGCTCCGTCACAACATAGAAACATAGAAAATAGGTGCAGGAGTAGGCCATTCGGCCCTTCGAGCCTGCACAACAAGCAAGGCCCAGGAAGGCAAAGAAAACGCTTCAAGGATACCCTCAAAGCCTACCTGAAAAAATGTAACATCCCCACAGACTCTTGGAAATCCCTGGCCCAAGACCGCTCAAAATGGAGAAGAAGCATTCGGGGAACCGTCTCTTCGTCAGGAGCATGAGGTAGTCAAGTACAAACAGTGGAAGGAGTGTAGGACAAACCAAGCACCCCACCCGCCTATCCCTTCAACCACCACCTGGCCCACCTATGACAGAGTCTGTAGATCCCGCATTGAACTCATGAGCCACCTTAGAATTCATGTTAGTGTGGAAACAAGTCATTGTCGACGCCGAGGGACTGCCTAAGAAGAAGAACAAGTGCCATAGAAATGTAAGTAGGTGCTCTGTATTCATTTGTCTGTATAAAAAGGTAGACATACACAGGCATTGCAGTAACTGATATTGTGCAGAGAACCAACTGTATTTCCTTGATGAGATAAATATTAAAAAGTTGTGAATGCTGGAAATCTGGAAATAAAAACTAATAGCTGAAAATGTACAGGAGGCCAGTCAGCATCTGTAAGAGGCAGTTAGCTCAATGTTTCAAATAGAAATCATCATCAGAAGACCATCAACAACTAAGCACGACATAAAGAAGTATGGAAATATTGCAATTGTGGCACCTCTTATCCTGGACCAGGCACAACTTCAGCACTCCTGTTTTTTTAATGCTTGCATTGCTGGGAAAGGATGACCAAGTGCAGCATCGGGAGATACAACAACAACTTGCATTTACATAGCGCCTTTAACATAGTAAAACATCCCAAGATGCTGCACAGGAGTGTAATCAGACAAAAATTGACACCGAGCCAAAGAAGGAGACTTTAGAACAGGCAACCAAATGTTTCATCAAAGAGGTAGAATCTTAATGGAGGAGGGAATGGTGAAGAGGGCGGAATTACAGAGCTTAGGGCCGAGATGGCTGAAGGCACGTCCGCCAATGGTGGGGCAAAGGAAGTGGGGATTGCACAAGAGGCCAGAGTTGGAGAAATGTTTAGTGATGTAAAATTTAGGAATACAAGAATTTCTGTGCTAATTCATCATCATCATAGGCAGTCCCTCGGAATCGAGGAAGACTTGCTTCCGCTCTTAAAATGAGTTCTTAGGTGGCTGAACAGTCCAATACGAGAACAACAGTCCCTGTCACAGGTGAGACAGATAGTCGTTGAGGGAAAGGGTGGGTGGGACAGGTTTGCTGCACGCTCCTTCCACTGCCTGCGCTTGATTTCTGCATGCTCTCGGCGATGAGACTCGAGGTGCTCAGCGCCCTCCCAACGCTATAAGCTGTATGGATAAAGCTGTATGGAGTTGATGTTTGAAAGATGGGCAAGCCAGCAAGTTACATCTCACTGAATGCTGCTTTCAATCCTGTGCGCATGAAGATGGTATGCCCATGGACTATTGAATTTTAGAGCCAGAACTCAGTAAGAGAATGGAACTGAAGGCAGATAAATCCCCTGGACTTGATGGCGTGCATCCTCGGGTCTTAAGAAAAGTAGCGGCAGGGTTTGTGGAATCATTGGTTGTAATTTACCAAAATTCCCTGGATTCTGGGGTGGTCCCAGCAGATTGGAAAACTACAAATGTACAGTCCCTATTTAAAAAAGGAGGTAGACAAAAAGCAGGAAACTATAGACCAGTTAGCTTAACATCTGTGGTTGGGAAAATGTTGGAACCCATTATTAAAGAAGCAGTAGCATTTGGAAAAACATAATTCAGTCAGGCAGAGTCAGCATGGATTTATGAAGGGAAAGTTATGTTTGATAAATTTGCTGGAGTTCTTTGAGGATGTAACGAACAGGGTGGATAAAGAGGAACCAGTGGATGTGGTGTATTTGGACTTCCAGAAAGCATTTGACAACGTGCCACATAAAAGGTTACTGCACAAGATAAAAGTTCACGGGGTTGGGGGTAATATATTAGCATGGATTGAGGATTGGCTAACTAACAGAAAACAGAGAGTCAGGATAAATGGTTCATTCTCGGGTTGGCAATCAGTAATTAGTGGGGTGCCGCAGGGATCAGCTATTTACAATCTATATTAACGACTTGGAAGAAGGGACTGAGTGTAACGTAGCCAAGTTTGCTGATGATACAAAGATGGGAGGAAAAGCAATGTGTGAGGAGGACACAAAAAATCTGCAAAAGGACATAGACAGGCTAAGTGAGTGGGTAAAAATTTGGCACATGAAGTATAATGTTGAAAAGTGTGAGGTCATGCACTTTGGCAGAAAAAAATCAAAGAGCAAGTTATTATTTAAATGGAGAAAGATTGCAAAGTGCTGCAGTACAGCGGGGCCTGGGGGTACTTGTGCATGAAACACAAAAGGTTAGTATGCAGGTACAGCAAGTGATCAAGAAGGCCAATGGTACCTTGGCATTTATTGCAAAGGGAATGGATTATAAAAGCAGGGAAATCTTACTACAGTTATACAGGATATTGGTGAGGCCACACCTGGAATACTGCGTGTAGTTTTGTTTTCCATATTTATGAAAGGATATACTTGCTTTGGAGGCAGTTCAGAGAAAGTTCACTAGGTTGATTCTGGAGATGAGGGGGTTGACTTATGAGGAAAGGTTGAATAGGTTGGGCCTCTACTCATTGGAATTCAGAAGACTGAGAGGTGATCTTATCGAAACGTATAAGATTATGAGGGGGCTTGACAAGGTGAATGTAGAGAGAATATTTCCACTCATAGGGGAGACTAGAACTAGAGGGCCTAATCTTAGAATAAGGGGCCGCCCATTTAAAACTGAGATGAGGAGAAATTTCTTCTCTGAGGTTGTAAATCCGTGGAATTCGCTGCCTCAGAGAGCTGTGGAAGCTGGGACATTGAATAAATTTAAGACAGAAACAGACAGTTTGTTAAACGATAAGGGAATAAGGGGTTATGGGGAGCGGGCAGGGAAGTGGACCAGAGTCCATGATCAGATCAGCCATGATCATATTGAAGAGCGGAGCAGGCTCAAAGGCTGTATGGCCTACTCCTGCTCCTGCTCCTATTTCTTATGTTCTTATGTAACTTCCTGTTTCTGTCCACAGTGGATTATCCTAGCTTCTTCCTGCCACTGCTAATGAGAGCCCTGATTCCTCGTCATATAGTTGTGACTAAATCTAACCTCCTGCAGTTATCTTCACCTGTGGAGGTCAGACACGTCCAGTGAAAAGGTCGTTATCACTTCACAGGGTCAGTCCTGCATTCCAAATCACTGAGCAAATATATGCCAAAGAAACCAGTCACCAGGTATCACTCGGACACCAGAACAAGAAGAAACAACTCTCCCAGAGAATAGGACAGGAAGATACTCCATAATTTCAATTAAAATTGCACTTTAATTTCAATCAATTTTGCAACATTTGCATGCTCCTAATGGAACAGGCTTGAGGAGCTGAATGGCCTACTCCTGTTCCTATGTTCCTCCGCTACAGGAACAATTTTATGCAGGTCTGTACAAAGTAACCAGGAAGCTACCACAATACTTTTATCCTAAGACAGTTCATCTCCACCCGACCCCCCGCCCCCACATTATTCGACCCAGTGAGGAACGTGTCAGGATGGCTGCTGGGGGATAAGAGATACCCACTTGCAGACCTGGCTGATGACACCGCTGCACAATCCCACCATACCCGATAAGCACAGATACAATCGAAGCCAGGGTAACATCAGGAGCATTATGGAGTGTTTATAGAAACATATAAAATTCTGATGGGATTGGACAAGTTAGATGCAGGAGGAATATTCCTGATGTTGGGGAAGTCCAGAACCAGGGGTCACAGTCTAAGGATAAGGGGAAAGCCATTTAGGACCGATGAGGAGAAACTTCTTCACTCAGAAAATTGTGAACCTGTGGAATTCTCTACCACAGAAAGTTGTTGAGGCCAGTTCATTAGATATATTCAAAAGGGAATTAGATGTGGCCCTTACAGCTAAAGGGATCAAGGGGTATGGAGAGAAAGCAGGAATGGGGTACTGAAGTTGAATGATCAGCCATGATCATATTGAATGTGTTAGATCTCTTAATTTCCAATGAAATACGAACTCCGATGGTAGTTTTAACTTTTTAATCTTGGCAGAGAGCAACAAACTGCTGGCTGATTGCCAGTTTCTTTGTGTTACTGAGATATAGGGTCAAAATGGCTGTATTTATGCCTGGGTCAATTTACAGAAAAGAACTCACCTTCTTTGACCTTATTGGCTCAATTGAAAGTCTTTTAACGTTTTATTGGCTCGCTACCCAAGGTCCGAAAATGTCAAGTTGATTGATGAGTTAATGCAACATGCCGAACTGCATGTAGCAGCCTTGACTTGGGGGTCTGTGAATTTTCACAGTCTGTCTAAATGAGCCTGTTTGAATACTCTATCAATCCCCCCTTTGATTCTTTCACAAACTGAATCATAAAACATCAGGTATCACTGGTTAAACATTCTACAAAATAATTTCATACATGTTAATAGAGTTTCCTTCTAAAATTTGTTGATGTGTTTCGCCACATGTCCGGACGAGTAGCTTCCACACAAATTTACACCAACCCGAGTTCCATCGTGGCCACAATGGAAGTCTGGTTTTAGTAGATTAATTAACCTTATTCCAATTTAATCCAAATCAATATCTTAATTCAACCAGTAAACAACCTTTCCTTAAGCATAACATACCCCTGTGCCATGTACAGACGGTCTGCTGGGACCTGCAAGGTGTCTCACCTGCGGGACAGCAGCTACAGCCGCCTGGTCGCAACAACATTCAATCAACATAAACAAACAATATAAAAATAAAAGGTATTTACATGTAATTCCCTTGCTACCCTACTATCCCTTTGGTGCAGAGGGTCGGCTAGTAAGAAGTAGGCCTATGCCTAGAATACCTACAATCAATACTATAGTAAATTTATACATTTTCGCGAAAAGTAATTGTCCTTATTAGATTTCAGCTTCAGTTACGGGTGCTCGTTTAACGTGTGAAGCGTGGATCCAGGCTTTCTTTCCTTGGACTTTAATAGCTGCCTGGATGATCAATAACACTTGATAAGGTCCCTCCCACTTGGCACCCAAAGGTTCTTTATGCAACTTTTTCACATACACCCAGACTCCCGGGATGATGTCATGTCCTCCTTCGGGTGGATTACCCCAAGCTGCCGATACCTGTCGGGAAACAGAACTAATAGCATTGGTTAAGTTCTGACAGTATGATAACAAAGTGTCACTCATTAAGTGAACATCAGCTTTCCGTAAATCGATAGTTCCTGGCAGCGACATGGGTCTTCCTGTTATAATTTCAAATGGGCTTAGACCTGTAGTTCTGTTCGGGGTTGCCCTAATGCTACACAGCACTATTGGTAGTGCCTGGGGCCATGGTGTTCCTTCTTGGTGATATTTGGCAAGCTGTTGTTTCAGAGTTCGATTCATTCGTTCTACTTGTCCTGATGATTGTGGATGATAAGGACAGTGTAAATCCCACGTAATGTTCAGTAACCTGCAAACTTCTTGGCAGACAGCACCTGTGAAGTGTGTTCCCCGATCTGAGTCAATACTACTCGGAACTCCCCATCGGGGAATGTAATCCTTACACAAGACCTTTGCAGTGTGATTGGCTGTGGCTCTTTTAGTTGGGACAGCTTCTACCCATCTAGAGAATCTGTCGACCATGACAAGAATGTTAGTGTATCCTTGGCACGAAGGAAGATATATAATCAACCTGCAGATGCTGGAATGGTCCGACTGGGGCAGGGGGCCTCAGTTGGGGCATTACCGTGATGGGTCCAGAATTATTTTTCTGGCAGACCACACAGCGGTCTGTTACCAGCTGGGCATGTTTTTTAAATCCCCGACCCCACCAGCTTTTCTGGAACCGTGCCGTCATCTGTTGTGAGGCCAAGTGTCCCCACGAGTGGATCTGTTGGGCTAAAAAAGGCATAAGCGCTTGTGGTGCGACTGGCTTGTCGATAACTCTTTGTCTCCAGACACCATCTTCGCATAGCTTAATTCCTGCCTCAATCCATGTCCATTTTTCCTCTCGGGAGCACTCGCCTTGCATTGTTTGAAGGTCTCGTGTCAGAGTCCTGAGTGCTTTCAATCTGCACATCTGTGTTGGTTCTTCTGGAGGAACGCCCTGTGAGGCGGCATCTTTAGCTGCCTGGTCGGCTAGGGCATTTCCCTGTGCTGCTGTGGTATTTTCCTTGGTATGGGCCTTACACTTCAGGATGGACACTTCCTGAGGTAATTATATGGCCTCCAGTAAGTCTCGGACTTCTTTTCCATTTCGGATAGGTGTACCAGCAGCAGTGAGGAATCCTCTTTTCCGCCATAACATACCAAAGTCGTGAGCGACTCCAAAAGCATAACGCGAATCTGTGTAGACATTAGCTGTCTGTCCTTCTGCTATTCGACATGCTTCTGACAGGGCCCGTAACTCGGCCTGTTGTGCTGACGTTCCTGAGGGTAAACATCCTTTTGCCACTACCTCATATAAGGTTGTAACTGCCCATCCTGCTTTTCTGGTACCATTGTCAACAAAGGAGGAACCATCTGTAAACAGGATGAGGTCTGGGTTGTGCAGAGGCTCCTCTGCTGCTAAGGCTGCTCCTTCTGTTTCTTTTAAAATCTCCACGCAGTCATGCTCTTCACATTCTCCCCCCCTCTTGCTCCCTCGATTCTGACATCGGGAGCATAGTTGCGGGATTAACCGGGCTGGCCCGGACGATATGGAGATTAGGAGCTTCCAAAGCTGCTGTCCAGCGGGTCCATCTTGCTGCTGTCACCTGAGACATTCTATTCATAGATAGCAAAGCGTGTACGGTGTGGGGACATTGGACAATCAGCTTTTGGTCGAGGACTAGACCCGCAGTGATCATTACCGCTCGACATGTAGATTCCATGGCCCTTAGGCAACTTCCCCATCCGAGGGCTACCGCATCAAGTTTTGCCGAATAATAGCCAATAGGTCTTTGCCGATCCCCATGTTCTTGTGTCAGTATAGCTGTCATATATCCTTCTTTCTCATGAACAAACAGGGTAAATGGCTTACCACTGTCGGGGATTCCCAGAGCCGGTGCTGAACACAAAACCTTTTTCAAACTCAGGAAGGCCTCTTGCTGTTCCTTAGTGAGGGTGATGGCTTCTTTAGAGGCACGTTTCCCCTTTAAAATATCATTCAGTGGCTGAGCAAGCTGTGTGAAGGAGTCAATCCAATTTCTGTTAAAGTTACACAATCCCAAAAAAGACCTTAGTTCCTGAATAGTGGTGGGTTTTTTAGCAGCCCGAATGGCTGCAGTTCTATCCTGGGTAAGTTCTCTCTTTCCTTGTGAAATCTTTTGTCCCAGGTATACAATCTCTTCTTGGGATATTTGTGCTTTGTCGATGCTGGCTTTATGTCCTTTCAGCCGAAGGTGATCCAGCAAAGCTCGTAAATCTTGTTCATGCTGTTCTTCCGTGTTTGAAGCTAGCAGGATATCGTCTACATATTGGATGACTGTAGATGACAGGGGAGGTAATTCTCGCAAATGGCTTTGTAAAGCCATGTGGAATACCGTAGGGCTGTTGTGGAAACCCTGCGGTAACCGGGTCCAAGTATACTGTTGTCCTTGGACAGTGAAAGCAAACCACTGTCGAACCTCCAGTGCCAGAGGCACCGACCAAAATCCGTTGGCCATATCTATAACCGAGCAATATTTATGTTCCGGTTTGAGGGCATTAAAAATGGTGGAGGGATCTGCGACCAAAGGAGCTTTTTGATCAATACACTGGTTAGCTTTCCTATAATCGACAGTCAAACGCCAAGTCTCATTAGATTTCTGTACCGGCTACACGGGGCTATTGGAGGAGCTATGCGTTTTAATAAGCACCCCTTGTTTCTCCAATTGCTGAATAACCGGTAAGATTCCCGCGATGGCAATTGAACTGATGGGATACTGTTTAGTGCATGGAGGCTTGGTCCCTGTAAATGACGCAGGCTCCATCTGGAGTAGGCCACAATCATTCTTATCTTTAGCCCTTCAATTCTTCTTTCTTCAAAGTTCTAATTGACCATGTCACCCGACCATCCTCGAAATGTAACGATGAATCTATTTGGATTAGAACGTCCATTCCCAAAAGGGGTTGATCTACTGGGCCTATCCAGACTGGCGCGGTTAGTTCATGTGGACCCAGCCCTATAAGTACCGGTGTTGTCCTTTTAATTTCCATTTTATGGCCCCCAACTCCATAGGCTGTACGTGCCCTACCATCCAACGGCAAAAAGTCTCCATATTTTAGGGGTAAGCATGTTAATTCCGCCCCTGTGTCTAAAAGACAGTCCACATCCTTATCACCCACCCTCACAGTCATATATAGCCCATCTCCCCTTTGTTGTATTAGTGCGAGGAGGGGGGCCAGGGTGGGCTCTAATCGTTTTTTGCTATCCCAAGTAACTCCTTCTGTTGTTGTATTGTCAGTCGCTTAAATGCTTCTATGAGGTCGTTATCTTGTGACAAGCCTGGCTTGTTGGCTGAATTGTATCCCTGGCTGCGTCCTCTTCCCCAGCCACGACCTTTCTGTTTGGCCCTGCACGTCTTGGCTCAGTGACCACCTTTCCCACAATAATGAAATTTTCTGGGTAATTTTCCGAATGACTGTTTGTCGGAATCTTGGGATTTCCATCCCATAGCCTGTACAGCTCGGACTTTAGCTCCCATATCCCGATCTAATTGGTTACATCGATCCACCAATACTGCAAAGGTAGTTCCTCTACCTTCCCAGTCCGGTAACACTACCTTAAGCATTTTGGACAATTCTTGCTTTAGACCTGCCACGAAAGCTGCTTTCAGGGGTCCAAACACTTGTTCATCCATTTCCTCATCCGTATTATTCATACCCGAATGTTCTAGCCACGTGCATCTAAACCGCTCGTCATACTCCAGGACCTCCTCTGTTCCTTTCTGTTGGCAAGCTGCAATTTTTCCCCAATCTGTCTTAGCTGGACTGAAGGCTTGCAGCCAGTGTTTAATCGCCTCCCATCCTGCGTCTAATTCTTGCTCATTCTGCCCCAAAGCTTCATCTACCTTGTCGTGCAATTTTCTTCCCTGTGTTTTTGGCACCATTATGGTCAAAATTTGCACTCCGTCCCAGGGATGAAGTTGATATATATTTCTTAAGCGGTCCAATTGGTCCCACGTTTTTACTCCCCCTTTCTTTGGATTGGGCAATTCCTTGGACCATTTATCAATTTTCTCTGGGTCTGCCGGAGCATGAACTAAGTATTCTGCATACACCCTTCTCTTTGTTTTTTTGGTTCTGCCCTCATCCGCAGTCTCTTCTGATTTGACTACAACTCGTCTTTTTTTAAACGGGGCAAAGCGCACCCCTAATTCGTCATCCTCCTCCGACACTGTATTGTCGGAGGATTCAGAAGCCGTATGTATTCCTCGGTCGTGTCTTCGGGTTTGCGCTTTTAATTTATCCAAACATGGGTACCCTGGGAATTGATCAATACATTTTCCTTTTCCTATTACTGTCTCTTGACCTAATGATTTTTTCCATTCTTTAATTTCACCTTTAAGATCTTTAACTTCCGCTTCCAGCTTTTCAAGTTCAAGCTTTTTCTGTCGCAGCTATGCACAAACAGCTTGCAATTGATCCTTTGTACTGGTCAGGTCCCTATCATGTTGGGAACACATTATAATTTAATTCCGGTTTCAAATCTGGCCCATAATCGCTAGGGACCATCTAGTTCGCTCTTTATTTTTCATACGGGTCGTTTTTCCCCAGACCCTTTTAATCTCGTCCAAGGACCATTGTCCTTTGGAGGTTCCGTACTTTTGTTCGATCTTAATACAGGTTCTAGATAATTTGAATTGTTGCTCTATGTATTCTTTCAACTGTTCGAGAATTAAATCTAAAGAAACTTCAGGTGGTGCCTGCCCACCTTTAACAGTTGTAGGCAATTCTTTGCCCTTATCTCCTGCTGCCATTTCTTTACTGAGTTCTTTACTGGGGTCTCGAGTCGTAGGCCTGCTAGCCGATCAATAGGTCAGTGATTAATTAACTAACACACCGCCGAAGTTTAGACGTCTATGGGACCTCGAGCCGACTACCAACTGGAGGGTTCGCAAACCGGAGGCTTTCGGAATCGCATAGAAGGAGAGGCGAATTTAGACTTTTGACCAAGGACTTTTTTTTTAAAAAGAGGAGTCCTTACCTCAATACGTAGGTCCGATGTCCAAAATTCAGTTTCTTTCCTCGGCGACCCTGCTCGCAGCGCCAACATTGTTAGATCTCTTAATTTCCAATGAAATACGAACTCCGATGGTAGTTTTAACTTTTTAATCTTGGCAGAGAGCAACAAACTGCTGGCTGATTGCCAGTTTCTTTGTCTTACTGAGACACAAGTTCAAAATGGCTGTAATTATGCCTGGATCAATTTACAGTAAAGAACTCGCCTTCTTTGACCTTATTGGCTCAATTGAAAGTCTTTTAACGTTTTATTGGCTCGCTACCCAAGGTCCGAAAATGTCAAGTTGATTGATGAGTTAATGCAACATGCCGAACTGCATGTAGCAGCTTTGACTTGGGGGTCTGTGAATTTTCACAGTCTGTCTAAATGAGCCTGTTTGAATACTTTATCAGTGGTGCAGGCTCGAAGGGCCAAATGGTCTGCTCCTGCACCTATTTTCTATGTTTCTATGTATATAGCAATGCTGAAGCAGAACTTCAGGTGACTTGACCACTCGGGAGGGTCCCTGCTATATACCCCAGATATTCGCAATCTCGCGCATCATTGTGATGAGCTGCATATTGCATAACATTGCATTACAGGGAGGCCTGCATTTGAGGGAGGCAGTGCAGCAGCAGCAGTGCTCATCAGACAAGGAAGAGCCTGGGAATGCGAGGAAGCAGCAGAGGAACGAGGACCTGATCAACGCCTTGCAGCAAGAGAGATGTGAGATCAGCTCATAGCTCAATGATTCTGCTGAGCAGCTTCCACCTCTGTCCTGAGAACTTAGACAGCACTCTTATGCATAACAGTTCTTGTTATGTCCTTCACCCTCTTTCAGCCTGCATTGAAGCACATGGAAACCATTCAAACTACTTCTATAGCAATGGCATTCTAACAATGCATGTCAGTAAGAAGTGCAGGAGGCCAAATGGCACCACATTTCTTTAATAGTGGCAGTAGAAATTCTCCTGGAGGAAGTGAGGCAGAGGATGGGCCCTCTCTTCAGCAGTGAGTGTCACGTATGCACAACAAGAGTGGCCTGGGGCAATATTAAAGCAGGTGTGCAACAGTGTGAATACCATGAGCAACATCCCACATACCTGGAGGCAACGTAGGAATCGGTTTAATGACCTTACTAGGTCAGCCATCGTAGGAAAATACCTTCCATTAATACAGTTTAGTCATAAATAGAATGTACAATTACCTCCTCCTGATATTGGAACCAAAAATCCACAGTTCTTTTTGGTGCATTTCTGCAGTAGCTCTGGCGGGAATCTGGCAGAACGGCTGCAAATTCGGAGTAATCCTTGTAATGATATCACATTGTAGATCAAAATGACAAATGTGATCAACAACAACAACTTGCATTTATATAGCGCCTTTAATGTCATGAAACATCCCAAGGCGCTTCACAGGAGTATTACAAGATTAAAATTTGACACCGAGGTGCATAAGTAGAAATTAGCGCAGGTGACCAAAAGCTTGGTGAAAGAGGTATGTTTTAAGGACCAGCTTGAAGGAAAAAAGAGAGATAGAGAGACGGAGAGGTTTAGGCAGGGAGTTCCAGAGCTTGGGGCCTAGGCAACAGATGGCACGGCCACCAAGGTAATTAATTTATTAGAAAAGATAATAAATTCCTTCCATTCATTTCTCACCCATGCGATCAAGCCATAGGGCTAGATTTTCCATTATTTTTGCATGCATACCGCCCACTTAACGTCCATTTTAACGCTGAAATGAGGTGTAACGCCCAGATATCACCCATTTAGGCACAAAATCTAAGACGTGCCAGACTGATGAGGAGGACCAGACCATACACTCCCCGCACTTACAGGGAGAAGCAGTCTTACCTCGACTTATCCGAGAATACCTGCCTTCGGAGACAGCGCTTCCAAAAAGTGGTTATCAGTGAGATATGCCAGCTCATCAGGAAAGATCTGCAGCCTGCCAGCACCTTCAGGACATCACTGTCCGTCGAGGTCAAGGTCACCGCGGCACTGTGGTTCTACACGTCCAGTTCCTTTCAGGCCTCCGCGGTCGACATTTGCGCTATATCTCAGCATGCCACACATTGCTGCATTAGACAGGTCACTGAAGCCCTTTATGCACATAGGATAGACTTTATCAGTTTCCCTATGACCACAGAGGCTCAGACTGACAGGGCTCTAGGATTCTACCGAATTGCTAACTTCCCCAAGGTGCAGGGAGCAATACACTGTACGCACATCACCATGCGGGCACCTTCTCAGGATGCAGAGGTTTTTCGCAATCGAAAAGGATTTCACTCCCTAAAGGTCCACCTCATTGTCAACCACAACCAAATATTTATGACAGTGAATGCCAAATTTCTGGGCAGCATCGATGAGGCTCACATCCTGCATCAGAGCGATGTATCTGACATGTTTACCAGTCAGCCACAAACATAGAAACATAGAAAATAGGTGCAGGAGTAGGCCATTCGGCCCTTCGAGCTTGCACCACCATTCAATAAGATCAGGGCTGATCATTCCCTCAGTACCCCTTTCCTGATTTCTCTCCATACCCCTTGATCTCTTTAGTCTTAAGGGCCATATCTAACTCCCTCTTGAATATATCCAATGAATTGACACCAACAACTCTCTGCAGCAGGGAATTCCACAGGTTAACAACTCTCTGAGTGAAGAAGTTTCTCCTCAACTCAGTCCTAAATGGCCTATGCCTTATCCTAAGACTATGTCCCCTGGTTCTGGACTTCCTCAACATCGGGAACATTCTTCCTGCATCAAACCTGTCCCGTCCCGTCAGAATCTTATACGTTTCTATGAGATCCCTTCTCATCTTCTAAACTCCAGTGAATAAAGGCCCAGTTGATTCAGTCTCTCCTCATATGTCAGTCCAGCCATCCCTGGAATCAGTCTGGTGAACCTTCGCTGCACTCCCTCAATAGCAAGAACGTCCTTCCTCAGTTTACGAGACCAAAACTGAACACAATATTCCAGGTGAGGCCTCACCAAGGCCCTGTACAACTGCAGTAAGACCTCCCTGCTCCTATACTCAAATCCCCTAGCTATGAAGGCCAACATACCATTTGCCGCCTTCACCGCCTGCTGTACCTGCGTGCCAACTTTCAATGACTGATGAACCATGACACCCAGGTCTCGTTGCACCTCCCCTTTTCCTAATCTGCCGCCATTCAAATAATATTCTGCCTTCGTGTTTTTGCCCCCAAAATGGACAAGCTCACATTTATCCACATTATACTGGATCTGCCATGCATTTGTCCACTCACCTAACCTGTCCAAGTCGCCCTGCAGCGTCTTAGCATCCTCCTCACAGCTCACACCGCCACCCAGTTTAGTGTCATCTGCAAACTTGGAGGTATTACACTCAATTTCTTCATCTAAATCATTAATGTATATTGTAAAGAGCTGGGGTCCCAGCACTGAGCCCTGCGGCACCCCACTAGGCACTGCCTGCCATTTTAAAAGGACCCATTTATCCCGACTCTCTGCTTCCTATCTGCCAACCATTTCTCTATCCACGTCAGTACATTACCCCCAATACCATGTGCTTTGATTTTGCACACCAATCTCTTGTGCGGGACCTTGTCAAAAGCCTTTTGAATGTCCAAATACACCACATCCACTGGTTCTCCCTTGACCACTCTGCTCGTTACATCCTCAAAAAATTCCAGAAGATTTGTCAAGCATAATTTCCCTTTTATAAATCCATGCTGACTTGGACCGATCCTGTCACTGCTTTCCAAATGCGATGCTATTTCATCCTTACTGATTGATTCCAACATTTTCCCCACTACTGATGTCAGGCTAACTGGTCCATAATTACCCGTTTTCTCTCTCCCTCCTTTTTTAAAAAGTGGTGTTACATTAGCTACCCTCCGGTCCATAGGAACTGATCCAGAGTCAATAGACTGTTGGAAAACGATCACCAATACATCCACTATTTCTAGGGCCACTTCCTTAAGTACTCTGGGGTGCAGACTATCAGGCCCTGGGAATTTATCGGCCTTCAATCCCATCAATTTCCCAAATACAATTTCCCGCTTTATAAGGATATCCTTCTCACTAGATCCACTGTCCCCTAGTACAATCGGAAGGTTATTTGTGTCTTCCTTCGTGAAGACAGAACCAAAGTATTTGTTCAATTGGTCTGCCATTTCTTTGTTCCCCATTATAAATTCACCTGAATCCGACTGCAAGGGACCTACGTTTGTCTTCACTAATCTTTTTCTCTTCACATATTTATAGAAGCTTTTGCAGTCAGTTTTTATGTTCCCTGTAAGTTTCCTCTCGTACTCTATTTTCCCTCTCTTAATTAAACCCTTAGTCCTCCTCTGTTGAATTCTAAATTTCTCCCAGTCCTCAGGTTTGTTGCTTTTTCTAGCCAATTTATATGCCTCTTCCTTGGATTTAACACTATCCTTAATTTTCCTTGTTAGTCGCGGTTGAGCCACCTTCCCCGTTTTATTTTTACTCCAGACAGGGATGTATAATTGTTGAAGTTCATCCATGTGATCTTTAAATGTCTGCCATTGCCTATCCACCGTCAACCCTTTAAGTATCATTCGCCAGTCTATTCTAGCCAATTCACGCCTCATACCGTCGAAGTTACCTTTCCTTCAGTTCAGGACCCTAGTTTCCGAATTCACTGTGTCACTCTCCATCTTAATAAAGAATTCTGCCATATTATGGTCACTCTTCCCCAAGGGGCATCGCACAACAAGATTGCTAATTAGTCCCTTCTCATTACACATCACCCAGTCTAGGATGGCCAGCTCTCTAGTTTGTTCCTCGACATATTGGTCTAGAAAACCATCCCTAATACACCCCAGGAAATCCTCCTCCACCGCATTGCTACCAGTTTGGTTAGCCCAATCAATATATATCCCATGATAACTGCTGTACCTTTATTGCACACATCCCTTATTTCTTGTTTGATGCTGTCCCCAACCTTACTACTACTGTTTGGTAGTACACAACTCCCACTAGCGTTTTCTGCCCTTTGGCATTCCGCAGCTCCACCCATACCGATTCCATATCATCCAGGCTAATGTCCCTCCTTACTATTGCATTAATTTCCTCTTTAACCAGCAACGCCACCCCATCTCCTTTCCCTTTCTGTCTATCCTTCCTAAATGTTGAATACCCCTGGATGTTGAGTTCCCAGCATTAGTCACCCTGGAGCCATGTCTCCGTGATGCCAATTACATCATACCTGTGAACTACTGCCTGCGCAGTTAATTCATCCACCTTATTCCGAATACTCGCATTGAGGCACAGAGCCTTCAGGCTTGTCTTTTTAACACACTTTTCCCCTTTAGAATTTTGCTGTAATGTGGCCCTTTTTGTTTTTGCCTTGGGTTTCTCTGCCCTCCAGTTTTACTATTCTCCTTTCTATCTTTTGCTTCTGCCTCCATTTTATTTCCCTCTGTCTCCTTGCATAGGTTCCCATCCTCCTGCCATGTTAGTTTAACTCCTCTCCAACAGCACTCGCATCACTCCCCCTAGGACATTGGTTCCGGTCCTGCCCTGGTGCAGACCGTCCGGTTTGTATGGGTCCCACCTCCCCCAGAACCGGTTCCAATGTCCCAGGAATTTGAATCCCTCCCTCTTGCACCACTCCTCAAGCCACATATTCACCTGAGCTATCCTGCAATTCCTACTCTGACTAGCACGTGGCACTGGTAGCAATCCTGAGATTACTACTTTTGAGGTCCTACTTTTTAATTTAGCTCCTAGCTCCCTAAATTCTTCTCGTAGGATCTCATCCCATTTTTTATCTATATCGTTGGTACCTATATGCACCACGACAACTGGCTGTTCACCCTCCCTTTTCAGAATGTCCTGTACCCACTCCGAGACATCCTTGACCTTTGCACCAGGGAGGCAACATACCATCCAGGAGTCTCAGTTGCGGCCGCAGAAACGCCTATCTATTCCCCTTACAATCGAATCCCCTATCACTATTGCTCTCCCACTCTTTTTCCTGCCCTCCTGTGCAGCCAAGCCACCCAAAGTGCCATGACCTTGACTGTTACTGCCCTCCCCTGATGAGTCATCCCCCTCAACAGTACCCAAAGCGGTGTATCTGTTTTGCAGGGGGATGACCGCAGGGCACCCCTGCACTACCTTCCTTGCACTGCTCTTCCGGCTGGTCACCCATCCCCTATCTGGCTGTGTACCTTTAACCTGCGGTAAGACCAACTCGCTAAACGTGCTATTCACGTCATTTTCAGCATCGTGGATGCTCCAGAGTGAATCCACCCGCAGCTCCAGTTCCACAATGCAGTCCGTCAGGAACTGGAGGCAGATACACTTCCTGCACACGTAGTCGTCAGGGACACCGGAAGCGTCCCTGACTTTCCACATAGTACAGGAGGAACATAACACATGTCCGAGCTGTCCTGCCATGACTTAACCCTTAGATAAACTTAATTTGGCAACAACAATGCTAAAGATTACTTACTGATAAAGAAAAGAAAAAGAAAAGCTACTTACCAATCACCAGCCAATCACTTACCCCCTTGGCTGTGACGTCACCTTTCGATTTCCTTCTACTTCTTTTTTGCTTCCCTGCTGCAGCTGCGCCAGCTGGTCTTTAGAGGCCTCCTCTCCGACATCCCGATCCTCCTCCTCGATGCACCTCGTTCCACGACTGACTGCTGGGCCTTTATAGGCCTCCTCACTGACCTCCCGAGCCTCCTTCCCGACGCAAGGTCAATGCTGGATGCTTGGTGACAAACGATATGGCCTCGCCACCTGGCTGATGACCCCCTGCGTGACACCCACACCGAAGCCGAGAAGCGATACAATGAGAGCCACAGAGCCACATACAATGTGGTCCAAACAACCATTGATGTGCTTAAGCAGTGCTTTAGATGCCTGGAGCACTCAGAAGGGGAGCTACAATACAACCCTGATCAGGTAGCTCAATTCGTGGTCGTGTGCTCCATGCTGCATAACCTGGCTATCAGGAGGGGACAAGAATTGCCAGAAGGGACTGATGGTCCACCTCAGGAGAGAGAGGAAGAGGAGGATGAGGGGCTGGACATTGACCTAGGGCCAGACAATTGGGCTGACTATGCAACCATGCCCACTCTCCCCTCCAGACCGCAGAAAAGGGCCTGTGGAGGCTACATAGCTGCAAGACTCTTATGTCAGCAGCTCATAAATGAGCGCTTTACCTGAAAGAACGTTGCTGTTATTGACAAAGCTGACACACTGCTATGTGTGCAGCTCAGACATCAATGGTGGGCATCACCTTGGTGCCAGTTTAAGATGATTGAAGTTAAGTTTAATTATACTTTTTCATGTTAAGGAATCACCAGTGTGTAATGGTCCAGCTATCTGAGACAATGCGCAACGAGGTTATTGTTAAATGAAAAACAATTAATACAACCATTGATCTGAAATCATAAGTATAACGGTCAAAAACACCCCACCCCCGACCTACCCCACAACACTTTTTAGAACATTGACATTAATCAAATGGTCAACATGTCCAGCAACACAGAACACAAATGCAAATCAACAGTGTAGCCCTGTCCCCCGATACAACAAATTGCATACACCGAGATGGAGATATCACAAAGCCATCACCTGCGGGCATGCACCTCACTTTCCTTCCCCCCTCCCCTTCTTCTCCCCACCTCTACCCCTTCCCTTCCTCGCTCCACGGCGCCTGGCCGAGGCGTTCCTCAGGCAGAGCCTCATTGGGGGGGATGAAAGCAGAGCCGGTGGTTGCACGGATACGGGAACGGGGGCTACCAAGGTGGGACCATTCTCGGATCCAGAAGCAAGATCTTGCTCCTGCCTCTCATGTGTCGTTGGCACTGGGGGTGCGGAACCTAGGGGCGGAGTGCAGCGCTCCAGGACTACTGGGAGGCCTGTGCCACCAGTGTTCCTGGCTATCGCCTCCTGGGCCTCCGCCATCTGCGGAACGTACTCCGTCATGGTGGCAGAGATGCTGGCCAGCTCTCGGGATATGCCCCCCAATGTCTATAGGATCTGGTGACCTATGTCAACAGTCCTCCTGGACAACTCTACCATTTCGCCCCTCTCATCTGGCACTCGTGGAGCAGACCTGCCGCGTATACAAAACCTCCGCGGGGTTGGCGTCGTCCTGGGGACACCCGGGGTGGTCTGTGGCGAGATGCTTAGGCCCGGTATCTCCAGAGTGGAGGTGGGAATCACCGGAGAAGCACTAGATGGCCTTGGGGTCAAATGCCTTCTGGAGCCTGGCGATGCAGGCTTCTTAAAGTCCGCACTGTCATCCGTTGAGAACGGACCCAGCTGATTGACAGGCGCGAATCGGAACTCCTCAGCACCGATGTAGGATCGTCTGGCGAGTCTGACCCCGTGCCCCCATCTTCTGGGCTCGGTGGTCTTGCCTTGTTTAGCGCTGCTGGCTGAGCTGAAAAACACAAATGAGATTATTAGAGGAGAAGGGGGTGCTGGGGTGACAAGGTGAGTCCAGCGCTGCACACAGCATATGCACGACAAAAGCACCACCACTATCAAAATCATCATCGACATCACATTTCATGACCATCAACACATCCTGCATTGCAATGATTCTCATGAGGCCAGCATTATTTAGAGGACACTTTTAGCAATCATCTATCATATATTATTGTTCAGATATGAGTGGGTGTGGCATCTATTGAATTCACATCTCGCAATGGTGTATACTTTGCTCACGTGGCATCACTTCAGGGTCTGCAGCTGCCTGCGTGGCCATCTGGGGGTGGGTCCCCACTCGTGAGAGCACCCACTCCTAAATGTCAGTGATGTCGCTCTTGACCGGTGGCCCCCCACCCGTTCGCCTCTGCTCGGCCCTATTCGTCGATAGCTTCTTCTGTAAAAGGTAACAGGACGACATGGCATGAGATCATTGCGTGATATCATTGCTAGGTACTGTCACAGAGACTGATACAACACATAACCGACAGATGTAATCATGATTATTATGATAATTATCATTCTTTACCTAAAGACGTGCACCGTGACCGCAGGCTTTAAGTACAACATTCCTGGTAAAAGTGAAAGACCTCACATTTGATTATAGTCACTCATGACTCTTACAAATCAAATGATTTAAATATATAAGTACATGTAAATAAATGTAATACTTACTCTGGCGGAACCGACAAGGTCGTTCCATCACTTGCGGCATTGGTTGTCCTCACGCATCTCGTTGGTCGCCGACAAGACCACCTCGGCTATCTCGGCCCATATCTTCTGGTATGCCTTTGGGATGGGCTTCCCACGCCCTCCCTGGGCCAAATCACATGAGGGAGGCATTTGCCTCGTTCGAGAACCTCCTCACACTCTTTCGTCCTCCCATTTGCTCCTCTCTTAGCTCACTGCTCTCGCCAGTGTCAGTCTCCACAGCGTGCTATGTCGCCCCCTCCACTCCCTCCATTATAGGTACCAAAATCATAAAAATATCTGGCTGGTAACAGCTAACTTTTTTCACACAATTTGCTATAAAGCTCGAAACTCTCCTTCCTACCTCCCAAAGCAGCCAAACAAGCACCCACACCACACCTACACACGCTTTCACTCCCTCTCTGCTCCCTCTCTCTCTGTCTCCTCTTATGCGCATGTAATGATGACCCCTGACCTCCTGAATCGTGGGAAACAAGCGTTGCCATGCCGTTGCTAAGGACGGTGACATTTTATGGCAGAAGTTCAGAGAGATTTAATGCTAACGCCCATTTCAGATCGCTCGCAGTAACACCCAATTTTTAAAGTGGAAACTAGGGGCTTTGAAAATGGGCGACAATCCGGCGATCTGAAAACCCATATTTATTGCCCACGCCGGAAATAACGCCCATTTTTGGGCGATCTGCACAAAAGTGGAAAATCTAGCCCCATATCTTTAAAGAAAGTTCACTCACTCTACTGCTCCTACCAGGTGCTCCCGCAGTGACCTGAGCAGAGCTAGTGGAAGTGGCTGTTCCTCACATGGGGAACCTCGAGATGCTTGTGGCTGGTGTTTTCTGGGTGATCAAGCCTGTGAGGGCCCAGCCGCTGACTGCTGGAACATTGGCTGGATGCGGGACAGTCTGGCCCAGCTGACTTGCTGGTTCCACGGTGGGTATTGGTTGAGGTGGGGTGGGAGTTTTAATGTGCAATTGTGCTGGCATCCTGATAGAGGCCATCAAACAGGCAAACGCACAGAACCCAGACATCTTGGTTTAGAAATTATTCAAACATTCCTTGCAATGTTAATGATGAAATTGTCCCTCTCCTTCCTCCCCTGGCAAACAATATGGAATTTATTTTTACAAGAACTGCAGGACTATTTCCACGCTAAAATAAAAGCAATCAAATATTTTTGCTTTGAAAACCATATTCTGAATTAAGTAATATATGAATCTATTTCTCAATCTGTTTTATAATATTCAACTTTAAATGCTCCGTGGCAGAAAGCAACAAAGGACTCATTAATGAAAAGGTTGAAAAAATATTTGAAACCATGTGCTTCACAGAGCCTATTATTTAATCGTTCTGAATTAACAATGAAGGGAAGCTAATGGAAAGGAGGCTATCACTTTAAGCACGTGTACAGTGCATGCAAGGGAAAATAATTTTAATTGGATGGGTTCAAGCCTTTTTGACAAAGGTTAAGTGTGGAGCTATCCGGTTAGTGGGAGAATCTATTATGTGCGGATAACAACATTTCATTTTCATTACTGTGAATTTAAACCTATTCATTTGTAGTTATATAGGCAGTATTAGAGAAAGCACATCATTATTTCACCACCCTACCCATTGTTTTCATACAAAGTTTTGATAAATTTGTAGCAAAACATGTAGATAGTGCAATAGCCTGGTTAGACGCAGAGTATCTCTACCCTTAATAATGTACCTTAGCCCTCCCTTCAAAAGTGCTCCCTGACTGGACAAATGTGGCATTTTCACATTTTCCACCTCAGTCATCCTGTAGGTTTTCTTATTAAGATTTCTAAATTAGGGCATTTTTATTCCCACTGGGATCAGGATTGAGACTTCCCCAAGCTAATTTCACACAAGATTCTCACAGCCATCAACAGAAGAGATTTTCATGCCATTAGGTTAGATTGAACCTAGGTCCCACAGATAAAAGACATATGTAATTCTTGACTAGACATTAGGAAAGTATTTTGAACAAAAGGTACTCGTACTAGAGCATGCAGAAATCAAGCGCAAGCAGCGGAAAGAGCATGCGGCAAACCAGTCCCACCCACCCCTTCCCCCAACGTCTATCTGTACCACCTGTGACAGCTGTGGTTCTCGTATTGGACTGTTCAGCCAACCAACAACTCATGTTAAGAGTGGAAGCAAGTTTTCCTCGATTCCGAGGGACTGCCTATGATGATGATGACTCCTACTAGAATCTACTTTTTATTAAGGAAAAGAAATATGATGCAATGTTGGGAATAATTGGAGAAAAATTCTTGGAAAAAGAAACATTTGTGAATAATTTAAAAAATGTAAAATTATTTGAAATCAATCAACTGTAACAACCTAAATGCAAAACTTTATCTGTCTGGATTTAATCTAAATCAACACCCAGCAGGGATCAACTCTCGATCTTCCTTCATGAATTATCTCAACACATACATACATTTCAACCCGAGTCCACCGGGCCAAACTTCCTCCAAGGAAGTCCCCCTCCTTAGCCCTGACTTCACATCTTTCTCCAGTTTCTCACCGATCTCCCCTCATGAACTTTACGAGCTCATCCTGTCCATGAGACTCACTTTCTGCTCCCTTGACCCTATTCTCACCAAACTGCTGAACACCCAGCTTCCTTTTCTGGCTCCCATGTTAGCTGACATTGTTAACGGTTCTCTCTCTTCATGTACTGTTCCCCTCTCCCTCAAATCTGCCATCATCACCCCTCTCCTCAAAAAACCAACCTCGATCCCGCCGTCCTAGCAAACTACCACCCCATCTCCAACCTCCCTTTCCTCTCCAAAGTCCTTGAACATGTTGTCACCTCCCAAATCCATGCCCATCTTTCCTGCAATTCCATGTTTGAATCCCTCTAATCCGGTTTCCATGTCTGCCACAGTACCAAAATGGCTCTCATCAAAGTCACAAATTGCATCCTTTCTGACTGCGACAAAGGCAAACTATCCGTCCTCATCTTTCTTGACCTGTCTGCAGCCTTTGACATGGTTGACTACTCTATCCTTCTCCAACGCCTCTCCACCATTGTCAGCTTGGTGAGACTGCACCTGCCTCCTTCCATTCTTTTCTATCTAATCATAGCCAGAAAATCAGCTGCAGTGGCTTCTCTTCCTGCCCCCGCATCGTTACCTCTAGTGTCCCCCAAGGATCTATCCTTGACTCTCTCCTATTTCTCTTCTACATGTTGCCCCTTAGCGACTTCATCTGAAAACACGGAGTCCGTTTCCACGTGTACGCTAATGACACCCAGTTCTACCTCACCACCACTTCCCTTGACCCCTCGACCGTCTCTAAATTGTCAGACTGCTTATCCGACATCCAGTTCTGGATGAGTAGAAATTTGCTCCAATTGAATATTGGGAAGACCAAAGCCATTGTTTTTGGTCCCCGCCACAAACTCCATTCCCTAGCCACTGACTCCACCCCTCTCCCCAACTTCTGTCTGAGGCTGAACCAGACTGTTTGCAAACTTGGTGTCATATTTGACCCTGAAATTAGTTTTCGACCACATAAGAGCGCCTATTTCCACCTCTGAAACATCGCCCACCTCCACCTCAGCTCATCCGCTGCTGAAGCCCTCATCCATATCTTTGTTAACTCTACACTTGTGCTATTTCAACGTACTCCTGGCTGGCCTCCCACATTCTACCTTACGTAAACTAGAGGTGATCCAAAACTCGGCTGCCCGTGTCCTAACTCATACCAAGTCCCACTCATCCATCATCCCTGTGCTCGCTGACCTACATTGGCTTCCGGTTAAGCAATGCCTTGATTTCAAAATTCTCATCCTTAATTTCAGATCCCTCCATGGCCTCGCCCCTCCCTATCTCTGTAATCTCCTCCAGCCCCACAACCCCCCTGAGATGTCTGCGCTCCTCTAATTCTGCCCTCTTGAGCATCCCTGATTATAATCGCTCAACCATTGGTGGCCGTGCCTTCTGTTGCCTAGGGCCCAAGCTCTGGAATTCCCTGCCTAAAGCTCTCCGCCTCTCCAGCTCTCTTTCATCCTTTAAAATGCTCCTTAAAACATACCTCTTTGACCAAGCTTTTGGTCACCGCGCTAATTTCTATTTATGCAGCTCAGTGTCAAATTTTTCATCTCATAATACTCCTGTGAAGCACCTTGGGATGGTTCACTACATTAAAGGTGCTATATGAATTCAAGTTGTTGTTGTTGCTGTTGAACAAGGACAAGCTAATTCAGCCTCTTCCAGTAACAGTGACCTGCTTGAAGTACATTTTTCTACATTTCCTATGAAACATTTATTTTTACTTGAAACACAATAGGCCATAATTCCATGGCCCATCCTGTGCAAATCAATTGTTTCTCTTGTTCTCGAACTGCACTACCAGTAAATAAAGTAGCCAGTCAATAGACTTAAAAGGATCTGAGAATGGTAATACTGTACACCCAATAAGTAGCATGTCCAGTAACAGCAGAGCAAAAAATTAATTGCCAAATCAATAGAATAAAAATCTGAGGCCTTCATGCTGAAATTACAGTGCTCTGGTCAGGATACAACTTGAGTTCTGTGTTAAATTCTGTTCTCTGAGGAACAAAAGACACATTCAAACCTGCAGAGAATGGCCACAAGGCTGGTCCTTAATAAGACTAAGTTATGAGGAAAGACTCTCAAAATTTAAACTTTTCAGCTTAGAAATGAGGTGAATAATTGGAGACAAGAATTGTATGATACTACGCAGAATATTAAAGTATTTAAGTTAAAACCAACTGCAGGACTAAGAAGTCCAGGTACAAACTGCTAAAGGCAAGGTCAGAAAAACACTTCCTCATGAAGAAAGTGTTTAATACCTAGAAGGGTGTTCTGGGTAGGATAGTGCAAGAAGAAATTCTGGAAGTAATCAAGAGACAGGTTAATAATTTGATGGGAGCCCATAGGTTTCTACATAGACCGATGGTCTAGATGAGCTGTATGCCCTCCCTCTTCTTTCTTACCTTTGTGATCTTTATGAACATTTAAAGTAAAAACATTGCAGAAAGTCAAAAATTGATAATACAGACAAAACAATTTCAACATATCTCCTCGAAAAGTGAAAATCGCTGGAATAATTCGAGGGATAATGAAAATGTTTTTGGAAAATAAGGCTGGAAAAATTGGAACAAGCCCAAGACAAAGCTTTTTGACTCAAACAAACCAACTCATTATACAGCAGAGAATTGAAGTTAGGATTCTATTGACTGATTTCATTCAGTGCTGCACATCCACACTGTGTTAAGCACTGAACCACGAGAGAAATTGGAATTGTTGTGTATCTGTAAAGCATGCACTCCCATGTTCTGCCACTAGGGAGTGCATCCCCAGAAGTCCCAAGGGATCCCAGCATCCCTTGGGAGCACTGTATATAAGCCGGCCCCTAAGGCCTGTTCCTCACTCTGGAGTGTCTTAATAAAGACTGAGGTCAGTGTTATTTTAACCTCCCTGTGTGCAGCCTCATCTGAGTTAGGAACACAATAACTGGCGACGAGTATACAAATCCAACGCAAAGATGCAGCAAACTGTGGGCATCCTGGAGAAGTTCTCGGAGGGTGAGGACTGGGAGACCTATGTTGAATGGCTAGACCAGTACTTTGTAGCCAACGAGCTGGACGGAGAAGGAAGCGCTGCAAAAAGGAGAGCAGTCCTCCTCATGGCCTGTGAGGCACCGACCTACAGCTTCATGAAGAATCTTCTGGCTCCGGTGAAACCCACAGATAAGTTGTATGAGGAGCTATGTAGACTGGTTCGGGAGCATCTTAACCCAAGGGAGGGTGTGCTGATGGCGAGGTATCAGTTCTACACGTGCCAGCGATCTGAAGGTCAGGAAGTGGCAAGCTACATCGCCGAGCTAAGGCGACTTTCAGGACAATGTGAGTTTGATGGCTACCTGGAGCAAATGTTCGGAGACTTTTTTGTACTGGGCATTGGCCACAAGACCATCCTACGAAAACTTTTGACTGTAGAGACACCGACCCTCAGTAAGGCCATTGCGATAGCACAGGCGTTTATGTCCACTAGTGATAACACCAAACAAATCTCTCAACACACAAGTGCTAGCAATGTTCATAAATTAACTGGAACTGTGTTTGCGAGCAGAAATGTACAGGGCAGAAACCATGAGTCTGCAACTGCCAGCAAGCCTCAGGTGACCCAGCTGACTCAGGTCTGCAACAAAGGATGAATGCAAGGCAATTCACACCTTGTTGGCGTTGTGGAGGTTTCCATTCAGCCTATTCATGCCGCTTCAAAGGTTATGTTTGCAAGAGCTGTGGAACAATGGGGCACCTCCAATGAGCTTGCAGATGAGCTGCAAGTTCTGTAAAACCTGCTAACCACCACGTGGCAGAGGAAGATCGGTCCATGGTGGATCAAAGCAATTTTGAGCCTCAGAGAGAGGAGGCAGATGCTGAAGTACACGGGATGCACACGTTTTCGACGAAATGTCCACCTATAATGCTAAACGTAAAATTGAATGGCTTACCTGTAGCCATGGAACTGGACACTGGTGCTAGCCAATCCATCATGAGTAAAAAGATGTTTGAGAGACTGTGGTGCAACAAGGCACTCAGACCAGCCCTGAGACCCATCCACACGAAACTGAGAACGTACACCAAAGAGCTTATCACTGTCCTGGAGAGTGCCATGGTCAAGGTCACCTACGAGGGCACGGTGCACAAACTGCCACTCTGGATTGTCTTGGGCAATGGCCCCACACTGCTTGGAAGGAGCTGGCTGGGCAAAATTCGCTGGAACTGGGATGACATCCGAGCGCTATCACATGTCGATGAAGCCTCATGTACCCAGGTTCTTAACAAATTTTGTTCCCTTTTTGAGCCAGGCATTGCAAACTTTTCCAGGGCAAAGGTACGAACCACTTGGTCCCAGAGGCATGACCCATTCACCACAAGGTGCGAGCAGTACCTCACATGATGAGGGAGAGAGTGAAAATCGAGCTGGACAGGCTGCAACGCGAGTGCATCATCTACCCAGAGGAATTCAGCGAGTGGGCCAGCCTGATTGTTCCAGTTCTCAAAAGTGCTGGCACGGTCAGGATTTGCAGCGATTATGAAGTAACTATTAATAGTTTCTCGCTACAGGACCAATACCCACTACCTAAGGCGACAACCTATTTGCGACGCTGGCAGGAGGCAAGACGTTCACCAAGCTCGACCTGACGCAGGAGCTGGAGGAGTCTTCGAAGGGCCTCACTTGCATCAACACGCACAAGGGACTGTTCATCTACAACAGATGCCCGTTTGGAATTCGATCGGCTGCAGCGATCTTCCAGAGAAACATGGAAAGCCTACTCAAGTCGGTACCACACATGGTGGTTTTTCAGGACGACATATTGGTCACGGGTCGGGACATCGTCAAGCACCTACAGAACCTGGAAGAGGTCCTCCAGTGACTGGATCACGTAGGGCTGCGGCTGAAGAGGTCGAAATGCGTCTTCATGGCAACAGAAGTGGAATTTTTGGGGTGAAAGATCGCGGCGGACGGTATTCGGCCCACAGACGCCAAGACAGAGGCTATCAGGAACGCGCCCAGGCCACAGAACCTCACGGAGCTGCGATCGTTCCTGGGACTCTTCAACTATTTTGGTAACTTCCTATCGGGGTTAAGCACCCTCTTAGAGCCCCTACATGTGCTATTGCGTAAAGGTGAGAACTGGGTATGGGGAAAAAAAAAACAAGTAATTGCTTTTGAGAAAGCCAGAAACATTTTATGCTCCAAAAAGCTGCTTGTATTGTATAACCCGTGTAAAAAACTTGTGCTAGCATGTCATGCGTCGTCATATGGAGTCGGGTGTGTATTACAACAAGCTAACATTACGGGGAAGTTGCAACCTGTCGCCTATACCTCCATGTCTAAGGCCAAGAGGGCCTACAGCATGATTGAGAAAGAGGCATTAGCTTGTGTGTTTGGGGTAAAGAAAATACATCTGTACCTGTTTGGCCTCAAATTTGAGCTGGAAACCGATCACAAGCCCCTCATATCCCCGTTCGCTGAAAACAAGGGGATAAATACTAATGCCTCAGTCCGCATACAAAGGTGGGCACTCGCGCTATCAGTGTATAACTATACCATCCGCCACAGGCCAGGCACCAAGAATTGTGCGGATGCTCTCAGTCGGCTACCATTGCCCACCACGGTGGTGGAAATGGCGCAGCCTGCAAACTTGTTGATGGTGGTGCAGCCCGCAGACTTGTTGATGGTCATGGAAGCGTTTGAAAATGATAAATCACCTGTCACGGCCCGCCAGATTAGGACTTGGACCAGCCAAGATCCTCTACTGAGCTGGGCCAGCATCCCCGTTGAAATGCAAGAGCTAATCAAGCCGTTCCAGCGGTGAAAGGATGAGCTGTCCATTCAGGCAGACTGCCTGTTGTGGGGTAACCATGTAGTGCTAAACAAAAAGGGCAGGGAGACATTCATCTTGGATCTCCACAGCACACACCCGGGTATAGTAATGATGAAAGCGATAGCCAGATCCCACGTGTGGTGGCCTGGTATCGACTCTGACTTAGAGTCCGGTGTACGGCAATGCAGCGTGTGTGCTCAGTTGAGCACCGCGCCCACAGAGGCACTACTAAGTTTGTGGTCCTGGCCCTCCAGGCCATGGTCAAGGATCCATGTCGACTATGTGGGCCCGTTTCTCGTTAAAATGTTCCTGGTGGTTGTAAGGGGTGGTTTTCAGGAGGTCAGCTTTCCCTTCTGCCCTTATATGAGCGGTTTTGAATCGCTCCCACACCCTTGGTTCTAGACTGTTGAATTATGAAGGGACTGTGACAGACTTGGACAGATGATCGGTTTCAAGGTAGGAAGCAGGTATGGCTTTATTGTGTTTAAAAAAAAGTAAAAGGCACACCTTTAATAACACATACAGAATAGTGATACCAATACACACTGAGGGGTACAACACATTGAATAAAATGTCAAAATACAGCCTGTGGGGAAAAGAATACAGCTTAAGCGCTAAATGGGGTAAAGAGGAGAATGCAGATACATTTACACAAGTTACCCCAGCCTCCCCCTCCCAATTCCCCTAACTAACTAAGTTATAGCTCTGGGTGTTCAGGGGGGTTATGCTCACTTTTGACAGTTGCCAGTGAATCATGGTTTCGGGGTTCACTGTACTTTGCCTTCTAGGCAAGCTGTAACCCAGACAGAGGAGAGGACTTCAGACTGCGTAGTCTTCAGTTGGGGTGAGTCCGCTGATGCGGTAAGTCGCGTTTTGGATGTATGGGGTAAGTACCCACTTTCTTTCGTTAGGAATAGTTTTAGTTAGTCCTTTTAGGTAATTTCTCACCCGTTGGTCCTTCAGAAGTAGATTGTAGAGTGGAAATAAATGTCAATTCTTTGGTTTTTGCTGAGTTGGTTTCGGTTGGTCGTTTCGCTGGTTGTGGTGGCCCGTGTTGTCAATTTGGTTGCTGACAACCTTCCATTTCATGGGCCTCTTACTGTCAGCATGCTCGGTCGGTCCTTGATGGTTTCTTGTAGTTTTCTCCACTACTCCATTTCTTCACTCCCCATCTCCTGCTGTTTTTAGATTTTCCCTTGTAAAACTGGGAATAGATATACCCCAAAAAGGCTTCCTTATCTCCCGCCAAATCTGGCCCAGCTCTTTGTTTCAAGGGAGCTGCTCATTAGTTTTGAGCTCTCTTCTTTGTCAGAATTTGGCGGGGTCATTCAGCAGTAATTTGATTATGATGTGGTAATGTGGAAAATCACCAGTTGGCATTGTTGAAGCAGTGTTTAAACTCTTGGGCCATTTGACTGGTCCCGTGATTTCTATAGGTCTATTTGCACATGCATGCCAATAATGGTCTCCGGTGATTAGCCTGATAGCTCTTAATGCGTTTATGTCCGAGGGAGCGAATTTTTATGCCTCACAGCTCTTGTTAGTTATCGATTGACTCATTCTCCCAGACAAATTGAATTAGCTCCAATACCCAATTCCTGAGTGAAGTCCCACCCTCTGTTCTCGCAGTCTCTTCCAACATGCTCCTTTAGCGATCTTAAACTTGTAAAACTCTTAGGTATCTTCCTCAGAGTTTTTCCTAGGATACCAAAATGTTAATCGAGTTCCAAATTAAATTCCCTTTCCTATGAGTCCAAACACTGCATCCCCTTTTATCTCCTGCAGGCCTCGTATGCCCTTTAAACGCATTTTAAAAGTCCAAAAAGGGATTCTTCTCCTCTGCAGGGGAAAGGTACAAGGAATCTTTGCAAAATATTGGTAAATTCTACAGTCCCCCCTGTGATACCATACCACTGATGGTATCATCCTCCAGGCAAGCAAAATTCCTGACTCCTAAGAGATAACTTTCCCTGTAAATTAACTAAACTAATACCCAAAATATGCATTACATTTATGCAACATCACCATAGATACACACTTTTCCCTTTACAGGTACAAACTTTTTACATTTACACCCTCCCAGCTTGGAGGGGTTTCAATCACTACAATTGCATTTCAGCACAGTTACATTTCATTTCAATTACATTATATTTACCAGCATGTAGGCAACGTACAACCACATTACAGAAGGAAGAACATAGATTAAAATTAAACAACATCAATTGGTCTCCTGAGGTTTGTCCACCACTCAGTAATGTCTGGATCGGTGCTTTTGTTTTCTCCCCTTACACTCAGAACACCAGAATTATTCCAAGCTGGCAAACCACTAAAAGATGGGAGGCTATCCTAATCCAAGGAGGGACTTCTATATTGTTGAGAATGTCCCACCAGGATGGAACTGTGATGCCTGAAATCTCGCTCTCTAGTGTGTAGAAATGTTTTTGCGATACTTCCACAGATTTCAACAAAGAGGTAAGATGTTCGGGTAGAGGAGGAATTGTATAACCGAAATGTGTGACATAGTTTTGTAAGTTGGTAAAGTTTTCTGTTACAGTGAGGTGAATAGTGGAGGATTCAGGAAAGGGGACAATCCGTTCTTGGGCCACTCGAACTTCTGCCTCAGGTTTAAAGCAAAAACTGCTTTCACTCACCGGACACCATATGTGTTGTCCATATTGGTAGTGGGGTGCACTGGTGGTGACACAATATGTCCCACCCCCTATGTATGCTACCTATGGGGGAACATGCTCTTGTGCCATTAGCTCCATGGTACAGTTGATAGGTTGTGCACCAGCAGCTTTAAACCCGCACTGTGGTCTCAAGTAGGCATTCAAGTGCTGGGGACACAGCACTATGTGTGTGCCCTGGCTCCGGCATCCAGAGAGGTCAGTACCTGTCATAGCATGCTCCCACTTTATGACATAAGGTGCACCCCCTTGAATGACCCCAATATTCTCCACCCTGTATACCGGTGCAGGTCGGGCTGTCCCACCCATGACCGGCATCCTCACTACTATCTCCATGATAGTGTGATTGGAACGTCCACAGTCCACTGGGACAGGGTAGGCTTCCGAAGCTAGGCGGAGTTGACACGGGCTCAGCGAATTACTAAACGGGTGGAGGGCTGCGAGGTGCTTGTTGCTGATCCAGGAGGGGACTAAACCTTGTTTTAAACCCTCCAGGTTGCTGCGACCCTCGCCCAGCAACCATGCCCCGTACAGCACGCACACCTCGTTCTGTGCAGCCTAATCTGAAGCATTCCTGTCCTCCTGTATGAGCGCATTTACCGTTTTAGCGTATCTTTCTAATTCTTCTGTGATTTCCTTTCAATGAACCATCATGGCCTGATCCTCATGTAGTTCCGAGCCCACCACTGTGTTTTCCTCTTTTAGGATTTTACGTAGCTGGTTCTTTAGAGTATTTATTTGTAGTTGTAGTTCCATGTCATCTAGACTATTCACCACAGAGGATCCCATGTTATATGCTGTTAAAATGTCATTCCAGGTTCCCCTCCTGTGTCTCCCAGTACCCTTGTTGGTTTTGGCGTAGAATGTATATAAGTCTGCTTTGTCTACGTTACCAAAGTCTAACTCGTAAATTTTTTTAAACATGTCTCGTAGCAATGCTTGGTATAATAGTTCTGTTTCCTTGGGGCACCATACAGGTAAGTGCACCTGTTAGGTTTAGGATGACTGAAGCTACGGCGCAGTGTACCCCCTGGTAGAGTACCTTGTCGGTTGGTATGAGGACTAGCCCATTCCCTGGTCCCTCAGTGGTGGTAGGACACCTATCAGTTACTGTACGTTCAGTCAGGATTGTAGGCAGGGGCTTTTTGGGGCGTGCTAGCAGTTCAGTGGCGTTAACTGGGACCGGGGCGTATAGGACCTCACATGCAAGCAGACTTGCGTTCCATCCCATCCCTTCCCCGTTATCTTGCCATCTTCTGGCAAAGGTGATCGACATGCCTGTGGGATAGACCCTCTCTGACCCCCACATGCAGACATAGATCCCTTGTTCCGATTCCCACCACTTATCCCAACACACGCTCACGCCCCCCTGTGTCCCCGTGATAGTCCAGTAGGTTTCGTTTCCCAACCATTCCCAATCGGCTGTGAAGTCTCCCATGTCACTGCTCAGTTTTCTGAGCCACCACCACCTATCCAGAGGAATCTGCCCTTTACAGGTAAGGCATACCCGTTTTCCCTTGGTCACACTAACCCACACCGCAACGACCTGTACCCTGGGGCATGGGATGGAAGCCTCCCCGTAGGTGAACCCGTCCTGGCTGGAGTATCGGGTGGAGTTAGACCCCAGCCACCCTGACCACCGTCCCTCGTGGGAATAAACAGCAATCTCCTCCACCCCCTGTGTGCCACCTCCTGTAGTCACCATTGGTGCTCTCCCTCCCGAGCACCCATAAATGCGGGATTCCTCCACGTCACCTCGGTCCCCGATGCTTACCCCTGCCAGTGCGAGCAGACACAGGATCCTTCTCATCTTGGTTCCATCCCTCCTTTCCACTCCTGTAAAACACACAGAACACACCGCCCTGCCCTTGGGAACTGCTCTCAGGCTGGCTGACACAGAAGACAAACTCAAAACAATCACCTAAACATTACTGCAACATTAACCTTAATTCTAAACTAAACTTAAAATGTAAAACAGTGCAGTCAGCTGCCTTGAGCTAAAAATTAGAGCTATGCACAACCACCACCCGTCTTTGGGTGGCCTGGTTAATCCCTGTCAGGCCCATGCCGTGTGCGGCCTGATAGCTGCCTGGATGCTAGGGTTTCCCCGCAGCTGGTAAGCTGGAGACACTTGTCTCTGGGACAGCTCGTTGCTACTGCTCCTGTGAGTCCCTCACCGCTGGAGGCGGCTGGCTGGGGGTCCCTACTCTGAGCGACCTCTGTACTTCTGACCTTTGGCCTATCCTGTCGGGCTGCCCTTCTCTTAGGGTAGAATCGCTGAGGCTCAGATGCCGGTGACCACGGTATCTTTGACCGTGGTGTACGGAGGATCCTTCTCAGGGCTTCGGTTACTGGGGATGCATCCGAATTCCAACCGATAGCCCCTTCAGTACTGCAATTCACCGCCCCTATAGGCACGATTTCTGAGCCTGCCACATTCCCTGTGGGCCCTCCACCGTCGGGGGCGGCCAAAGGAGGGTCCCCGTCCTGAGGACGGTTCACCCCTACCAGCTGCCCTCTGTGCTTGGCTGACCCTGGGTTGTACTGATTGCACTGGTTGATGTGGAACCACCTAGTACGGCGGGGCAGCTTTATGGCATAGATCATCGGGCTTGCCTTGTCGACAATGCTGTATGGCCCCATATATAATGCTTCAAAAACCCCTACCCGAGCATAGTTCTTCACCATGACCTGGTCCCCTATCTCCCATTCGTGGTGTTTGCTGGGTTCTAGCAGCAATCAGTTACTCTGATGCTGTCTGCCCATGTTACTAGCAGCCTGCCAGTGAATCTGTTTGAGGTGTTCAAACAGGTTCCTGAATAACCGGTCCCGGTTCACCTCTCTGAGCTGACCTTCTGTGAGCACCGGGGCTAGGACATGAGTGGGGGTCCGCATGATCCGGCCAGCCATGAGCTCGTATGGGGAATACCCCATGATCTTTGACTGGCTGGCTCGGATCCCCATTAGGACCAACGGTAAGATCTCCACCCACTTTTGGGGTGAGTCTCCCGTCTCCTTCCGCAGCCTTTCTTTAATGGTGCGGTTTAAACGCTCCACAATGCCCGATGACTGTGGGTTGTGGGCAACGAGCCATTTCCCCTCAATGCCGAGCACCTTAAGGGTTGCCTGCATTACCTGCCCAGTGAAATGGCTCCCCTGGTCCGACTCCACATACTGTGGGAGTCCGCACCAGGAGTACACTTCCCTCACTAGAATCTTAGCTGTCCCTAGCGCGGTGGCTGTTCAGCAGGGGAAGGCTTCAACCCATTTTGAGAACACGTCCACCAGGACTAGGCAGTATTTGTAGCCTCCCTGGGCGGTGGGTAGGGGCCTGATGTAGTCAATTTGGATTGACTGGCATGGTGCCTCTACCCTCCTGACGTGTCCTAGGGACACCTTCCTTTTCTGGGGGTCAGGGTTGTTCGCAGCACACACCAAGCAGTTCGCACAGAACTCGCGGATGTCCTCCCTGAGTCCCAGCCACCATCCTGCCTGTTCCACCCATTGCCAGGTGGTCTCAGGCCCAAGGTGTCCCGCTCCTGGACCCTCATGGGCCAGTTTTAGGAATTCCCTCTGGTGCTGCTGTGGCACGACCTATTGTGTCATGTATGTAACCTCTATGTAACACCACTGCAATACTGTATATATTTAAGCAATGCACACCTTGACCACAGTGGGTGAACTTGTGGGAGACACTCCTTACCTGGTCACCCAGGTATATAAAGGGAGGTCCCAAGCAGGGTCATCACTTCTTGGTCCTGTGAATAAAGGTTCAGGTCATAGAGTGACCTTGTCCATAGAATGTGCCTCGTGTGGGTTTTGTGCCATTGAGTAAAGACTTTACATTGGCGACGAGAAATGGGAATCAACGACCCACGAGAATGGCCACCGGTAGCACAGAGGAACGGTACTGTGTTGGTGAGGACTGGGACGATTTCATTGAGAGGCTCCAGCAAAGCTTTGTCACGAAAGAATGGCTGGGAGACGCAGCGGCCGACAAGTGAAGGGCCTATCTGCTGACCAGCTGTGGACCTAGACTTACACGCTCATGAAGGACCTACTAGCACCCGAAAAGCCGGCGGACAAAACCTTTGAAGAGCTCAGCAACTAATCGGTGAGCACCTCAAACCGGCGAGCAGTATACACATGGCACGACACAGAATCTATACCCACCGATGTCGTAAAGGACAGAGCATACCGAACTTTGTTGTGGACCTCCGGCCTTTGGCCAGCCTCTGTAAGTTCACAGACGCCTGCAGGGGGGAGATGTTAAGGGACTTCTTTATTGAGGGCATCGGTCATGCGGAGATTTTCCAAAAGTTAATTCCAGACCAAGGACTTGACTTTGGAAGCGGCAGTGTTGATGGCTCAGACTTTCATGGCAGGGGAGGAGGAAACCAAAATAATATACGCGTGCAATTCTGCCTCCAACGTAGCGATGGATCAGGGAGTCAATATCATAAACGCGACTCAGAGCCCCGTAGGCAGACAAGGGCAGTTCGACACACCCCAGGCAGCAATAGACCCAAGAGTAAGTCTCCAACGGCTGAACGGACATTTATGCCATCACAGTGGACAATGCGGTCTGGGATGGGGCCATTGACACCCACTAACAGGGTACTCAAGAGCAGTCAAAGGGACAATCAGCGAGGAATGCCGGGTCATAGCTCCTTTGTTCACAACAATGGGAATCTCAGCTCATGCTGGAGGCGTGGGGGCAAACGCTCTGCCAGGACTTGCAGGTTTCAACAGTTTGTCTGCAGAAATTGCAACCTCAGTGGCCATTTAGCTCGAATGTGCAGGAAGCCTGTAACCAGGCTAATTTACAAGGTGGATGGACCAGAAGAGGGGTCTGTGATGCAGGATGACTCTTGGGGCAAATCAATGGACGCTGAAGTTCAGCGCGTTCATGTGGCAAACATTCACAGCTCATATGCCAAAACACCACCAATGATAATGAAGATTTTATTAAACGGCATCCCTGTACGCATGAAGCTAGACACGGGGGCCAGCCAGTCACTCATGAGCATTCAACAATTCGAAAAGCTATGGCCACTCAAAGCTAGTAGACCCAAACTAGAACGCATTGAGACACAACTACGGATGTATACCAAAGCAATCATTCCAGTACTAGGCAGTACAATGTTGGCGGTCACACACAATGGATCAGTGAACCGGCTGCCACTCTGGATTGTCCCAGGCAATGGTCCCGCACTGTTGGGGAGGAGCTGGGGGATGTACATGCAATGTCATTTGTGGAGCGAAGTTCATGCTCACAAGTCCTATAACAATTTGAGTCACTATTCCAACCTGGCATCGGGAGGTTCAAAGGTACCAAAGTAGTGATACACATCACCCCAGACGCCAGACCAGTGCACCACAAAGCCAGAGTGGTGCCATATGTGATGCGGGAGAAAATTGAGAGCGAATTGGACCGTTTGCTGAGAGAGGGCATCATCTCGACCGTTGAATTCAGCGACTGGGCGAGCCCCATCGTTCCCGTCCTAAAAGCGGATGGTTCTGTCAGGATCTGTGGCGACTACAAGGCCACTATCAATCGGGTGTCCCTACAAGACCAGTACCCGCTCCCGAGAGCAGAGGATCTTTTCGCCATGCTGGCAGGTGGCAAGCTGTTTACCAAGTTGGATCTCACTTCAGCCGACATGAGCCAAGAACTGGCTGACGAATCTAAACTACTGACTACCATCACTACGCACAAGGGACTGTTCGTTTACAACAGGTGACCGTTTGGCATTCGATCAGTGGCCGCGATTTTTCAAAGAAACATGGAAAGCCTGCTTAAATCCATTCCTGGAACAATCGTATTTCAGGACGACATCCTCATCACGGGTCGTGACACCAAGGAACACCTCCACAACCTGGAGGAGGTGCTACGCTGACTGGACCGGGTAGGCCTGCGACTCAAGAAGTCCAAATGTGTGTTTTTGGCTCCTGAGGTTGAGTTCCTGGGCAGGAGGGTTGCTGCAGATGGGATTCGGCCCACCGAATCCAAAACAGAGGCGATTCGACAAGCGCCCAGGCCCGGCAACACATCAGGGTTGCGTTCATTTCTGGGACTCTTGAACTATTTCGGGAACTTTTGACACTGTTCGACCCCTGTAAGAAATTGGTTCTGACATGTGATGCATCGTCCTATGGGGTTGGGTGCGTGTTGCAGCAGAGTAATGCTGAGGGCCAACTACAACCTGTGGCTTATGCTTCCAGGTCGCGCTCTCAAGCAGAACGGGCATATGGGATGGTTGAGAAGGAGGCACTCGCGTGTGTCTATGGTGTAAAAAAAATGCATCAGTACCTTTTTAGCAGGAGGTTTGAATTAGAAACGGACCACAAGCCGTTAACATCCCTGATGTCAGACAGCAAGGCTGTCAATGCCAATGCGTTAGCCCGCATACAGCGATGGGCTCTCACGCTGGCTGCTTATGACTACTCCATCCGGCACTGGCCTGGCACCGAAAATTGCACTGACGCGCTCAGCAGGCTTCCACTGGCCACCACTGAGGGGGCAGCTGAGCAAAGCGCTGAGATGGTCATGGCTGTCGATGCCTTTGACAGCGCAGGCTCCCCCATCACAGCCCGCCAGATCAAAATCTGGACAAACAGAGATCCCTTCCTATCTCTGATTAAGAAATGTGTCCTGACTGGGGATTGGGCGCCCGCACACGGAGCATGCCCTGAGGAGGTCAGACCGTTTCACAGGCGGATGGATGAGCTCTCCATCCAAGCTGACTGCCTACTATGGGGCAGCTGGGTAGTCATGCCCAGAGGGGCAGGGAGGCATTCATCAGGGAACACCACAGCGAGCATCCAGGCATCATGCTGATGACGGCCATTGCCCGGTCACATGTTTGGTGGCCGGGAATTGACTCAGACCTGGAACACTGTGTTCGCAGGTGCACGACATGTGCCCAGCTGGGTAATGCCCCCAGGGAGGCCCCGCTCAGCCCGTGGCCCACCAGGCCATGGTCACGTATTCATGTAGACTACATGGGCCCATTCATGGGAAAAATGTTTCTCATTGTGGTAGATGCGTACTCAAAATGGATCGAGTGCATCATTTTGCATTCGTGCACGACATCCACGACTGTGGAGAGTCTACGTGCGGTCTTTGCAACCCACGGCTTGCCGGACATCCTTGTTCGCGATAATGGCCCATGTTTCATGAGCTACGAATTCTGGGAGTTCATGTCGGGTAATGGCATCAACCATGTCAGGACAGCACCGTTCAAGCCGGCCTCCAATGGCCAGGCGGAATGTGCGGTCCAAATCATTAAACAAGGCATGCTCAGGATTCAAGGACACTCCCTTCAATTGCTGCCTATCGCGCCTCCTGCTGGCCTATAGGTCCTGACCGCACTCGCTCACGGGGGTCCCGCCCGCTGAGCTACTTATGAAACGAACACTCAAAACTCTGTTGTCCCTCATTCACCCAGTCCTGTCCGACATAGTTGAGGGCAAGCGTCAGTCCCAAAACAAGTACCATGACCGTAATTCAAGGGGGAGATGTATAGAAATAAATGACCCCGTATTTGTCCTCAATCATGCCGTAGGGCCCAAATGGCTTGGGCGTACTGTAATAGACAAAGAGGGGAACAGGGTCATCGTGGTTAAACTTAAAAATGAGCAGATATGCCGTAAGCATCTGGACCAAGTAAAAAAAAGGTTCAGCATAGACACTGAGGAACACGAGGAAGATCATGAGATGGTGCTCATACCACCACCAGTGAACGAGCAACAAGAACATTCAGCAGCATGCACAGTCCCCCGGTCAGCCCGGACAGGCCGGAATCACCACAGGTGACAGACACTCACGCCAAGGCTCAACAATCAGAACCCCAACTGCGGCGCTCCACGAGGGAGCGCAGACCACCCGAAAGACTTAACTTATGATCCTAATAAGACTTTGGGGGTGGGGGGGGGGGGGGGAGGTGATGTCATGTATGTAACCTCTATGTAACACCACTGCAATACTGTATATACTTAAGCAATGCACACCTTGACCACAGCGGGTGAACTTGTGGGAGACACTCCTTACCTGGTCATCCAGGTATATAAAGGGAGGTCCCATTCAGGGTCATCACTTCTTGGTTCTGTGAATAAAGGTTCAGGTCATAGAGTGACCTCGTCCATAGAATGTGCCTCGTGTGGGTTTTGTGCCATTGAGTAAGAACTTTACACATTGTCCCTCTTTAAACAGCATGCTTTCCTTAACGGTAATGGCTGCTGTGCCGTACGGACCTTCTACTCTCTCTCCTCTTGCTAGCGTGTTCAGGACAGCTTTCAGGACCGGGTCCTGTGCCTGAACTGATTTTAAGTCCAGGGCCAAAGCTATCCCTGTACTCTCTGCTGCCCTGTTCTTATTCTTGACCGCTGCTATGCGGCCGGTGTCATAGGGGTCCCAGAACTTTCCCATGCGGGCACCTTCTTTGGTCAGTTTGTCAGCCTGTTGGTTTCCCTCTGCATGGGGTTCGGTTTTTGAATGGGCCTTCACCTTATGTATATAGACCTTTCCCTCTTCCCCCACCGCTTTCATGATTTTCTCCAGCAGGGGCTTGATTGCCAGGGGTCTCCCGTCAGCGGACTTGTATCCGCGACGGGACCAGATAGCCAGGTACTCCGTACACGAGTTGCAGGTGAACATACTGTCCGAGCAAATCGTGTACGGGGTAGGGAATTCCTCGGGGTGGGTCACCACGTACATTACGGTGGACAGTTCGGCATGCTGGGCGCTCATGGTGTTGGGGAGCTTGATTGCCAGGGCAATACCTGCCCTTAGGTCATAGACTCCACACCCAGTGAGTCGCTCGCCAGCAGATACCGTGCTGGACCCGTCCACGTAGATGTCCCGGCCTGTAGGGTGTAACCCAGCCCGAAGGCCAATGTTCACCTCCCATACCCCTTCTATGGAGCACCTGTGGGCTTTCCCTGGATAGATTAGGTTGGCTGCGAGCCTTGGCTCGTGGGGGCCTTCTACTCTGAGGTCCATCTGGGAGAGGAGCAGGGTCCAGCGAGCAATGCGGGCACTGCTCACCGTCCTGTCCTTAATCCTCCCATCTAGGAGCATCTGAGTAGGTGTGTGGTGTTAGAGGAGACCCTCCCGTGAAGATCAAGGATCTTTTCACTGCCCAATGTGTGGCTAGGAGGTGTCTCTCACAGTTGGAGTACCCCTTCTCCACATCTGTGAGGATACTGGAGGAGTAAACTGATACGTCCTTACTATACAGTATAAATGCACACGAGGCCCATGCTTGAGAGAAGGTCAGTCTGTGACCTGTCCTTTATTTCATAGCAGTCAAATGCAGGAAGTGGATGGAGCTTCCCCTTTTATATCTGAAGGTCTAGGTTAGGAGTGCCTCCCACAAGTTCACCACCTAGTGGTCATTGTTCTCAGTGTACAACTTAGGTCAGTTTATACATGAGTTACAATGCTGGTTGAATACATGACATCACCTCCCCCCGCAAAGTCTTATTGGGATCACAGGTTGAGTCTCTCTGGTGGTTTACGCTTCCTTGTAGAGCGCCTGAGTTGGAGCTCTGTTTGTTGGGCGCTGGCCTGAGTGTCTGCTGTTTGCGGTGCCTCAGGCCTGTCCGGACTGCCCACAGTGACTGGGCTCTCCTCCCTTTGGTTCCTGTGTTCGGTCACCTGTGGTGGAGTGAACTCTACATCGTGTTCTTCCTCTGCTTCTTCTATGGGGTTGCTGAACCTCCTTTTTGTTTGATCCACATGTTTGCGGCAGATTTGTCCATTGGTAAGTTTAACTACCAGAATCCCCTTTCCCTCTTTGGCAACCACAGTGCCTGCGAGCCATTTGAGCCCTGCAGCGTAGTTGAGGACAAAAACAGGGTCATTTACATCAATACATCGCGCCCTCGCATTCCTGTCATGGTAGTCATATTGTGACTGGCGCCTGCTCTCAACAATTTCTTTCATGGTGGGGTGTATAAGGGATAACCGGGTTTTGTCGGGTGTGGTCGGGATCTGTAGGCCAACAGGAGGCGTGATAAGCGGCATTGTAGGGAACCCCCTTGGATTCTGAGCATCCCGTGTTTGATTATCTGCACTGCTCGTTCTGCCTGGCCGTTTGAGGCCGGCTTGAAAGGTGCCGTTCTAACATGGTTAATTCCATTGCCTGCCATGAAGTCCTGGAATTCAGTGCTTGTGAAGCACGGGCCATTGTCACTGACCAAGATGTCCGGTAGACCATGGGCGGCGAACATTGTCCGTAGGCTTTCTACCGTGGCAGAGGATGTGCTTGAATTTAAAATGTCACACTCGATCCATTTGGAGTAGGCGTCTACTACAACCAAAAACATTTTCCCCATGAAAGGACTGCGTAGTCCACATGGAAGCGTGACCAAGGCTTGGCGGGCCATGGCCAGGGGCTAAGGGGGGCTTCCCTGGGCGCATTGCCCAGCTGAGCACATGTGTTGCACCTGCGAACATAAAGTTCCAGATCTGCGTCTATCCCTGGCTACCAAAAGTGTGTCCTGGCAATTGCCTTCATCGTGACAATGCCCGGGTGCCCATTGTGGAGTTCTCTGATGAACACCTCTCTGCCCATCTGGGGCATGACTACGTGGTTTCCCCACAGTCGGCAATCAGCCTGAATCAAGAGTTCATCCCTGCGCCTGTGAAATGGTTTAAATTCCTCAGGGCATGCCCTGTACGTGGCTGCCCAGTCCCCATTCAGGACACATTTCTTGACTAGAGACAATAGCGGGTCTCTATTTGTCCAGACTTTAATCTGATGGGCTGTCACGGGTGAGCCTTCTCTTCCGAAAACTTCAACAGCCATGACCATCTCAGCAGCATGCTCGGTAGCCCCCTCAGTGGTGGCAAGTGGGAGCCTGCTGAGTGCATTGGCGCAGTTAGAAACATAGAAACATAGAAAATAGGTGCAGGAGTAGGCCATTCGGCCCTTCTAGCCTGCACCGCCATTCAATGAGTTCATGGCTGAACATTCAACTTCAGTACCCCATTCCTGCTTTCTCGCCATACCCCTTGATCCCCCTAGCAGTAAGGACCTCATCTAACTCCTTTTTGAATATATTTAGTGAATTGGCCTCAACAACTTTCTGTGGTAGAGAATTCCACAGGTTCACCACTCTCTGGGTGAAGAAGTTCCTCCGCATCTCGGTCCTAAATGGCTTACCCCTTATCCTTAGACTGTGACCCCTGGTTCTGGACTTCCCCAACATTGGGAACATTCTTCCTGCATCTAACCTGTCTAACCCCGTCAGAATTTTATATGTTTCTATGAGGTCCCCTCTCATTCTTCTGAACTCCAGTGAATACAAGCCCAGTTGATCCAGTCTTTCTTGATAGGTCAGTCCCGCCATCCCGGGAATCAGTCTGGTGAACCTTCGCTGCACTCCCTCAATAGCAAGAATGTCCTTCCTCAGGTTAGGAGACCAAAACTGTACACAATACTCCAGGTGTGGCCTCACCAATGCCCTGTACAACTGTAGCAACACCTCCCTGCCCCTGTACTCAAATCCCCTTGCTATGAAGGCCAACATGCCATTTGCTTTCTTAACCGCCTGCTGCACCTGCATGCCAACCTTCAATGACTGATGTACCATGACACCCAGGTCTCTTTGCACCTCCCCTTTTCCTAATCTGTCACCATTCAGATAATAGTCTGTCTCTCTGTGCCGAATTGTGCAGTGATAGGCGGCTAACGTGAGTGTCTACCTCTGTATGCGGGCCAATGCATTTACATTTATGGCCTTGTTGTCGGCCAAAAGGGACGTTAGGGGTTTGTGATCTGTCTCCAGCTCAAATTTCCTGCCAAACAGGTACTGGTGCATTTTCTTTATCGCATATACACATGCGAGCGCCTCCTTTTCTACCATCCCATAGCTCCTTTCTGCCTGGGACAGACTTCTGGAGGCATAAACTACTGGCTGTAACTGACCCTTGGCATTGACATGCTGCAACACACACCTGACACCATAGGACGACGCATCGCACGTTAACACAAGTTTCTGACATGGGTCATATAGCGTTAACAGATTGTTGGAACATAACAATTTGCGTGCTCTATTAAAAGCCTTTTCCTGGCTGTCCCCCCAGACCCATTCGTGACCTTTGCGTAGGAGCACGTGTAGCGGCTCTAGCAGCGTGCTCAATTTGGGAAGAAACTTACCAAAATAGTTCAGAAGCCCCAGGAATGAACGCAGCTCCGTCGTGTTACAGGATCTGGGTGCTCTCTGAATCGCTTCCGTCTTGGACGCAGTAGGGCTGATCCCGTCTGCCGCTACCCTCATCCCCAGGAATTCTACCTCTGTAGCTAGGAAGACGCACTTTGCCTTTTTCAGTCGCAGCCCTACCTGGTCCAGTCTGCGTAGCACCTCCTCCAGGTTGTGGAGGTGTTCTTCAGTCTCGTAACCCGTAATGAGGATGTCGTCCTGAAAAACCACCATCCCTGGAATCGACTTGAGGATTCTTTCCATATTTCGTTGGAAGATCGCGGCGGCCGAGCAAATCCCGAACGGACATCTGTTGTACTCAAACAACTCCTTGTGTGTCGTGATGGTGGTCAGCTTCTTCGACTCACTCGCCAGCTCCTGGGTCATGTAAGCTGAGGTCAAGTCCAATTTTGAAAAAGGTTTGCCACCGGATAGCGTTGCAAAGAGGTCCTCCGCTCTCGGTAGCGGGTACTGGTCTTGGAGTGACACCCGATTAATGGTGGCCTTGTAATCGCCACATATCCTGACCGACCCATCTGCCTTGAGCACCGGCACAATCGGGCTCGCCCAGTCACTGAATTTGACTGGCGAGATGATGCCTTCCCTCAGCAAGCGGTCCAATTCGCCTTCTATCTTTTCCCGCATCACGTACGGCACCACTCTGGCCTTGTGGTGTACTGGCCTGGCGTCCGGGTTTATGTGAATCACTACCTTGGCCCCCATGAAAGTGCCAATGCCGGGTTGAAATAATGAGTCAAATTTGTCCAGGATCTGTGAGCATGATACTCGCTCCACAGAGGAAATTGCATTAACATCGCTCTATTTCCAGTTCATGACAGCAAGCCAACTCCTCCCCAGTAGTGCGGGACCGTCACCGGGACAATCCAGAGTGGCAGTCTGTTCTCCGAATCTTTGTGGGTCACGACTACCGTGGCGCTGCCGAGCACCGGAATGATCTGCTTTGTGTAAGTCCGTAGCTGTGCGTCAATCGGCGATAATTTTGGCCTCCTGGCCTTGGACGCCCACAACTTTTCGAACTGTTTGATACTCATCGGGGACTGGCTGGCCCCCGTGTCTAGCTCCATTGATACTGGGATGCCATTGAGGAGCACTTTCATCATTATCGGTGGCGTCCCGGTGTATGAACTGTATACGTGCTCCACATGAACTCGCTGAACTTCAGCTTCCAGCGATTTTCCCCAGCGTTCATTTCTGCAATTTCTGCAGGTATTTTGCTCACCTCTGCAAACTCCGGCTGAGTGTGTGACTCCACGCCTCCAGCATGAGCTGCGGTTTGAAACAAAAGGTCCCTTGCCAGTCGATCGTCCCTGACTGCCCCTGTTATTGCTAGTGGCCATGCTCGCGTTGTTTAAATCCCAGTTTCTTGTCGCCATTGATACGTCCTTACTATACAGTATAAATGCACACGAGGCCCATGCTTGAGAGAAGGTCAGTCTGTGACCTGTCCTTTATTTCATAGCACTCAAGTGCAGGAAGTGGGTGGAGCTTCCCCTTTTATATCTGAAGGTCTAGGTTAGGAGTGTCTCCCACAAGTTCACCACCTAGTGGTCATTGTTCTCAGTGTACAACTTAGGTCAGTTTATACATGGGTTACAATGCTGGTTGAATACATGACATAGACCACCGGTCTCAGCTGGCCGTGCCGCTCTTGAAGCAGCAGTGAGCTCAGGCTGCCCCCGCTGGCTGCCACATTGCAGGAAAAACTCCTTTCCTACATCTATCGCCCCTAAGGCTGGCGCGGTCTGCAAGTCCTTCTTGAGCTGATTAAATGCTGCCTCGCAGCCCTCATCCCAGTCCCACTCTACACCCTTGTGTAGGAGCCTGAGCAGAGGGGCTGCAGTGGCTGCATAATCATCAATAAAATCTCTGCAGTACCCAGTGAGTCCTAGAAAGGATCTTACCCCTGTCACTGTGTTGGGGGCCGGTAACTCCTGTACTGCCTCCCTTCTGGCCTTGTCTATGGCCCTTTCCCCAGCGCGCACAGTCAGCTCCAGGACTTTGACTTCCTTCTGACCGGTCTGTGCCTGCTTGGGGTTTACTTTAAACCCTTCTTCTTTTAGCAGCTCCAGCAGCTCGGCCAGCAGTGGGCCATGCTCCTCCCCCTGATCGGTGAACAGGGGCAGGTCATCCACATACTGCACCAACTGCTGGGGTCTGCTAAAGCCCTTTAAACAGTTCGCCATGCATTGGTAAAAAATGCTGGGGCTGTTGTGGAATCCTTGGGGAAGACAGTTCCACGTGTATTGTTGGCCCTTAAAGGTAAAGGCGAACTTGTACTGGTCCTCCCGTTTTAAAGGAATGGACCAGAACCCATTTGAAATGTCCAGCACCGTGAAAGTGGTCGCAGATGTGGAATATTCCCTATGAGGTCCGCTACGGCTGCTACAGTGGGTGCACAGGCAGGGATATTATTATTTCGTACTCGATAGTCCACGGTGGCCCTCCTTGAGTTGTCCGGTTTCTTTACCAGCCACAGTGGAGAGTTCACATGGGTAGCTATCTGACATGTATTTCACTATCTTGTAATGACAATAGTTATGTAACTGTAACTCATGCACACTGTACCTGTACCCTTGAAATGCACACCCTGACCACAGGGGGTGAGCTTGCGGGAGACACTCCTCACCTGGGTTTCCAGGTATAAAAGGGGAGGTCCCACCCAGTGTCAGGACTCTGTGGTCCTGGGAATAAAGTGAAGGTCACAGAGTGACCGTGTCGGATATCTACATGCCTCGTGTGAGTTTGTAACGAGGTGCAGAGACACTACATCTGGCGACGAGAAACGGGAATCACCAAACCATGAGGATGGCCACCGGTGGCACAGAGGAACACTACTGTGTGGGTGAGGACTGGGATGACTTTATGGAAAGACTCCAGCAGAGCTTTGTCACAAAGGACTGGCTGGAAGAGGCTGACAAGCGGAGGGCGCATCTACTGACCAGCTGTGGTCCAGACGTATGCGCTGATGAAAGACCTGCTCGCACCCCAAAAGCTAGCGGACAAGTCCTTCGAAGAGCTCAGCCAGCTGATCAGTGAGCATCTCAAGCCGGCAAGTAGCGTACACATGGTCCGGCACCAGTTCTACTCTCACCAGCGTCGGGAGGGTCAAAACATCTCAAACTTCGTGACGGAACTGCGGCGTTTGGCCAGTCTCTGTAAGTTCTCCGATGCCTGCAGAGGGGAGATGTTAAGGGACTTTTTCATTGAGGGCATTAATCATGCTGGCATTTTCAGGAAGCTCATAAAGACCAAGGACTTGACTTTAGAAAGGGCTGCTTTGATAGCTCAGACCTTTATGACAGGGGAAGAGGAGATCAAGCTAATTTACGCACGCAGCCCTGGTTTTAACGTTGCGATGAACCAAGGAGTTAATGTTGCAAAAGTGATACAGAACACCGAACCGCAGGCAGGCAAGGGCAATTCGACACCACCCAGGCAGGCAGGCAAGGGCAATTCGACACCACCCAGGCAGCAACAAGCTCCAGGGTGGGCCCGCAACAGAGACAATGGAAAGGGGATCGGCAATTCACGAGGAACAATGCATCCCGTGATGGGACCATTCAGAGTGCTTAGAAACAGCCAAACGGGCTATCAGAGAGGAATGCCTGGGAATAGTCCTTTTGTTAACAGCAATCTCAGCTCATGCTGGAGATGCGGGGGTAGACACACCGCCAAAAGCTGCAGGTTCCAGCTTTATACCTGTAGGATTTGTAATGTCAGTGGACACTTGGCCAGGATGTGCAAAAAGGCAGCAGCGAGGCTAGTCTGCGAGACAGAGGAACCAGATGAGGGGTCTGCAATGCAGGATGAGGCCTGGGGAACAACCATGGATGCTGAAGTTCAGAGAGTTCATATGGCTGACGTCCACAGCTCATACACTAAAACGCCACCCATGATGATGAAAGTCTTACTGAATGGCACATGGAGCTGGATACGGGAGCTAGCCAGTCACTCATGAGCGCCCAACAATTTGAGAGACTATGGCCACACAGTGCTAGCAGGCCCAAACTGGAACGCATTGAGATGCAGCTACGTACATACACCAAAGAGATCATCCCAGTGTTGGGCAGTGCAAACTTGGTGGTAACGCATAATGGATTACAAAACCGGCTGTCATTCTGGGTTGTTCCAGGAAATGGCCCCATGCTTTTGGGGAGGAGTTGGCTAGCTGAGATGAATTGGAAATGGGGGGATGTGCACGCCATTTATCCATGGAGCGAAGTTCATGCTCACAGGTCCTGCAAAAATTCGAGTCACTCTTTCACCCCGGTGTCGGAACATTCAAGGACACTAAAGTAGTGATACACATCACTCCGGACGCCAGACCAGTGCACCACAAAGCCAGAGCGATGCCGTACGTGATGCGTGAGAAAATTGAAAGTGAACTGGACAGGCTGCTCAGATAGGGCATAATTTCGGCCGTTGAATTCAGCGACTGGACAAGTCCCATCGTTCCCGTCCTCAAAGCAGATGGCTCTGTTCGGAGTTGTGGCGTCTACAAGGCCACCATCAACCGGGTGTCACTGCAAGACCAATACCCGCTTCCGAGAGCGGAGGGCCTCTTTGCCACGCTGGCAGGTGGAAAGCTGTTCACGAAGCTGGACCTCACTTCGGCCTACATGACTCAGGAACTGGCTGAAGATTCCAAGCTTCTGACCACCATCACGATGCACAAAGGATTATTTATCTACAACAGGTGCCCGTTTGGCATTCGTTCGGCAGCGGCTATCTTTCAGCGAAACATGCAAAGTTTGCTCAAGTCCATACCTGGAACGGTCGTATTCCAAGACGACATCCTTATAACGGGTCGAGACACCGAGGAACACCTCCGCAACCTGGAGGAGGTGCTACGCCGATTGGATCGGGTAGGCTTGCGGCTGAAAAAGGCCAAGTGCGTATTTTTGGCCCCAGAGGTCGAATTCCTGGACAGAAGGGTTGCCGCAGATGGGATCCGGCCCACTGAATCAAAAACTGAGGTGATTCGCCGGGCGCCCAGGCCCGGCAACACGTCGGAGTTGCGATCATTCCTGGGACTTTTGAACTATTTTGGGAACTTTCTGCCGAACTTAAGCACATTGTTGGAGCCGGTACACATGCTCCTCCATAAAGATTGTGAATGGTTTTGGGGGGATTGTCAAGAATGGGCAATCTTGTCAAGAATGAGGAACCTGCTGTGTTCCACCAAACTGTTGACTTTGTATGACCCCTGTAAAAAACTGGTTTTAACATGCAATGCTTCATCCTACGGGGTTGGGTGTGTGTTACAGCAGGGTAACGATGATGGCCGACTCCAACCGGTGGCTTACGCCTCCAGGTCGCTCTCCCAGGCAGAGCGGGGATACAGCATGGTCGAGAAGGAGGCACTCGCGTGTGTGTACGGTGTGAAAAAGATGCACTAGTACCTTTTCGGTAGACAGTTCGAGCTCTAGACGGACCACAAGCCGTTAACATCCCTGTTGTCCGACAGCAAGGCTGTCAACGCTAACGCGTCAGCTCGCATACAGCGATGGGCCCTCATGCTGGCTGCGTATGACTACACCATACGGCACCGGCCAGGCACCGAAAATTGCACTGACGCACTCAGCAGGCTCCCACTGGCCACCACCGAGGGGTCGTCGGAGTAGAGCGCCGAGATGGTCATGGCCGTTGAGGCTTTTGACACTGCGGGCTCCCCCATCACAGCCCGCCAGATCAAACTCTGGACCAACAGGAACCCCCTCCTGTCCATGATAAAGAAATGTGTCCTGACTGGGAATTGGGCGTCCGCACACAGGGTGTGCCCCGAGGAAGTCAGGTCGTTTCAGAGACGGATGGATGAGCTCTCCATCCAAGCCGACTGCCTATTATGGGGCAACCAGGTAGTCATGCCCCAGAAAGGAAGGGAAGCGTTCATCAGGGAACTCCACAACGTGCACCCTGGCATCGTGTTAATGAAGGCCATTGCCTGGTCACATGTATGGTGGCTGGGGATTGACTCAGACCTGGAACACTGGGTTCGCAGGTGCACGACATGTGCCCAGCTGGGCAACGTCCCCAGGGAGGCTCCACTCAGCCCATGGCCCTGGCCCACCAGGCCATGGTCATGCATTCACGTAGACTATGCGGGCCCGTTCATGGGGAACATGTTCCTGATTGTTGTCGATGCATACTCGAAGTGGATCGAGTGCATCATATTGAACTCGTGCATGACATCCACCACAGTGGAGAGTCTGCGTACGGTTTTCGCGACCCACGGCTTGCCGGACATCCTGGTCAGCGACAATGGCCCGTGTTTTATCAGCCATGAATTCCAGGAGTTTATGTCGGTCAATGGTATCAAGCACGTCCGGACAGCGCCGTTCAAGCCGGCTTCCAATGGCCAGGCGGAACGGGCGGTCCAAGTCATAAAACAGGGCATGCTATGCATCCAAGGACCCGCCCTTCAGTACCGCCTATCGTGCCTCTTGCTGGCCTACAGGTCCCGGCTGCACTCGCTCACAGGGGTCCCGTCAGCGGAACTCCTCATGAAACGCACGCTCCAGACGCAGCTGTCCCTCATTCACCCAGACCTGGCAGACATTGTTCAGGGCAAGCACTAGTCCCAAACTGAGCTCCATGATCGAGGTCAAGGGGGAGGTGTATAGAAATAGATGACCCGGTATTTGTTCTTAACCATGCTTTGGGACCCAAATGGCTTGAGGGCACATTAATCGGCAAAGAAGGAAACAGGGTCATGGTGGTCAGACTAAACAATGGGCAGATATGCCACAAACACTTGGACCAGGTAAAGACAAGGTTCAGCATAGACACAGAGGAACCGGAAGAAGAGCATGATGAGATAGCACCCACACCACTGCCAGCGTACGAGTAACAAAGACAGCCCTCAGCATGCACAGTCCCGGCGGCCAGCCCGGACAGGCCGGAATCACCTCAAGTGACAGAGACGCGTGCTGAGGCTCAGCCACCAGAGCCACAACTGCGGCGCTCCACGAGAGAGCGTCGACTACCTGATAGACTTAACCTCTGAAACAAAAAGACTTAAGGGGGAGGTGATGTCATGTATGTAACCATCTTGCAATGACAATAGTTATGCAACTGTAACTCATGCACACTGTACCTGTACCCCTGAAATGCACACTCTGACCACAGGGGGTGAGCTTGCAGGAGACACTCCTCACCTGGGCTTCCAGGTATAAATGGGGAGGTCCCACCCAGGTTCAGTACTCCTTGGTCTTGGGAATAAAGTGAAGGTCACAGAATGACATGCCTTGTGTGAGTTTGTAATAAGGGGAAGTTATATTGCTTTTGTGGTCAGGTCATGGGGTCCCCTTCTATACTAATTTCCACCCCCGTTACCTACCACAGTCATGTTTGTGGGTGGCGAATGCTGCAAGGTGTGCCCGGACATATGCCTGATACTCCACTGGGGTGTTACTGACCAGTAATTCCAAGTCGTAACCCTCCTTTGGCTTCCCAGTACACAACGTTCCCTTGGCCCCTTTTTCTGGGATCACCACCACCTCACTTTCCCTGTCTGTCCCTATGGCTCCCCATAGACAGTGGTTCCTGAGATCCACTAGGATCTGGTGGCTAATGATAAAATCAGCCCCCAGGAACCCTTTTCCCTTCTGCTCCTATTTCATCAGGACACACTTCCATTTGGTTTTGAGTGTCCCTAACTGAATGGTGAGCGGGATGGAAAATGAACCAGTTTGCTCATTGCCTGTGAACCCCACTAGACTGTACGGGACCCCGTTCGATAGAGGTGAGGTAGCTGGGTTATCTGCATATACAAGGGTGCTGGAAGCACCAGTATCTAGCAGGTAGGTCACTTTCACCTTCTCCACCTCCATCGTAACGCACGGTCTCTTCCAGGCATCGTACTCTAGGGAACACAGGTACACAGGCAGTGCTGGCTTTCATCATGCATCTGGGTGGGTTGGAGCAGAGGGTTTTACCGTACCGGCTACTGTACCGGTTGCGGTAGCTACTGCTCCCTGTCCGTTTATAAGTGTTTGTCGGGCGGCTACGAGTGTCTCATATGAGTCGGGTGTTCCTGCCCCGGCCTTACGGGCTGGAGCTGGAGGGACCTTTCCCTTAGTCTCTTTCCAGGGGTTCCTACAGTCCCTCCTCCAGTGCCCACTTTTCCCACACCCAAAACACTCGCCCCCTTTGTGGGGAGAGTTCCCACCTTCCTGATGCCACTCTCTCTTGCCTTGGCTGGGTTTAATCTCATGGACCTTCCCTTTAGAGGAGGACTCCTCTGTCCCTCTACCATTCCGGTAAGCCAGGGTCAGCTGTCTGACCACTGTCTCCTTGGTGGTTCTGGGATCTCTTGGATCGAACCAGACCTCGGCTTTTGCCTTTACTCCAGGTAAGCTGTTTTCCATCAGGCTGCAGAGCAAGTGCGCCAGCTCGTTAGGGGCCAAGTGGGCCCGGTCAAGAACCCCACTACAGGCCTTTCGTAGACCAGCCACAACCTGTCGGCGAAAGCCTGTGGAGTCTCCCCATAGAGCTGCACTGTCTTCTCCATTCGGGAGAAAGGACTCCCATCGTTCATACCTATGGCCTCTAGAACCTCCTCCTTAACCGCAGCGTACGTGTTTCGTCCCTTTCTGCTGTCTGCAGAGAGGGAATGGCACAGCGTGGTGTCTAGCGAGAAGAGCAACAGCTTAGCCTGCTCCGAATCATCGCACCTGTTAATATCCCCTGTGTGTTCCACTTCCAGGAAGTGTACCGAGGGATCCCCCTGTTGGGTGAGCTTACTTAGGTGGCCTATCATAGCCCTCAGTTTTTGGGGGTCATGGGGGACAACGAAGTTGCTTTCTAGGGGTCCTGCTGCCCCATCAGCGCCAGGCGGGCCACACTTTTGCTGCCAGACGGGGTGCATTGGCCCTGGTTCCGGCCCTTCTTGTATTGGCTTGCCTGCTTCCCCCTGCTGCCAAGCCGAGTTAAAACTCGGGGCCGCTGGTGTTGGTAGTTCGCAATCCTTGCCTGCCCCACACTCTGGCTGACACCCCTGCTGCTCCGGGCCGTTCCCGGGAGCTGCAGGCAGTGACTGAGGGGTTTCTCCTTACTCTACCAGGTGTTCCTGGGCTAAACCTGGGTTTATCAGGCACACCATGCCTTTAGCCCGGTATAGAGCAAGGTTCAAGCTTTGGATCTGCTGCTGGCAGGGGCGTGGTCTCCTGCCTCAAACTTCCTGGTACTGGCTACCTTATAAGCTACCTGAATGTCTCTCACCCTCTCCCCGTACTCTTTAACTTGCTTGGCGAGGTGGGAATTCTCTTCCCACAATGCCAGTTCGCTATTTTTGGCTTCAATAATCTGTCACTGTAAAAGATCCAGTTGGGTTTTGTGCCTTTCTTTAGTGAGCTCTCTACTTTCCTTTAACTGTACCATCTCTGTCCACAGCCTTTCTCCGACTGTGGCCCTTGCACTGGACCTCTCTTCTGCCTGCCTCAATACTCCCTTTAATTTCTCATTCTCCTTATCTAGAAGCCAAATCTGTCGCTGAAGGCAAACTAGCCAAATGGCCTTATCTATCGACCTTTTATTGTCCTTGTTCTCGGTCCATTGAGCTGCAGCATCTTCTGGACGCTCAGCATACAATAGATCGCGTACCCACTCCTTAGTCACATTTACTCTCTTAAACACATATGAGGAAATCCACTCTTCCATTTTGCTGCTTTTCCTGAAACCAGTCTCTTCTTATCACGTCCCTTGCCCCAGAGTCCCTTCGTGGTCGCCATTACCTGGAAGTGGTGGTTTTCAGGGGGTCAGCTTTCCCGTCTGCCCTTATATGAGCAGTTTTAAATCGCTCCCACACCCTTGGTTCTAGACTGTTGAATTATGAAGGGACTGTGACAGACTTGGACAGACAATCAGTTTCAAGGTAGGAAGCAGGTATGGCTTTATTGTGTTTAAAAAGAAGTAAAAGGCACACCTTTAATAACACACACAGAATACCAATACACACTGAGGGGTACAACACATTGAATAAAATGTCAAAATACAGCCTGTGGGGAAAAGAATGCAGCTTAAACTCTAAATGGGGTAAAGAGGAGAATGCAGATACATTTACACAAGTTATCCCAGCCTCCCCCTCCAAATTCCCCTAACTAACTAAGTTATAGCTCTGGGTGTTCAGGGGGGTTATGCTCACCAATCCCTTTTGACAGTTGCCGTTGAATTGCGGTTTTGGAGTTCGCTGCATGTTGCCTTCTAGGCGAGCCATTCCCCGGACAGAGGAGAGGACTTCGGACTGCCTAGTCTTCAGTTGGGGTGAGTCTGCTGATGCGGTAAGTCGCGTTTTGGATGTATGGGGTAAGTACCCACTTTCTTTGGTTAGGAATAGTTTAGTTAGTCCTTTTAGGTAATTTCTCACCCGTTGGTCGTTCAGAAGTAGATTGTAGCGTGGAAATGAATGTCGATTCTTCGGTTTTTGCTGAGTTGGTTTTTGTTGGTTGTTTCGTTGGTTGTGGTGGCCCGGGCTGTCAATTTGGTTGCTGACAACCTTCCGTTTCATGGGCCTCTTGCTGTCGGTGTGCTCGGTCAGTCCTTGATGGTTTCTTGTAGTTTTCTCCATGACTCCATTTCTTCACTCCCTACCTCCTGCTGCTTGTAGATTTTCCCTTGTAAAACTGGGAATAGATATACCCCAAAAAGACTTCCTTATCTCCCGCCAAATCTGGCCCAGCTCTTTGTTTCAAGGGAGGTGCTAATTAATTTTGAGCTCTCTTCTTTGTCAGAATTTGGCGGGGTCATTCAGCAGTAATTTGATTATGATGTGGTAATGTGGAAAATCACCGGTTGGCATTGTTGAAGCAATGTTTAAACTCTTGGGCCGTTTGGCTGAGCCCGTGATTTCTATAGGCCTATTTGCACATGCATGCCAATAATGGTCTCCGATGATTAGCCTGATAACTCTTGATGCGTTTATTGTCACTAGGGAGTGAATTTTTATGTCTCACAGTTCTTGTTAGTTATCGATTGACTCATTCTCCCAGACAAATTGAATTAGCTCCAATACCCAATTCCTGAGTGAAGTCCCACCCTCTGTTCTGGCAGTCTCTTCCAACATGTTCCTTTAGAGATCTTAAACTTGTAAAGCTCTTGGGTATTTTCCTCAGAGTTTTTCCTAGGATAACAAAATGTTCATTGAGTTCCAAATTAAATTCCCTTTCCTATGAGTCCAAACACTGCGGGGAGGGGGTCTCCATGACTGCATCCCCTTATATCCCCTGCAGGCCTTGTCTGCCCTTTAAACTCATTTTAAAAGTCCAAAAAGGGATTTTCTCCTCTGCAGGGGAAAGGTACAAGGAATCTTTGCGAAATATTGGTAAATTCTACATGGAGGTGGATACTTTTTCAAAATGGATTGAATGTGAAATAATGTCAGGAAGCACCGCCACCATTGACAGCCTGAGGGACAAGTTTGACACCCACGGCCTGCCTGACATACTGGTCAGTGCCGAATTTAAAGAATTCATGACCCACAATGGGATCAAACATGTCACCTCAGCCCCATTTAAACCTGCCTCCAATGGGCAGGCAGAGCGGGCAGTACAAACAATCAAACAGAGCCTTAACCAGGTCACAGAAGGCTCACTCTAAACCTGCCTGTCCCGAGTACTGCTCAGCTACCGCATGAGATCCCACTCGCTCACAGGGGTGCCCCCGGCTGAGCTACTCATGAAAAGGACACTTAAAACTAGACTCTCGCTGGTTCACCCCAACCTGCATGATCAGGTAGAGAGCAAGCGGCAGAAACAAAATGTAAACGATGGTCGCGTCACTGTGTCACGGGAAATTGATCTGAATGACCCTGTTTATGTGCTAAACTATGGACATGGTCCCAAGTGGATCGTGGGCACGGTGATAGCTAAAGAAGGGAGTAGGGTGTTTGTAGTCAAACTAGACAATGGACAAATTTGCAGAAACCTAGACCAAACAAGGCTGCGGTTCACAGACTGCCCTGAACAACCCACAGCAGACACCACCTTTTTCAAGCCCACAACACACACTCAAGGGATCAACGACACTACACCGGACCAGGAAATCGAACCCATGACGCCCAATAGCCCAGCAAGGCCAGGCTCACTCAGCAGCCCTGCAGGGCCAACAACACGCCAGCCCAGCGAGGGCACAGCCAACACACCAGAACAGACATTTGTACTGAGGCGGTCTACCAGGGAAAGAAAGGCTCCTGACCGCCTCACCTTGTAAATAGTTTTCACTTTGACTTTGGGGGGAAGTGATGTTGTGTATCTGTAAAGCATGCACTCCCATGTTCTGTCACCAGGGAGTGCATCCCCTGAAGTCCCAAGGGATCCCAGCATCCCTTGGGAGCACTGTATATAAGCTGATCCCTAAGGCCTGTTCCTCACTCTGGAGTGTCTTAATAAAGACTGAGGTCACTGTTACTTTAACCTCCCTGTGTGCAGTCTCATCTGTGTTAGGAACACAATAGGAATAATTCCTTCTGAAAGTGAATAACAACTACCAGTTTTGACTCAAACATAATAGAGCTGATTTTAACTCCCTTCACCACATGGAAACGGGGCAGTAGTGGAGATAAATCTCTAACCGCCCAGTTCCTACTTACTTTCTACCTACTGCCATTTTAACCATTTTGTTGTGTCAGCTGTGACTCAGTAGGCCTGGTCTCTCTCATTTGGAGGGAGGGGAGCATGCCGAGAGATCTCAGAGATGCAGTGGTCGTGACCACCTTTAAAAAAGGGGACAAGTCTGACTGCGGCAACTACAGGGGAATCTCCCTGCTGTCAGTCTCTGGGAAGGTTGTCGCTAGAGTTCTCCTCAACCGTCTTCTCCCTGTGGCTGAGGAGTCCTCCCGGAATCACAGTGTGGATTTCGTCCCCCTATGGGGCACAACGGACATGATCTTTGCAATGCAACAGCTGCAGGAAAAATGCAGGGAGCAGCGCCAGCCCTTATACGTGGCCTTTTTCGATCTTACAAATGCCTTTGACACTGTCAACCATGAGGGCTTATGAAGCGTCTCCTCTGTTTTGGATGCCCCCAAACGTTTGTCAACATCCTTCGCCTGCTCCACGACGACATGCAGACCATGATCCTTACCAGCGGTTCCATTACAGACCCAATCCACGTCCGGACCGGGGTCAACCAGGGCTGCGTCATCGCTCCAACTCTCTTCTCAATCTTCCTCGCTGCCATGCTCCACCTCACAGTCAACAAGCTCCCCGCTGGAATGGAACTAAACTACAGAACCAGTGGAAAGCTGTTTAACCTATGCCGCCTCCAGGCCAGGTCCAAGATCACCCCAACCTCAGTCGTTGAGCTGCAGTATGCGGACGACGCCTGCGTCTGTGCACATTCTGAGGCTGAACTCCAGGATATAGAAGATGTATTCACCAAGGCATATGAAAGCATGGGCCTTACGTGTAACATCAGTAAGACAAAGGTCCTCCACCAGCCTGTCGTCGCCACACAGCACTGCCCTCCAGTCATCAAGGTTTACGGCGTGGTCCTGGACAACGTGGACCATTTCTCATATCTCGGGAGCTTTTTATCAACAAAGGCAGACATTGATGCGGAGATTCAACATTGCCTCCAGTGCACCAGTGTAGGCCGCCTGAGGAAAAGAGTGTTCGAAGTCCAGGCCCTGAAATCTACCATCAACTCATGGTCTACAGGGCTGTAGTAATATCCGCCTTCCTGTATGGATCAGAGGCATGGACAATGTACAGAAGACACCTCAAGTCGCTGGAGATATATCACCAACGATGTCTCCGCAAGAACCCGGAAATTCCCCTGGGAGGACAGGTGCACCAACATCAGTGTCCTCGCCCAGGCTAACATCCCCAGTATTGAAGCACTGACCACACTCGATCAGCTTCACTGGGCAGGCCACATAGTTCGCATGCCAGACATGAGGCTCCCTAAGCAATTGCTCTATGCGGAGCTCCTTCATGGCAAATGAGCCAAAGGTGGGCAGCGGAAACGTTACAAGGACACCCTCAAAGCCTCCCTGGTAAAGTGTGACATCACCACTGACACCTGGGAGTCCCTGGCCGAAGACCGCCCTAGGTGGAGAAAGTGCATCCAGGAGGGTGTTGAGCTCTTTGAATCTCAACGACGAGTGCGTGCAGAGGTCAGGTGCAGGCAGCGGAAGGAGCGTGCAGCAAATCAGTCCCACCCACCCCTTCCCCCATTGAATGTCTGTCCCACCTGTGACAGAGTCTGTGGCTCTCGCATTGGACTGTTCAGCCACCAAAGAACTCACTTTAGGAGTGGAAGCAAGTCTTCCTCGATTCCGAAGAACTGCCTATGATGATGATGAGTAGATAGCACACTCGCTTCTGAGTCAGAAGGTTGTGGGTTTAAGTCCCATTCCAAGAACTTGAACACATAAATCTAGGCTGACACTCCAGTGCAGTGCTGAAGGAATGCTGCACTGTAGCAGGTGCTGTCTTTCAGATGAGATGTTAAACCGAGGCCCCATCTGCTCTCTCAGATGGACGTAAAAGATCCCATGGCACTATTTTGAAGAAGAGCAGGGGAGTTATCCCTGGTGTCCTGGCCAACATTTATCCCTCAATCAACATAACACAAAAGCAGATTACCTGGTCATTATCACAGTGCTATTTGTGGGAGCTTGCTGTGTATAAGTTGGCTGCCGCATTTCCCACATTACAACAGTGACCAAAAGTACTTTGTTGGCTGTAAAGCGCTTTGAGATGACTGGTGCTCGTGAAAGGCACTATATAAATGCAAGTCTTTCTTTTTTTTAACCCGGAGTTTTCTTATTCGGCTAAGGCGCCTGCCTGAATTAGGCAGGAGCCCTATTAATGCATTCTAATTGGGGCCCTATGAGGTACTGAGAATCAAATTTAACACCGACGCCTGCATGGTCCATGAAAGTGACTACATCGTAGACTGCTGAATTCTGGTACCCTGTGACAGAACGCCAAACAATCAGACACAGTGCGGCAGCTCCTTGCAATACACCAGACAATAGCATGAGTGCAGAAAGCAGCTTTTTATTTGAAGGCTGGGCCCTTAAAGTCTGCATCTCGGTCCTCCTCACAGAGCTTGGAGATGAGTGTGCCCTCCGGTGAGCCGTCTCTTGAGCTGTCCTTTCCATTAACCCATGCTCCTGCTCATTTTGCTGTGTGAATCACTAAGTGCAGACCCCCTCTAACTCTCTATGTAACCCACCCAGGGTACCAAGTTCTCTGCTGCTGCTTGGGAGGGAGGCAGCAAATGTTGTTGCTTCTTCTGAAGGGTTCTTTTCTTCCAAGTCCTCTTCCATAGGTTCCAGGTATTGAGACAAATCTGGAAAAGGGGGAGAGGGATAACTTTTAACATGGCACTGAAAGAGCAGACAGTAGCAGATGATTGGCATTACTATGCAGCATTAAGTTGCCAAGCTGCTTCAACGAGTGCTTGCATAAGGCCAATGAAAGGGTACAGTCAATAGGTAGACATCCTGCTGAGTGCAGCCTCCAGCCTTATCATCACTGATGCTTTTGTTATGGATGCTCTGACCATATCATTGGCTGCCAGCTCCAAATGGGCGAGAGCCTGGCGGCTTGCTGGTTCTACTCCAGTTTTGTGCCTTTCTCTTGTGTCTGCAGCCGTTGTCTCATGCAGAAGGAGAGGGAAGGTTAATGAATGGCTGCTGAAAAGGGATGTGAATATGTCTGGGGCTTCATTATATAGTGTGCATGTTGAGAGTGAGAAGCAGCATGTTGCCAGCAGGATGTGGAGGTGGTCAATTGAAGGAAAATGTCTGGACTATGAAATGAGAAAGCTGCCATCAGGTATGCAATGTTTAGCATTTGTTACTACATGAAAACAGGATGCTGTTTGTGCCTCTTGTGAAGGCAGGTGAGTGTATGACTGCAATGGGAAGGTGAGCTGGTGCAGTGATCCCTGTGATTGATGGAGAAGCATGTCATCTGTGAGAGGGAAGTATTCAGGGTGCTGGAGTGGAGGGAAAGTGCTGTGGCCATGGCCAAGTGTAAGGCAGGCAAATGTAAATAGAAAGACCTGTACTCTTGGTGATCTAGACATAGAAACATAGAAACATAGAAAATAGATGCAGGAGTAGGCCATTCGGCCCTTCAAGCCTGTACCACCATTCAATAAGATCATAGCTGATCATTCACCTCAGTACCCCTTTCCTGCTTTCTTTCCATACCCCTTGATCCCTTTAGCCGTAAGGGCCATATCTAACTCCCTCTTGAATATATCCAATGAACTGGTATCAATGACTCTCTGCGGAAGGGAATTCCACACGTTAACAACTCTCTGAGTGAAGAAGTTTCTCCTCATCTCGGTCCTAAATGGCTTACCCCTTATCCTTAGACTGTGTCCTCTGGTTCTGGGCTTCCCCAACATCGGGATCATTCTTCCTGCATCTAACCTGTCCAGTCCCGTCAGAATTTTATATGTTTCTATGAGATCCCCGCTCATCCTTCTAAACTCCAGTGAATACAGGCCAAGTCAATCCAGTCTCTCCTCATATGTCAGCCCTGCCATCCCGGGAATCAGTCTGGTGAACCTTTGCTGCAGTCCCTCAATAGCAAGAACGTCCTTCCTCAGATTAGGAGACCAAAACTGAACACAATATTCCAGGTGTAGCCTCACCAAGGCCCTATACAACTGCAGTAAGACCTCCCTGCTCCTATACTCAAATCCCCTAGCTATGGAGGCCAACATACCATTTGCCTTCTTCACCGCCTGCTGTACCTGCATGCCAATTATCAATGACTGATGTACCATGACACCCAGGTCTCATTGCACCTCCCCTTTTCCTAATCTGCTGCCATTCAGATAATATTCTGCCTTCCTGTTTTAGCCACCAAAGTGGATAACCTCACATTTATCCACATTATACTGCATCTGCCATGCATTTGCCCACTCACCTAACCTGTCCAAGTCAACCTGCAGCCTCTTATCGTCCTCCTCACAGCTCACACCACCACCCAGCTTAGTGTCATCTACAAACTTGGAGATATTTCACTCAATTCCTTCATCTAAATTATTAATGTATATTGTAAATAGCTGGGGTCCCAGCACTGAGCCCTGCGGCACCCCACTAGTCACTGCCTGCCATTCTGAAAAGGACCCGTTTATCCTGACTCTGCTTCCTGTCTGCCAACCAGTTCTCTATCCACATCAGTACATTACCCCCAATACCATGTGCTTTAATTTTGCACACCAATCTCTTGTGTGGGACCTTGTCAAAAGCCTTTTGAAAGTCCAAATACACCACATCCACTGGTCCTCCCTTGTCCACTCTATTAGTTATATCCTCAAAAAATTCCAGAAGATTTGTCAAGCATAATTTCCCTTTCATAAATCCATGCTGACTTGGACCCATCCTGTCACTGCTTTCCAAATATGCTGCTATTTCATCTTTAATAATTGATTCCAACATTTTCCCCACTACTGATGTCAGGCTAACCGATCTATAATTACCCGTTTTCTCTCTCCCTCCTTTTTTAAAAAGTGGTGTTACATTAGCTACCCTCCAGTCCATAGGAACTGATCCAGAGTTGATAGACTGTTGGAAAATGATCACCAATGCATCCACTATTTCTATGGCCACTTCCTTAAGTACTCTGGGATGCAGACCATCAGGCCCCGGGGATTTATCGGCCTTCAATCCCATCAATTTCCCCAACACAATTTCCTGCCTAATAAAGATTTCCTTCAATTCCTCCTTCTCACTAGACCCTTGGTCACCTAATATTTCCGGAAGGTTATTTGCGTCTTCCTTCGTGAAGACAGAACCAAAGTATTTGTTCAACTGGCCTGCTATTTCTTTGTTCCCCATTATAAATTCACCTGAATCTGACTGCAAGCGACCTACGTTTGTCTTCACTAATCTTTTTCCCTTCACATACCTATAGAAGCTTTTGCAGTCAGTTTTTATGTTCCCGGCAAGCTTCCTCTCATACTCTGTTTCCCCCTTCCTAATTAAACCCTTTGTCTTCCTCTGCTGAATTCTAAATTTCTCCCAGTGCTCAGGTTTGCTGCTTTTTCTGGCCAATTTACATGCCTCTTCCTTGGATTTAACACTATCCTTACTTTCTCTTGTTAGCCACGGTTGAGCCACTTCCCCATTTTACTTTTACTCCAGACAGGGATGTACAATTGTTGAAGTTCATCCATGTGATCTTTAAATGTTTGTCATTGCCTATCCACCGCCAACCCTTGAAGTATCATTTGCCAATCTATCCTAGCCAATTCACGTCTCTTTCCTTAAGTTCAGGACCCTAGTTTCTGAATTAACTGTGTCACTCTCCATCTTAATAAAGAATTCCACCATGTCACTCTTCTCCAAGGGGCCTCGCACAACAAGATTGCTAATTAGTCCTTTCTCATTACACATCATCCAGTCTCAGATGGCCAGCCCTCTAGTTAGTTCCTTGACATATTGGTCTAGAAAACCATCCCTACAACACTCCAGGAAATGCTCCTCCACCGTATTGCTACCAGTTTGGTTAGCCCAATCTCTATGTAGATTAAAGTCATCCATGATAACTGCTGTACCTTTATTGCACGCATCCCTAATTTCTTGTTTGATACTGTCCCCAACCTCACTACTACTGTTTGATGGTCTGTACACAACTCCCACTAGCGTTTTCTGCTCTTTGGTATTCCGCAGCTCCACCCATACAGATTTCACATCATCCTTCCTTACTATTGCATTAATTTCCTCTTAAACCACCTCCTTTTCCTTTCTGTCTATCCTTCCTGAATGTTGAATACCCCTGGATGTTGAGTTCCCAACCTTGGTCACCCTGGAGCCATGTCTCCGTGATGCCAATTATATCATATTCATTAATTGCTGCCTGTACAGTTAATTCGTCCACCTTATTACGAATACTCCTCGAATTGAGGCACAGAGCCTTCAGGTTTGTCTTTTTAACACATTTTTACCCTTTAGAATTTTACCATAATGTGGCCCTTTTTGATTTTTGCCTTGGGTTTCTCTGCCCTCCACTTTTACTTTTCTTCTTTCTATCTTTCCTTCTGCCCCCATTCTACTTCCCTCTGTTTCCCTGCATAGGTTCCCATCCCCCTGCCATATTAGTTTAACCCCTTTGAACTTCTTCCAGGATTGAATCTGGGTCTGGGGGTGATGCTGTGGGCATTTATAATGTCTGCCACCTCTCTCCATGCCTACTGAAGATTCTGCTTTGGCATATTCCTACTGTTGGTTGCATGGAGTACCTCCCTCTGTGCCCTCACCTCCTCAACCAATGTCTCAGGAAGAAATTCAGGTCATTTGCCTCTCCTGTTAAGCCCGGGGCACGAGGTCGTTAGCGACTCCCGCGAGATTCCGCAGGAATTATGGCGGCGCTAACCATTAGCACCCCACTCCTACTGGTAGCACACCGGGCCGCTGCACTGACAATGACAATATCATCACCATACGCAGCAACCTGTTTTCACCCCGCGTGAAGATTTGGTAGCGCCCAATGAGTCTGCCGTGGGCTTCAGTCTGCTCATTGGGCAGAAATTAAAGGGGAAGGACAGTGCTGCTCTTTTTAAAATGGTTGATTTACCGTTCACGGCCTTGCCCTCTTCGAATCGCGGGGTCCGCTGCGCGATGTTGCAGCCGGCACTCCTGTGCCAGACTGGTGCTACGGCACCCCGCTCCCCACTGGTGCAGTAGTGGCCTCTTCTCCCTGTGATATCCTTATATCAGCTACTCACAGAAGCACACTCTACAAGATGGCTCCTCAACAAAAACTGTCACATGACCTTCGTCACATGACTTTCCACGTGACCTTTTTCAGTAGTTGCATTACAGCAGTAGTCCACTAGGTGGCGCTCTAATACACTCCCCAATGCAGAGTCCGCAGCGTTCCCTCCACTTTAATAGAAGGAGAGGGCCTTGTGCTCCCAAAAGTGCTACGTGCCATTCCGCATGGCACAATGTTCGCGCCCCAATCCCACCCCGAGAGGAAGTGCAGCGCGTGTCATTGCGCTCTACTTTCTCTTGGGGATATTAACCCAAATTTAGCTGCCGGGGCTGGACTTCTGCACCTGGCGCAGGAAGTCCCGCCTCACAGCTGGTACCGCCCCACCAGGGCAGAACCGCAGCGGTACGCAATTTCGCCCCCTCAACTGTTAAGTCAGAGAACCCAAGCGCCCTTCTCTGACTCATTCTCTGCCTCCCACTTTTCAGTTCAACCTGAATAAAATGTTGACAATTCATTGCAACGTCCTGTCAAAAGATGCATTCACACTTTAAATACTGAGTGGGCGACCTTCAGGAAATCCTACCCTCCAATTGGGTTGGTTGCCTGTGAGCACCATGATGGCATGGGCAGCCCGCCAATCAAATTCAAATGAGTGCCAACCGTTAAATTGATCCGGGTCTGACACTGATGGCACGGGCAGATGACGTGGCCGCCTGCCCACTGCTCACTGCCCACTGTACACCATAAAACTGCTGGCTGATAAAATCTCCCCTAATACATCCATGGAAATCTATCATCCAAAGTTTAAGAGATAGGTTCATAAACTAATTCAAAATTTACAAATTGTTTTCCACAGACTAGAAGGTTTTTGCCACCTTCCATTATACCCGAAGTAACTCCATGGCCAATTTTTATATATTCTTAATCATTTTTGATGTATGGGAATATATTTCCTGTAAATAAAACATACCACCGACTTTGCCGATGGCCATTGTAGGGTTGGGGCCTTTGTGCCCATAAATAAATCTTTTTATTTAGAAGATCACTTGAGTACCTTGAGTGCTACAGTTGTAAACTGGGATGTCCATCGTGCATTAGTGCCCAACATTGCTCTCCATTCTCTGCTAGCTGTGCAGAGTGGGAAACAGTATTGTTTGCAAGGGTCAAGTGCCTTATTTGAGGTAGTCAAGGTGGTTTCCTTTTCCAATGATAATCTTATTATTTTGAATATTTTACTTTTCTGCTGGTGAATTTTTAATGTCACCATCCTTTGTGCTCGAGTAAAGATTGGTCAGTGGATTTCTTTTCTCAAAACCAGTCGAAAAATCTCTCTGCAATCACCCTGGATGATCTGACCCAGTACGTTTAAGCTTGTTGTTTTCTTTTGTAATTCATCCCAATTTATATCCCACTGTCAGTGGGCCCGACAGGTCTCTGCCCTCCTGCTCATTCTTATTTTCAAATCCCTCCATGGCCTCACCCTCTTCTTACCTCTGTAATCTCCTCCAGCCCCACAACCCCCCCCCCCCCCCCCCGAGATGTCTGCGTTCCTCTAATTCTGCCCTCTTGAGCACCTCTGATTATAATCGCTCAACCATTGGTGGCCGTGCCTTCTGTTGCCTAGGCACCAAGCTCTGGAACTCCCTGCCTAAACCTCTCCACCTCTCTACCTCTCTTTCCTCCTTCAGGACGCTCCTTAAAACATACCATTTTGACCAAGCTTTTGGTCACCTGCACTAATTTCTGCTGATGCGGCTCGGTGTCAATTTCTCATAATACTCCTGTGAAGTGCCTTAGGACATTTCACTACATTAAAGGTGCTATATAGAAACATAGAAAATAGGTGCAGAAGTAGGCCATTCAGCCCTTTGAGCCTGCACCACCATTCAATAAGATCATGGCTGATCATTCCCTCATTACCCCTTTCCTGCTTTCTCTCCATACCCCTTGATCCCTTTAGCCGTAAGGGCCATATCTAACTCCCACTGGAATATATCCAATGAACTGGCATCAACAACTCTCTGCGGCAGGGAATTCCACAGGTTAACAACTCTCTGAGTGAAGAAGTTTCTCCTCATCTCAGTCCTAAATGGCCTACCCCTTATCCTAAGACTGTGTCCCCTGGCTCTGGACTTCCCCAACATCGGGAACATTCTTCCTGCATCTAACCTGTCCAGTCCCGTCAGAATCTTATAAGTTTCTATGAGATCCCCTCTCATCCTTCTAAACTCCAGTGCATAAAGGCCCAGTTGATCCAGTCTCTCCTCATATGTCAGTCCCGCCATCCCGGGAATCAGTCTGGTGAACCTTCGCTGCACTCCCTCAATAGCAAGAACGTCCGTCCTCAGATTAGGAGACCAAAACTGAACACAATATTCCAGGTGAGGCCTCACCAAGGCCCTGTACAATTGCAGTAAGACCTCCCTGCTCCTATACTCAAATCCCCTAGCTATGAAGGCCAACATACCATTTGCCTTCTTCACCACCTGCTGTACCTGCATGCCAACTTTCAATGACTGATGGACAATGACATCCAGGTCTCGTTGCACCTCCCCCTTTCCTAATCTGCTGCCATTCAGATAATATTCTGCCTTTGTGTTTTTTCCACCAAAGTGGATAACCTCACATTTATCCACATTATACTGCATCTGCCATGCATTTGTCCACTCATCTAACCTGTCCAAGTCACCCTGCAACCTTTTAGCATCCTCCTCACAGCTCACACTGCCACCCAGTTTAGTGCCATCTGCAAACCTGGAGATATTACACTCAATTCCTTCATCTAAATCATTAATGTATATTGTAAAGAGCTGAGGACACAGCACTGAGCCCTGCAGCACCCTACTAGTCACTGCCTGCCATTCTGAAAAGGACCCGTTTATCCCAACTCTCTGCTTCCTGTCTGTCAACCAGTTCTCTATCCACGTCAGTATATTCCCCCCAATACCATGTGCTTTGATTTTGCACACCAATCTCATGTGTGGGACCTTGTCAAAAGCCTTTTGAAAGTCCAAATACACCACATCCACTGGTTCTCCCTTGTCCACTCTACTAGTTATATCCTCAAAAAATTCCAGAAATATAAATACAAGTTGTTATTGTTGTTGCCAATGAGAAGGTGGGTGGATGGCATGCTCACAGTATTGTATCTGTAAGCACTCTAGTAATGACTCCACGAGGTAAGATATTGTACTTGAACTGTTGTGACCTTAGTCCATTTATTGCAGCTCCTGAGTGAAGGTACAGCATGGTGAGCTCCTTTTTATGCTTGGTTACCTGTAGTGTAAAGGTGACCCCTCAGTCTCCACCAGTTGCACCCTCTGGTGGTACAGGCATAGTGTATACAGTGTGAAGATACATCCAGTGGTCTTATGTAACTGTACATTGAGTGTATATGGTATATACTTATGTTATGCATACACAGCATCACTCCCCCTTAAGTCTTGTGCCACTGGCCTTTGCATTGTGTGCTCTGGCCCTAGACTTGAGTGCCCAAAACTCTTGCACCTTGTCTATGCTTTGGCTTGGCTCTCTCCCTGTAGACCCCCAAGTCCTAATTGCCACAACATTGGGAAATGGTCAGAAGTGGATGACTGGAGGTTGCAGTGGGGGGTGAGTGGGTTCTGGGTGTGATCCATGTATGTCCATGGCTACATATATCCATTTCTCCCCCCCCCCCACCCCCATACATAGACCATGTGTGTGGCTCAACACCTGCATGTGCATACATGTACAGAAGGAAAGAACAAAAAAAAAAGAAATAGGATTAATTACATCACTGTTTAGGTTTAGCAGTAGTGGAAAGTATATTTTACAGGTAAGGTACATACATGGTATTACAGTCTTGCCCCTGGGGTGTAGGTGCAGGTGGGTGAGGACGCTATTCCAGAGTAACCGGACTGTGTCCAGATTGTCTGATGGCAGCGCTGTGCCCCCTGCCAGCTGGGTGGGCTCGGATCGCTCACCTGGCTGAGTCTCAGGGCCTTTGCCGTTGCCTAGTGGTGGGCAGAGCCACAGGAATGTATGGCCTCCCTGCCCTCCTTTGAGGGCTGTGGTGTCTCCCTGCTGCCTTTCAGCGGTGGTGGGAGCCTGCTTATCCCAGGTCCCATTGGAAGGGCTGGAGGGTGCTAGCCTCTTGCTCCCGGTACTGGCCCTGGTGGCCAGAGAGGTAGAGCTGATCTGGGGCAGGGTGCCAGTAGTGGTGCCTTTGCCGTCCGCTAATCGCTGGCCCTGCAGTTGGTATGCTCCCTTTGTGTGTGGCCACGCTCCCTGGGGCATCACATTGGTCCCGGAGGCATAGGCTACATGATCGGGTAGCGCGCTGAACCTGGGTGCTTCCGATGGGAGGTTGCCCTTGGTTTTGTCGGCGTTCATGTAGAACCCGGCATCGCACATCATTTCTTCATTTACAGTCATAATACATTGGCTCCGACCGCAATCACCCAACTCGACATTGTTAGTTGCCTTTACATATTGGCATTTCTCAATTACATCTTTCCCATGTGTACTGCCGGCATCGCTGTACAAAGTAACATTTACTTACTTGCATTTGTCAATTACATCTTTTAAATGTATATTACTGGCATTGCTGTACAAAGAGTGGAACTGTCCCTTTAATTGTGATGGGGCCTTGCAATCTTTACCCCAATCCTGTTCGTTGTTCGGCATCATGTGTTGCTCCCTCAACGCTGCCTCTCGTGGTCTGGCCCCCGCCATCTTTACTTCAGGCGCTTCACCTTGTGGTGCGGGCGCCATCTTCTTTCTCTCCATGAGGTAGGCTGGGGTGATCCTTTTCTCCACAGGTTCTGCCACGGAAACAGGGAAGTTACCTTCTGCGCGATCTTCTTCCTCCGGAGTCCTGCCACTGGAGCCTAGAAGGTGAGGTCGGGTCATTTGAGTTGGATCATCTCTCAGTTGGGTTGAGTGGTCTGTAATCGCCACGCAGTCGAGTTGGGCGGTTGGATTTTCAGGTGTTGTGCTGGATCCAAATTTGGGGCTGCATAGGACGTCGATCGCCAGGCCTTGGAGGTTTTCGCGGCTCCAACAGATTTGGATTTGTTTCATCCATCTTCTTCCTAGCAGCGTTGGACCATCACCAGCAACAATCCACAAAGGTAACTTGTGCATCGCGCCGCCATGGGACACCTGGACATCCACGCTGCCAACGACTGGGATGGTGTCGTTTGTGTAAGTGAGCAGCTTCACCTGGATCGGGATAGTTTTCGGTCGTTCACTTGGACTGTCCTAGAGTGTCTCAAAAGCCGCCTGATTCATCAGCGATTGGCTCGCCTCTGTGTCCACCTCCATCGAGACTGGAACACCATTGATTTCAACTTCCATTTTCAAAGGAGAACTCTCGGTGGAGCAGGTAAACACTCCGTACACCTCTTCGTGGGGCTGAGCTGCCTCCTGGACTCTCTCTTCCTCTTCGTCAGCGCTGGAGTCCAGATTATCGGCCAACTCTTCAGCGACTCGGTGAATAAAATTTCTCTTGCACATTCGCTGGAGGTGGCCCTTCATGTTACAGCCTTTGCAAGTATAGTCTTTCTAGCGGCACTGCTGGGCGCTGTGATTTCCTCCCCACAGCGCCAGCATGGGGCTGGCCGGTCGACCCCATGTGGCGGACTCAGGGTTGCGGGACACGGGTTTCTGTTTTTTCTACCCTGAGAGAGACCGCTTGCAGCAGCCTTGCCTCTAAAAGGCGGCAGTCGGTTCACAGTACTTGCCGGGTTAGAGTCCTGGGGGTGAGTCACCATCAGCTTAGAATCACAGGCCGAGGCCGACGTTAATTGCCTTCTGCAGGGTGACCATGGTATCTGCAGAAAGCAGCCTGTGGAGAAGGCTCTCGTGGCCGATTCCGATAATGAAGATGTCCCGCAGTGCTTCGGTGAGGTGGTCGCCAAAATCACACGTTGCAGCCAATCATTTGCGATTTCTTGGCCTTCGGGCCACCGGTATGTGTAGAACCGGTGTCTGGCTGTGAGGATGCTCTCTTTAGGTTTGAGATGCTCCTGTATCATTGTTACGAGCTCTGCATACATTTTGGTCATTGTCTTCGCTGGTGCTAGCAAGTCCCTGACGAGGCCATAGACAGTGGGTCCACAACTACTGAGCAGGATAGCTCTGCGCTTATCAGCCAACGAGGTCGGTGTGTCTCCCGCCAGGTCGTTTGCAATGAAAAAGAGTTCGAGCCTTTCCACAAAGACATCCCAATCTTCCCCATCGGCGAATTGTTGAAAGTTGCCAAGGTTAGCCATTTTTCGTGTGGAAATTCGTAATCTCGTCGCCAGTTATTGTATCTGTAAGCACTCTAGTAATGACTCCACGAGGTAAGGTATTGTACTTGAACTGTTGTGACCTTAGTCCATTTATTGCAGCTCCTGAGTGAGGGTACAGTATGGTGAGCTCCCTTTTATACTTGGCTACCCCTTGGTAGTGTACAGGTGACCCTAGGTCTCCACCAGTTGCACCCTCTGGTGGTATAGGCATAGTATATACCATGTGAAGATACATCCAGTGGTCTTACGTAACTGTACATTGAGTGTACAGGGTATATACTTATGTTATGCATACACAACACACAGACCATGCCAATGGGAGTGTTGGTGGATAGTGTGCTCACAGACCATGCCAATGAAATATATTATTTATAACTAGGAAGCTCACAGTTGAGGGCTGTCTTTTTTAATTTTCCTGTCCATGTGGAGAGGCTTTTGCCTCGTCTCGACTCCTCCGCACAACTTAGAGGGATTCAGCCTTTGTCCTCCATGTGGTGGCGTGCATTGTTACTCCAGCATGGAGTGTCACTGTTCTGCTTGGAGTCACAGCAGGAAATGATGCTGCTGCATCAACATAGAATTTCAGTAAAAAAATGTAAAGCTCTCCTATAATAACTCTTTTCAACAACTTCCAACCGAAAGACAGGTTTGCAGAATCAGATAATTCTACCATTTAGTTATGGTAACTATCTATCAGTAACATTATATTACTGCAGGTGATGTCACTGACAGATTACTAGTTACTAGTGAGGATCACATTTTTGCACTTTTCTGAGATCAGCACATAAATACAAGCAGGCATAGTTAAAACCTACTCTGTGCAAAGTCAGAAAGATCACAGTGGCCTGTCGCTCCTATTCTGGTTCAGTTGTGATTAGCCTTTGATTACACCATATTGAACAACAATTAATAATTGATAGTTGACTGTTAACAATTATGGTGTTTGATCGCCATATAACACTACAGTTACCAATTCCTTAGCTTTAGACCTTATAAAGTAGCTATTCAGACTCCTTGGAATAACCCCTTGGAAAAACTAGTAACATGCACAATTCCTTATAAATCTTTAATTTCTGAAAATGGACAACCTCAATTTGTCCAGCATGTCCATAGCAATAAACATTTCTCCAACGTTGATTAAATACCTGCAGCCTTGGCATTTAATCAGCGAGGGAGCTCTTTATTGCCTTGTGTACACTGATAAATGAAAGTTAATTCACTCAATATTTAACCCTTAGGATTCATGGAAAGATTGCAATTTTGGTGCAATGCTGAAAAAAATTGCTTCCTGTTAGAAATTATGCATGTTACTAGTTATTCCAAGGGATTATTCCAAGGAGTCAGTATAGCTACTTTCAGAGATTCATAATTGATCATATTTTGTCTTCAATGTGAGTGTTTTTCAAAAAGGACGATGAGCTTTTGCTCGGGGCAGATGTGGACACGGCTGAGGGGCGGAAGTGCCCTTGCAGTGGTTCGGCCACCTCGATCACTCATCAGCGCGCGCTAATGATGTCAGCGCAACGTGGACGAACAGCGTCGCGCTGACGCATCATAACATCTCACCCCTTCAGTTAAAGGGGAGAGCGGCTGTGAGCTCTGCAGTTTTTCAGCTAGGTTTACTGGGCCACCAGGAAGGGGCCGAACCCGGGGACATAATTATCGGGCCGACTGCAAACAATAAAATGGCATCGCCGGGAGCGCCACCTCCCCTTTAAGAGTGGCCACGCCACAGACCAACAAGGAGTGCACCGACACAAAAAGCTGTTGGGGTCACTGGCCGGTGGCGGCGCCGCTCCCGCGGGGCAATTCAGCAAAAGGGATATTTCCCGCGGGGCAATTTTGGGAAGCAGTCGCCACCGGTTGGTAAGGGGTCGGCGCGTGCACGCCGCAGCCGGAAAACAGGCGGAATGGTCCCCCTACCCTGCTCCGCCCCTGATGAAGGGCAATTTGCAAAATGACGGCTTCTCTGCAGCGAGTCGCGGCCATTCCACGCCACCCCAGGACTGTCACTTTCAGGCAGCCAGAGACCTTTTCGGGAGGGGCAACGGCCCCCTTATGCGTCAATAAGTCCTGTTCCAGAAATGTTGGTATAGAAAGAAAGCAATCCGTTAGATTAATCTTCTTTGAGTTTTGGGCTATTAATTTTTAGTACAAAACCCACCTCCTAGTTTGTTCGTTTGATTTTGATATATAAGGTCCAAGTTGTTCATCTGTCTGTAATGTATGATATAATTTGTATAAATTTTTAGTCGATGGCAGAGAACCAAACAAGAAGAGGAGGCAGTCAGGCAAGGCCTAAAGAGGTAAGTTTTCTTTTCACTTTTCTTTTCTTGTCTCTCCCTATGACTTACACGAGTGCTGGGGACCGTTCCCTTCATCGCCCACCACTACGTACAGAATTACTCTGAGGGGGAGTACTGGAGTCCTGGCACATGCTGCTGTCCTGATAGACGGCAGAATCAAGCACAAGGACCCCAGGCGCCGCAACTCCACTGGGCCCTGGATCTGCAGCACCGCCCCCCCCCCCCCCACCGCCCCCGATCCCTCTTCCATCCCCCCTCCCGACCCCTCTTCCACCACCAGCACACCCCCCACCCCCCCGCCAAACGGTTGGATGGCTGGTCTAATGGCAGCTCTCAGATCTGCCTAGCCCGAGACGCCTCAGTGGCCACAGTCTGGAAGCCGCAATCCACCCTGCCACTCTGAACTCTCCTCAGAGTTGCCTCCAGAGTTGCATTCTGTGCTTCCAGTGTGATGCAGATCCAACTGATCACCAGCTGCCTCTCATCTGGGGCTCTGCTTTGTGGCAAAGTCCTGTTGGGCTAAAGAAGTCTGCTGTGATGCGGATGCCATTTGCTGCATTATTGCCTGCAAAGAAAAGAAACCTTTCAAGATGTTGCTGCTAAGGAGAGCTGCAGTTTCGACAGTCACACCTGCCAATTACGACACACCCTTCGAGTTTGTCCTCAGCGCCTCCATTGAATATCCTCCTTTTGAGGCGAGTTCTGGATCCCACAACTCTGAAGTCATTAGCAGCCACCAAGGGAAGATGACACAGGCTTGACCACCTCGCCCTCCTCCATTTACTCCATGCCCAATGACTCACGCAGTGGTCTTCCTCTTCTTCGGCAGTCCCTCGGAGTCGAGGATAATTTTGTGGTAGTTCCTCACTATCTAAATACCCCAGATGAAATCCCTAGGCTGGCGCCTGGGAGAAATTAAGCCAGAGATACAGGTGATAATTTGGGAGAGGAGTTTGGACCAGAGATTGCCGGGCTGGGCCAGGATGGCTTAGTTATCCCTATTGCAATGACTTCTTGTCCTCCTGTTTGTTGCCTGTGAGGAAACACTAAACTGATGGATGGGCACACCCCTTGTGACTGTGGATCTACTGGATAGGATGGCAGATGTTGAGAAGGGTGACCTCCTCGGGATGAAGGAGACTACAAAGGTATGAAGGCAGAGTTGGCTAAAGTGGACTGGGAAAATAGATTAAAGAGTGGGACGATGGCAGATACTTAAGAGGATATTTCATAACTCTCAACAAAAATATATCCCAATGAGAAGGAAAGGTTGGAAGAGAAGGGATAACCATCCGTGGCTAGCTAAGGAAATAAGGGATGGTATCAATTGAAAACTAGAGCATACAATGTGGCCAAGACTAGTGGGAGGCCAAAGGATTGGGAAACTTTTAAAAGCTAGCAAAGAATGACTAAAAAAAAATAAAGAGAGGGAAGATAGATTATGAAAGTAAACTAACACAAAATATAAAAACAGATCGTAAGAGTTTCTACAAGTACATAAAAAGGAACAGAGTGGCTAAAGTAAATGTTGGTCCCCTGGAGGATGAGACTGGGGAATTAATAATGGGGACAGGGAAATGGCAGAGACTTTGAACAAGTATTTTGTATCGATCTTCACAGTAGAAGACACTAAAAACATCCCAATAGGGGAACATCAAGGGGCTATAGGGAGGGAGGAACTTAATACAATCACTATCACTAAAGAAGTAGTACTCGGTAAAATAATGGGACTAAAGGTGGACAAGTCCCCTGGACCTGATAGCTTGCATCCTAAGGTCCTAAAAGAAATGGCTGCAAAGATAGTGGATGCATTGGTTGTAATCTACAAAATTACCTGGGGAAGTCCCAGCAGATAGGAAAACTGCAAATGTAACTGTTATGTATAGAAGGATGCCACGAGGCTGAGTACTGTGAGCTAAACTTAGTGTGACCTTAGTCTTCTTTGTTACAACTCCAGAGTGCCTAAACAACATGGCAGCTAATCTTTTATACTGGCCCTGCACGTATGTGCAGGTGACCATTAGGGCCCCTCTGGTGGCAAGTATTACATAGTTACATACATAACATCACTCCTCCGCGCCCCCTCCCAAAGTCTTCGGTACAAGTTATTTACAAGTTGAGGCGATCCGGAGCCCTTCACTCCCTGGTTGATCGTCTAAGTTCAAACCGTGTGTGAGTTGGCCGGACCATTGTTGCACTGCACCGCGGCTGGTTTGACCGGACTGTCAGAAACAGTGGGTTCATCCTCGTGATTGACAACAAGGTCGATTGCTGGTTGGGTGTGTGTTGGTGGATCGTCGATGGTGATGTCCTCTTCAAGTCGTTCCTGGTTATCAGTAAATCGCAATTTGGTCTGATCTAAATGTTTTCTGCATGTTTGGCCATTTAACAGTTTGAATATAAACACCCTATTCCCTTCCTTGGACAAAACAGTGCCAGCAACCCACTTGGGACCGCGACCGTAATTCAGGACAAACACAGGGTCGTTAACATCAATGTCACGTGAAAAAGCTGCGCGATTGTGACCTGGCAATGCCTGGGTGGGTACTGTGTAGGTCGCATATAAACGTTTCTTGCCTTTTTTTGACAAAACCACACGATTACCCCATAAGAGACAATCCGACTGGATGGACATTTCATCTTTGCGTCGGTGAAACGGCTTAATTTCATCTTGCATTTCCCTGGGAACGGCCGACCAGTTCCCATTTAGGACGCAACTCTTTACTAATGATAGTACAGGATTCTGGTTCGTCCAGGTTCTGATCTGGTGAGCCATGATGGGTGACGCCTTGCTCTCAAAAACATCCATGACCAGTAGCAAGTCTGCGGGCTGCGCCAATTCAACCCCAGTGGTAGCTAATGGTGTCCGGCATCGGCTCAGTTTTCAGTGCCTGGTGGCGGATAACATAGTCATAAGCGGATAATGTTAGTGCCCATCTTTGGATACGGGATGAAGCATTGATATTTATACCTTTGCTCTCTGAAAACAGCTAAATGAGCGGCTTGAGGTCAGTTTCAAGCTCAAACCGAAGTTTAAATAGGTATTGAGGCATTTTCTTAACCCCATACACACATGCTAACGCCTCTTTCTCGACCATACTATAGGCTCTCTGAGCCTTAGACAGACTTCTAGACGCGTATGCAACCGGTTGGAGGTTGCCCTATACAGTGGCTTACTGTAACACACAACCGACCCCGTACGATGAAGCATCACAAGCTAGCACTAAACGTTTACATGGGTCATAGTGTACAAGTAACTTATTTGAACATAGCAGGTTCCTGGCCTTCTCAAAGGCTGTGTTTTGAGATTTGCCCCAAACCCAGTCATCACCCTTACATAGCAACATGTGCTCAACCCGGGTAGAAAGTTACCAAAATAGTTGAGGAGTCCCAGGAACGAACGCAGCTCCATCACATTCTGAGGTCTGGGTGCATTCTTGATGGTCTCTGTCTTTGAGTCCGTGGGCCTGATGCCGTCTGCTGCAATCTTTCTCCCCAAAAATTCGACTTCTGGCACCAGGAAAACAAACTTGGAGCGTTTCAGCCTGAGTCCCACTCTGTCTAGGCGACTTAGAACCTCTTCCAGGTTGTGTAGGTGTTCGATGATGTCATGACTGGTGATCAGGATGTCGTCTTGAAACACAACAGTACGCGGAACAGATTTCAGCAAACTCTCCATGTTTCTCTGGAAAATGGCTGCAGCCGAATGAATCCTGAAAGTGCACCTGTGATATATAAACAGTCCTTTGTGTGTGTTGATGCACGTCAGTCTTTTCGAAGATTCAGCCAGCCCCTGTGTCATGTAAGCGGAGGTTAGGTCTAACTTGGTGAACGACTTCCCTCCCCGCTAATGTTGCGAACAGGTTATCTGCCTTGGACAGCGGGTACTGATCTTGTAGTGAGACTCAGTTAATCGTTACCTTGTAGTCTCTGCAGATTCTGGCCGTGCCATCGCTTTTCAACACCGGAACAATTGGACTGGCCCACTCGTTGAACTCGACTGGCGATATGATTCCTTCGCATTGGAGTTTGTCCAGTTCGATCTAGATTTTCTCTCTCATCATGTACGGAACCGCCCGAGGCTTGTGATGGACGGGCCGTGCATCGGGGCCTAGATGGATCTGTACCTTGGCGCCTATGAAGTTGCCAATGCCTGGTTCGAATAGCGAGGGAAACTTGCTCAGCACTTGAGCACACGAGGCGTCATCCACTGAAGATAGTGCTTTGATTTTGTTCCTGTTATATATGTGGACTTACATTTACTCTGTACAGCCACCAGAGGGCTCATCCCCTGCAGTCCCAAGGGATCCCATAATCCCTTGGGAGCACAGGTATTTAAGGAGGCTTCACAGGTTGGAGAGGCACTCTGGAGACCTGCAATAAAAGACTACCGTCGCACTTTACATTGAGCTCACAGTGTTCAGTCTGACTCTTTCTCCATACATAATAACTGGTGACGAGATACAGATAGCGAACCCAAAGATGCAGAGAACAGTGGACATCCTGGAGAAATTCTCGAAGGGAGATGATTGGGAAACTTTTGTGGAGCGACTCGACCAATACTTCGTGGCCAACGAGCTAGATGGGGAAGAGAGCACTGCCAAACGAAGGGCGATCCTCCTCACCGTCTGTGGGGCACCAACGTATGGCCTCATGAAGAATCTGCTCTCTCCAGCGAAACCCACGGAGAAATCGTACGACGATTTGTGCACACTGGTCCGAGAGCATTTGAACCCGAAGGAAAGTGTTCTGATGGCGAGGTATCGGTTCTACACCTACAAAAGGTCTGAAGGCCAGGAAGTGGCGAGTTATGTCACCGAGCTAAGACGCCTTGCAGGCCATTGCGAATTTGTAGGACATTTAGAGCACATGCTCAGAGACTTTTTCGGACTTGGCATTGGGCATGAAACCATGCTTCACAAACTTTTGACTGTAGAGACCCCAACCTTGAGTAAAGCCATAGCAATAGCCCAGGCGTTCATTGCCACCAGTGACAATATGAAGCAAATCTCTCAGCACACAAGTGCTGCTACAAGTACTGTGAACAAAGTGATGTTGTTTTCGAATCGTAACGTACAGGGCAGGTCACACATACCTGCAGCTACACATCCACAGATGACTCACAGTCCACCATCAAGGGTGATGAATGCTATGTCATTAACACCTTGTTGGCGCTGCGGGGGTGATCATCGTTTCCATTCATGCCGATTTAAAGAGTACGTTTGCAAGGGCTGTGGAACAATGGGACCTCCAACAAGTGTGCAGGCAAGCTGCAAAGCCTGTTAAACCTGCAAACCACTATGTTGCAGAGGAGGACAGATCCATGGAGGATGACGACGAACCAGAGCCTCAGATCGAGGAGGCAGAGGTACGTGGGGTGCACACATTCACCATGGATTGTCCCCCGATAATGCTGAATGTTGAACTAAATGCTCTCCCGGTGTCAATGGAGCTGGACACAGGCACGAGCCAGTCCATCATGGGCAAAAAGACTTTCGAAAGGTTGTGGTGCAACAAGGCCTCAAGGCCAGTCTTAACTCCAGTTCGCACGAAACTAAGAATTTACACGAAAGAACTGATTCCTGTAATCAGCAGTGCTACTGTAAAGATCTCCTACGATGGAGCGGTGCACAAGCTACCACTCTGGGTGGTACCGGGTGATGGTCCCACGCTGCACGGCATGAGCTTGCTGGGAAAGTTACGCTGGAACTGGGACGACGTCGGAGCGCTATCGCCTGCTGACGAAACTTTATGTGCCAAGGGCTTAAACAAATTTCCCTCGCTTTTGAACCAGGCATCGGGAAATTCCAAGGAGCAAAAGTACAGATCCACCTAATTCCGGGGGCGCGACCCATCCATCACAAGGTGAGAGCAGTACCGTACATTATGAGAGAAAGGGTAGAGATCGAGCTAGACTGGCTGCAACGAGAGGGCATCATTTCATCGATCGAGTTCAGCGAGTGGGCCAGTCCTATTCTCCCAGTCCTCAAGGGAGACGGCACCGTCAGAATCTGTGGCGATTACAAAGTAACTATTAATCGTTTCTCCCTGCAGGAGCAATACCCACTACCAAAGGCCAACGACCTCTTTGCAACGCTGGCGGGAGGAAAGACGTTCACGAAGCTGGATCTGACTTCAGCCTACATGACGCAGGAACTGAAGGAATCATCAAAGGCCCTCACCTGCATCAACACGCACAAGGTCTTTTTGTTTATAACAGATGCCCATTTGGAATCCGATCAGCAGCAGCGATATTCCAGAGAAACATGAAAAGTTTACTGAAGTCAGTCCTGCACACTGTGGTCTTCCAGGATGACATCTTGGTCACAGGTCGGAACACAGTCAAGCACCTGCAGAACCTGGAGGAGGTTCTTAGTCAACTCAACCGCGTGGAGCTCAGGCTAAAATGCTTGGTGTGTTTTCCTGGTGCCTGAAGTGGAGTTCTTGGGAAGGAGGATTGTGGCGGACGGCATTAGGCCCACCAATGCAAAGACGGAGGCAATCGAGAATGCACCAAGGCCACAGAACGTGACGGAGCTGTAGTCGTTTCTGGGACTGTGAACTACTTTGGTAACTGCTTACCGGGTTTCAACACACTGCTAGAACCACTACCTGTCTTACTACGAAAAGGGGGTGAATGGGTTTGGGGCAAAAGCCAAGAAAATGCCTTTGTAAAAGCGAGAAAATTGTTATGCTCAAACAAATTGCTTGTGTTGTATGATCCATGTAAGCGTTTGGTACTAGCATGTGATGCGTCATCATTTGGCGTCAGGTGTGTATTGCAACAAGCTAATGATTTTGGGAAACTGCAACCGGTTGCTTATGCATCCAGGAGTCTGTCTAAGGCCGAGAGAGACTACAGCATGATTGAAAAAGAAGCATTTGCGTTTGTCTATGGGGTAAAGAGAATGCAGTAATACCTGTTTGGGCTAAAATTCGAATTGGAAACTGACCATAAGCCACTTATATCCCTGTTTTCTGAGAGTAAAGGGATAAATACCAACGCATCGGCCCGCATCCAGAGATGGGTGCTCACATTGTCCGCATACAACTACGCCATCCGCCACAGGCCAGGAACAGAAAATTGCGCCGATGCTATCAGTAGGCTGCCATTGCCCACCACCGGGGTGGAAATGGTGCAGCCCGCAGATCTAGCCATGTTTCGGGTCAAACTTTCAAATGGACTAATTCACCGGAAACACTTGGACCAAATCAAACTCAGATTCACGGACTATCCTGAGCAACCCACCTTGGACCCTACCTTTTTTGATCCCCCAACATACACACCAGTGGCAACCGGCACCACAGTCGACCATGAAGCAGAACCCATCATCCACAGTAGCCCTGCATAGCCCAACAGACCAGGCAGCCCAGCAACAGCCCAGCTGCACAGCAGCCCAGCGAAGGCCCAACAAATGATTCAACAACACCAGCTTTCACACCGGGACGATCAACCAAGGCAAGATGGGCCCCAGATCGACTCACATTGTAAATACTTACACTATTAACTTTGGCGGGGGAGTGTTGTTATATACATGGACTTGTATTTACTCTGTACAGCCACCAGAGGGCTCATCCTCTGGAGTCCCAAGGGATCCCATAATCCCTTGGGAGCACAGGTATTTAAGGAGGCTTCAGAGGTTGGAGAGGCACTCTGGAGACCTGCAATAAAAGACTTAGGTCACACTTCACTTTGAGTTCACAGTGTTCAGTCTGACTCTTTCTCCATCCACAATAGTTCCACTTCCATCTAATCTTTTCTAGCCAGCTTCTACTGAACAGCGTTGGGCCATTGCCTGGAACAATTCACAATGACAGGTCATGCACAGCTCCATCATACGATACCTTCACTGCCGCACTTCCAATAACTGGTATGAGCTCTTTGGTGTAGGTATGCAACTTTGCATTAATCGGGCTTAGTTTGGGCCTTTGTGCCTTATTGTCCCACAGTTTCTCGAAAGCCTGCTGGCTCATTATTGACTGACTCGCACCCATGTCCAACTCCATGGATACTGGAATTCCATTTAATTTGACTTTCAGCATTATAGGAGGGCTCTTGGTGGTGAAGGTATATACCCCATGCACTTCTTCCTCGGGTTGAGTTGCCTGTGCTGCGTCATCCGCGCCGGATCGATCATCCTCTGCCACGTGGTGAGTCGCAGCACGTTTGCACATTCGCTGGAGGTGCCCCATCGTTGCGCAGCCTTTGCACACGTAGTGCTTAAATCGACATTGATGGGCCCGATGATTACCCCCACAGAGCCAACACAGCATTAATGGATTCACATTCACCCTCTATGGTGGATTCTGAGTCATCACAGATCTTGCAGCCGCAGATGTATAGGCCCTGTCATATGCAGTTCGGCCTGCTAGCGACGTCATTTTATGCACAGTACTTGCCGGTGGGCTTCGATGTTGAGAAGTTATCTGTTTGGTGTTATCGTCCGTGGCCATGCATGCCTGGGCAATCGCGATGGCCCTGCTCAGGTCTAGGGTTTTGGCAGCCAGCAGCTTTCGAAGAATGACCTCGTGGCTGATGCCCAGCACAAAAAAGTCCCGCAGCATTTCCCCCAACGCAGCTCCAAAATCGTAAGGTCCCACGAGGCGTCTCAGGTCAGCAACATAATCCGCGACGTCCTGGCCCCCGGAGCGATGGTGTGTAAAAACGATACCTGGCCGTAAGGATACTCTCCTTCGGCTTGAGGTGGTCCCGAACCAGCGTGCACAACTTTGTATATTCCGTCCCCATTTGTTTTGTCGGTGCAAACAGATTCTTGAAGAGGCCGTATATTTTAGCCGCACAGACAGTGAGGAGAACCGCCCTGCGTTTGACCGCGTTAGTGACTCCTTCCACCTCATTGGCCATGAAGTACTGGTCGATACGCTCGACGAAGGCTTCCCAATCATCACCCTCTACGAATCTCTCTAATATTCCAATAGAAGCCATGGTTGCGTGAAAGTTCGTATTCTGTTACTCGTCGACAATTGTTATGTATAAAAGAACTCCATGAGGCTGAGTACTGTGAGCTAAACTTAGTGTGACCTTAGTCTTCTTTATTACAACTCCAGAGTGCCTAAACAACATGGCAGCCAATCTTTTATACTGGCCCTGAACGTATGTGCAGTGACCCTTAGGACTCCAATAGTCGCGCCCTCTGGTGGCAAGTATTATATAGTTACATACATTACAGTAACGTCCCTCTTTAAAAAGGGAGGCAAACAGAAAGCAGGAAACTAGAGACCAGTTAGTCTAACATCTGTCGTTGGGAAAATGCTGGAGTCCATTATTAAGGAAGCAGTAGCAGGACATTTGGAAAAGCATAATTCAATCAAGCAGAGTCAGCACAGTTTTATGAAAGGGAAATCATGTTTGACAAGTTTGCTGGAGTTCTTTGAGGATGTAAGGAGCAGGGTGGATAAGGGGGAACCAATGGATGTGGTTTATTTGGATTTCCAGAAGGCATTTGATAAGGAGCCACATAAAAGATTACTACACAAGATAAAAGTTCACACGGGTTGGGGGGTAATATATTAGCATGGATTGAGGATTGGCTAACTAACAGAAAACAGAGAGTCGGGATAAACAAGTCTTTTTCCGGTTGGCAAACAGTAACTAGTGGGGTGCCGCAGGGATCGGTGCTGGGGCCTCAACTATTTACAATCTATATTAATGATTTGGATGAAGGGACCGAGTGTAATTTAGCCGAGTTTGCAGATGATACAAAGTTGGGTGGGAAAACAAATTGTGAGGAGGATACAAAACATCTGCAAAGGGATATAGACAGGCTAAATGAATGGGCAAAAAATTGGCAGATGGATTATAATGTGGGAAAATATGAGGTTATCCGCTTTGGCAGAAAAAATAGAAAAGCAAATTATAATTTAAATGAAGAAAAATTGCAAAGTGCTGTAGTACAGAGAGACCTGGGGGTCCTTGTGCATGAAACACAAAAAGTTAGTGTACAGGTACAGCAAGTAATCAGGAAGGCAAATGGAATGTTGGCCTTTATTGCAAGGGGGATAGGGTATAAAAGCAGAGAAGTCTTGCTACAATAGTCCAGAGTATTCGTGAGGCCACACCTGGAGTACTGCATGTAGTTTTTGTCTCCATATTTAAGGAAGGATATACTTACATTGGAGGCAGTTCAGAGAAGGTTCACCACGTTGATTCCAGAGATGAGGAGATTGACTTATGAAAGATAGGTTGAGTAGGTTGTGACTATACTCATTGCAGTTCAGAAGAATGAGAGGTGATCTTATCGAAACATATAAGATAATGAGAGGGCTTGACAAGTTGGATGCAGAGAGGATATTTCCATTCATAGGGGAATCAAAACTAGGGGACATAGTCTTAGAATAAGGGGCCGCATATTTAAAACTGAGATGAGGAGGAATTTCTTCGCTCAGAGGAATCTGTAGAATTCTCTGCCATAGAGAGCTTTGGATGCTAGGTCATTGAATATATTTAAGGTGGAGATGGACAGATTTTTAAGTGATAAGGGAGTAAAGGGCTATGGGGAGCGAGCAGGGAATTGGAGCTGAGTCCATGATCAGATCAGCCATGATCTTATTGAATGGCGGAGCAGGCTCGAGGGGCCAAATGGCCTACTCCTGCTCCTATAAAAAAAAATTTAAGTTTAAAAAGAAGACAATGGGTGGAGTGTATGGCCGTTCATTCATATTTGTGTATTCAGTTAGGCCTAGTAGGGCATTATTGTAGTTGCTGACTTTCTCACCTGGTCCTAAGCAAGTTAATGCTAACCTCTTCCTCCGGCACATCTCTGATAGCTTCAGTACCCATGACGCCAATGGTCTTCTTCTCATGGTAGATGTCTCTTCCAGTGGCCAGCCTCTGTCTTGAGTTGTGTGCCAGTTTCTCCTGCAACAACGTAAGTAGAAAGAAAATGCTGGAAATATTCAGCAGGTCAGGTGGCATACGTGGAGAGAAAAACAAAATTAACATTTCAGGTTGATGACCTTTCATCATTAAATAAGGATACGGTTGACAGAGGAGGAATGTGCGTGGAGTGTGATGGGAGAGGTAAAGTGAGAGATATTGGGGTATAAAGATGTTAGAGTGGATGAAGGTACTTTGGGGGTTGTGCAAGGCACTTTTTGTGTGCTAGTTGTTGTTGTTAGTGGAGGTGTGTGGTCCTAGAACAGGCTAGGGATATTATAGTTGCCCTTAACCAGAATGTGAAGGGTTATAGTGAGAGTGTTACTTTAAGAGGGTAAAGAGTGTGCAGGTGCCCAGGGTGGGCACGGCAGAAAGGGATAGCATGGTGAGTGTGTTACCTTGCCAGTCCTGTTCAAGTTGGTGAATTTATTGCGGTACTGTTGTACAGATCTGGTAGTGAGCAAATGGGCAGTCAATGCCAGTGCCACCTCCCTCAGGCCAGGTTTGCACACATGTAGTCTAAAGAGCCTGTGCCTTCACTCTCCCACCCCTTCAACAGACATCAAGGTCCTCCTCAGTGAAATTCACCATTCTTCTCCCACCTCCTCTGCATGGTTATCCAATGGGCACAGGTGCCACCTGCATTACCATCCTGCTTCTAACATAGAATAAAGCAATAGAGATGCTGAGGAAAGATGTGAGGAGAACTGAGAGAAAATGTTTGCTGCAACCTTATTCGTCAGTCTCTCACAGTGCTTTTGAACAGTTACTGGTTGAGAACTGGTTGTCAGTCAGGAAGCAAAGAGTAGGAGTAAATGGGTACTTTTCAGAATGGCAGGCAGTGACTAGTGGGGTACCGCAGGGTTCTGTGCTGGGGCCCCAGCTGTTTACATTGTACATTAATGATTTAGATGAGGGGATTAAATGCAGTATCTCCAAATTTGCGGATGACACTAAATTGGGTGGCAGTGTGAGCTGCGAGGAGGATGCTATGAGGCTGCAGAGTGACTTGGATAGGTTAGGTGAGTGGGCAAATGCGTGGCAGATGAAGTATAATGTGGATAAATGTGAGGTTATCCACTTTGGTGGTAAAAACAGAGAGACAGACTATTATCTGAATGGTGACAGATTAGGAAAAGGGAAGATGCAACGAGACCTGGGTGTCATGGTACATCAGTCATTGAAGGTTGGCATGCAGGTACAGCAGGCGGTTAAGAAAGCAAATGGCATGTTGGCCTTCATAGCGAGGGATTTGAGTACAGGGGCAGAGAGGTGTTGCTACAGTTGTACAGGGCCTTGGTGAGGCCACACCTGGAGTATTGTGTACAGTTTTGGTCTCCTAACTTGAGGAAGGACATTCTTGCTATTGAGGGAGTGCAGCGAAGATTCACCAGACTGATTCCCGGGATGGTGAGACTGACCTATCAAGAAAGATTGGATCAACTGGGCTTGTATTCACTGGAGTTCAGAAGAGTGAGAGGGGACCTCATAGAAACGTTTAAAATTCTGACGGGTTTAGACAGGTTAGATGCAGGAAGAATGTTCCCAATGTTGGGGAAGTCCAGAACCAGGGGTCACAGTCTAAGGATAAGGGGTAAGCCATTTAGGACCGAGATAAGGAGAAACTTCTTCACCCAGAGAGTGGTGAACCTGTGGAATTCTCTACCACAGAAAGTAGTTGAGGCCAATTCACTAAATATATTCAAAAGGGAGTTAGATGAAGTCCTTACTACTCGGGGGATCAAGGGGTATGGCGTGAAAGCAGGAAGGAGGTACTGAAGTTTCATGTTCAGCCATGAACTCATTGAATGGCGGTGCAGGCTAGAAGGGCTGAATGGCCTGCTCCTGCACCTATTTTCTATGTTACACCATTATTGCACTCAGGTTTCCGGGGATACTTTAAGCCCTTGCTCACTATGGCATTTTTAAACTGTAAATTCATCTCAGTCCATCACAATATTGCAAACATTAACTGACAATTCAATGGAACCGCCATTGAAGGTCAGGCTCACTTATGACCGATTGGTGCCACACAATCTACTTCATAGCTCGTCAAGCAGGATCTCTTTTAGTTAGTGAGCTTACACTAGTTTTACACGTGAATTATGCCAGACCTTACACCTGTCTCTATGTAAATTAATTTATCCAGGAAACCTGTGTTAGAAATATAGTGAGTTTAAGCCATTTTCCAGTCACTTTAATAATCAGAATCAACTGTAAACCAATCTGGTGGATATATTGGCCCCAAGTTTCCGCATAATTTGCTCCTGATTTTTAGGAGCAACTGGTGTAGAATGGAGTATCTTAGAAATCGGAATTCTCGTCATTTAGTTTGCTCCAGTTCTAGTCAGTTAGAACAGTTTCACTTTGGAACAGAATTTTTTTTTCAAAAGGGGGCGTGTCCGGCCACTTACGCCTGATTTCAAAGTTTCGGCAGTGAAAACTTACTCCAAACTAACTTAGAATGGAGTAAGTGAAGATTTTTGTACGCTCGAAAAAACCTTGTTTACACTTTAGAAAATCAGGCGTAGGTTACAAATCAGGAGTAGGGAATGGTGGTGGGGGGGGTCGGGGTTTAAAGGGAAGTTTACAAACATTAAACACTTCAGTTTTACAAATAAAGAGCCATCATCAATAATAAATGATAAATACATCAATAAATCAACCAATAAATCAATCAAAAAAAATTAATAAGAAATAATTTTTTTTTTAAATCAATAAATAAAACATTTTCTACTTACCGACTGCAGCACCGGGAGCCCTCCAACAGCGTGCTGGGATGCCCCCCTCAGTGTGTCTCTGTCAGTGTCTCTATCTCTCTGTCTGTCTGTGTGTGTCTCTCATTCTCTGTCTGTCAGTGTCTGTGTTTCTGACAGCGAGGGGAGGGGGAGGAGGGGGGTAGAGGGAGAGAGGGGGGAAGCAGAGGGAGGGAAGGGGGAGGGAAGGGGGAGAAGGGGAGGGATGGGGAGAGGGGGGGAGAAGGGGGAGGGGGGGAGAAGCGGAGGGGGGAGAAAGGAGATGGGGGAAAGGAGATGGGGGGGAAAGGAGATGTGGGGGGGAAAGGAGATGGGGGGAAAGAAGATTGGGGGGGAGGAAGGGGATTGGGGGGGAAGGAGATTGGGGGGGTGGGGGGGAAGGAGAAGGGGGAGGGAGGCTGAACGGGCCGGGCCCGAGACTTCGGGCAGGGCCCGTCCCCAGCACCAGATTTACAGGTAGGTGGTGTTGGGACGGGTCGGGGGGTGTGGTAGGAGGGAAGTCGGTTTGGTTCGGGTCGGGGGGAGGGAGGGAGGAAGGGAGAGGGAGGTCAGGTCGGGGGGAGGGAGGTCAGGTTGGGGGGAGGGAGGTCAGGTCGGATCCAGTCCGGAGGCGGGGGGGTGGGAGCGAGTGTCGGGTCGAGGGCGGGGGGGCGGGAAGCGGGAGTCGGGTCGGGTCGGGAGGAAGCAGGAGCTGGCCGTGGGAGGAGCCTTATTCACGCAGCCCCAGTGAGGCGATTCAGCCAGGGCTAGGGGCTGCGTGCTTCGGGCCCCTCCCACACAGTTTTGGGCGCCTGGAGCTTACTGCACTTGCGTGCCCACTGTAGCGCGCATGTGCAGAGGTCCCGGCACTGTTTTCAACGCAGGGACCTGGCTCCGCCCCCTACAGCTCCTGCTGCGCTGTGCCGAGGGCCAGAGGACCTGTAGGGAGGTGGAGAATACGGAGGTTTTTTTTAGGCGCACTTTGTGGCGCGAAAAACGGGTGTCCAGGTCAGGACTGCGCCGTTCTAGGCGCGGCTCGAAACTTGGGCCCAGAGTGTTTAATCATAATTTAAGACAGAATATAACACATTAGTTACACAGCAAAAACATACAATCATAACAGATAGTTAATACCCATCTCGATTGGACAAACGGCTGGCGCACGTGAGCAGTTATTTGGCTTGCAGTCTCTTTCTCTGTCTAGGGTTTCCTTCGGTAAAGCATGGGATCACTCAAAGTGTTAGACCAGCTCGACTTATGGTTCACTCTCCCCTCACACCATTTGCGGTGAAAAGATCTCCAAGTGTTACTTTTATTCTCTTTTTAGGGGTCGACCTGACCCTGGATATTGACAAGACCTTTTGACCTATAGAGATTCCCCATAAACCTTAATATTCAATACGACTTCTAGTTCTTTGTCTCAATTCTCAAAACAAAGCCCGCCCTAAAGATATCTTACGATTTTGGTCACATATCATCGTTTATACCTTTTCAAAGATACTTTTCCTTGGAATTCTTTTGATGTCTCTCTGTCTCTAGTCTCCTGGGTACAATCAATACAAAGCCTTATCCCTCTACTCTTTGAACTATGAGGCCCAAATCAGAGCTTTGTCACCTTCAACCATTCTTTACGACATAGCAAACTGCCTGTGTTTACGTTAATTCCTACAACTTCCATCCATTATCTTCACCAGCAGTTTTGTTAAGCTAACTTCAAATCCTACCCTTTGCATTATACATAAAATACATAAACAAGGTTTAAGTCTTAATTTAAAAAAAACAGATAATTGTTTAGCAACAGGGAGATTGTATATACTGTAGTACAAAGAACTATATCCTCCATTTCTAAGCATTTCTCTGATTCGAATAGACTTTCTATCTGCAGTTCAAAACAATGATTTAAATACAGCATTCATATCAGTTTTATACATTCATATCAGTTTTATACATTTTTAGGCATCTCTGATTTCTAACACCTGTATCTCCATCTGCTGGTAATTGGTATAACTTTCTCGCTCAAATATGGTGTAACAACGGCTTAACTGACAGAGGAAATTCAGGGCCAGAGATATTTATGGGGGTGGGGAAGCGTTTTTTGAAGTAAGACAAACAGGAAACTTACCTATTCAGCAAAATATACTTGCAAAAGAAGCAACCAAGGTGAGCAAAGGTCAGCAGGCATAGATTTAATTAAGTATTGCACATCAATATGTCACTGTGGAACATGAGCAGAGAAGATGGCATTTTTACATGCACCACAGAAACAAGTGATTGCATTAACCAAATTGTGCAAGCATTCGCCTAAGGCAAAATCAGGTCTCTAACCATTGATGACTTTCCAGGACATTAACCAATATTATTGTGGTGCATTGCTGCAGTGCTATAGATGAGGTAAATTGAGCTCCAATTACTGAAGAACTAGGTTTGTCTTTTGAGAATTAGATGCTGCCGTTAATTTGGTGCAACTGTAAGAGCACCTGCTGGGACTGGAGTACAAATTAATGCTGTGCAGCACAGAATTTTAATTGTGTACTGTAAATGGTGTTAAAGCAGATGGCAATGATCATAACAAAAAGTGACTTGTCGCACCAAGCTCTGCGGTAGAGAGATCATTTGAGAATATTGAGAAACATAGAGCTGAAAATTATAAGCAACTTTTTTATTGCTGATACAGTATTGAATCTCAACAAGAAGTGAAAGCATTTCTGTGAATCCGCAGGACAAACAGAAGCATTTTAATCAATTATTGAAAGACATCAAAGTGCCATTGTAGGTATCCATAGTGAAAGCATTCTGATAAATTGCCGAGGAAAAGTACTTGCCAGAGAATCCTTCCAAGTAGTGATTTTCTGCAAGAAATAAGAGAATGTTGCAAAACTCCACAAGAAACGAGAGCGTTTTTGTAGTTGCTGTGTGAAACACAAGCATCATGAGCCTGACAATGAATCCATGTGGAAAATGAAAACCTTGCCTACATGCCAGTGAATCCATGCAGAAAATAAGAGCATCACTAACTAGACACACAGATGAATCCCTGTCAAAAAAAAACTAGAGTGTTACCAATGTTGCAATGATGTCTGGTTGGAAATGAAAGCATAGTGATTAATCTCTCTTATATGTTGGAAACAAGGCCAATTTGGGGTGGGGGGGGTCAATTTTGTAGGAATTTAAAAGAATCTTGCAATGCAACGGAGAGTTTTCCATTTGCCACTTTCCAACTGGACCGAATTTCCTGGAATTTCCTTGTGTTGGCCCTAATTATGTCCACAGATAAGCTCTCCTGTGATTTGTGCTGGGAGCTCGACAAAGTGGGGTTGCAAACTGCAAGCCAGCAGTCTTTAAATGGCTGCAGTGAAAATTTAAGATGGGTGAGGTATACATTCTGTTACCATTTTAAAAGGCTGTTAGTGTTTTGAGTAGATTGTTTGACCTTTCTAAAAGTTACTTGGAATAAACATGTCTGGCTGGCTTGCTGGGACCCAGGAGTCTGTCTCCTGCCCTCAATCACAGTGAGGTGGGCATGGAGGTCCAACTCAGAGCCTTCTGCGTTTCTGGCTTGATGCTCGGCCCTGCTGCCCTCTGGGTCCAGATGGTGTGTGTGAAGTCATAATTTTATACAAATGTAAAAAAAAAATATTGGCAAAACATGCAGTGAGGTTATTTGAGAGTGAAGAGAAAGAGACAAGAAACACTGTCTCCCCCCTGCAAAGTCTGAGAGTGAGAAAGAGGCGCTGGAACCAGCAGCAACGCCGACCGAGCTGGAGAAGAGAGAAGGGCTTCGATGGGCTGCTCCAGCAGGCATCGTCGGCCCGCAGGCAGAGACGGCCGTTCGCGGGGCTTGCAGCGGGAGGAGCGGTGAATCGGCAGTTTCGGGAGCAGGACTCGCTCGGTGACGTCGTGAGGGCCGGTGCTCCGAGGAGCGGGTCTCGTCCAGGATCGGCTGTGGCAGTGAGGAGCTCGGCTCCGGAGGACGTGTGTGTGTGTGGCGGCTCCCGGGCAAAAAGGTCAGCTGCGTGGGGTGCTCCGGAGGATGCGGCAGTGTGGGGGCCGGTGCGTTGCGGCTCCCGGGTGCGTTCAGAGTGTGGCGGCTCTCTCTCTCTCTCTCTCTCTCTCTCTCTCTCTCTCTCAGCAACAGCACAGCGAGTTCAAGAAGGCGGCGAGCCTCGTGGCAGCAGAGTTCTGCAGATAGAAGCAGGCAGGCACCAGCAGAGCACTTAAAATGGCGGCGCTCAGTAGAAACCTCGTGGGAAAAACAAAATGGCGTCTTAAAAGGGAAATGTACCCGGGAGTCTTAAAGGGGCCTTACACCGTTGCCGATCCCCACAAAGAGACTTTTGTAAGGGCAAGAGTGAGTCAAAATGATTACTATGATTTGTATGATGATGTGATTTATGACAAAAGTTAATATTTTGATGCTAAAATGATTACTGTGATTAAAATGATTGATATGATTGGTGAAAAGAGTTAATATCACAATGCACAGTTAAAAGGGTTAATGGATCTGTGACTAGCATGACTAATGGATTAATGCGATTTCTGATTTTATGTGATTTATGCAATTGTTCAGTGGCTGCAGACAAGCCGCAAAAGCAACTATTTTCTGAGAACAGAGGCAACGCACTAGTTGCGATACCCTGCCTCAGCGCAGCCTATTACCTCGGGCAAAAAGGGGCAGTATGCCATCACCATACCTCACCTAGTGGAGCTGGGATTTAATAACTGTTCAGTGTATCTGCAATCTTTTGATATAACTCTTCAACGCATCTATATGTATCATACTGTCTATGTGTACCTGCTTTCCACTGAAGATTATGTTTGTGTACTTGTATCACCCATGTAAGGACTGCAAACACCACTTGCTTGCACCGGATCGCAAGCATAATCTCTACATGGGAGGGAAGAGGGAAGTGGATGGTCATGGACTCACACACACAAATCAACCAGGACGAACAAGGCCGAGGTTACCGGTAATTTGCTTTTGGACCTGGGGGGGAGTGAGATGTTATGTATTGTCCATGTACATTAAATGTATAGTTACAATGGTGCGCCACAAGGGGAACTGTGGTGGGAGACCCGAAAGTACCTGCGAGACAGAGTATAAAGGCTGCCCACCACACCTGAGAGGCACTCTGGAGTTACACAATAAAGGACCAAGGTCACAGCAGTTACTACAACACCAGACCGTGTGGAGTCAGTGATTTGAGTGCTGCATACATCACACTGTTGGTCTCTTACCTGTTGAATAGTGCAGGCTGAAATGTGAGGCTGCACTGAGGTATCCAGGTAGTTAGGCTGTGTACAACCATTTTACACCAATGGCTGCACCAATAGGAATGCAAATGAGCAGTCTCAGGAGTGTATAATTTCCTCTAGAGGCCACCAGCATGCACATTTTTTTAAAAGGGGCAACAGCAACATAACAGCAAGGAAATTCTAGGCTCATGTGTTCAAGCCCCATACTGGGATTGAAGCATGAATCTAACCAGCCATTTCAATGCAGTGCTGAGGATATGCTGCTGTTTCAGAGGTGCCATCTTTCATATAAGACGTTTAGCTGAGGCCACGTCTGCCTGTTTCCATGGCCATAAAGATCCCATCACATTATTCTCCTAGCCAATATTCACACTTCAAAACTGATTAACTCGTCATTTATCTTATTTTGTACCTTGTTGTACACAACAGCAACTTACATTTGTAAAACACATTTAATGTAGGAAAAGGTCTCCAAGGTGCAACACAGAGGCATAATCAGACAAAAATAGCTGTTGAGCAAAACGCAGATGTCAGGACAGGTGACCAAAAGCTTGGTTAAAGAGGTGTGTTTTAAGGAGAGTCTTAAAGGAGGAGAGCAAGGTGGAGAGGCAGAGGGGTTTAGGGAGGCAATTCGAGAGTGTGGGGTCTAGGTAGCTGAAGGCATGGTTGACAATGGTGGGGCAAAGGCAGAGAGGAGTGCACAAGAGAAGAACAGGGGAGCAAGACCATGAAAAAATGTAAATATGAGAATTTTAAAGTGGAGGCATTGGAGGACCAGGAGCCAATGTAGGTCAGTCAGGACAGGATTGATGGGTGAGCAGGACTTGGTGCAGGATAGATATGGGCAGCAGAGTTTTGGATGAGCTGAAGTTTACAGAGTGTGGAGGATGGGAGGCCGGCCAAGAGTGCATCGGAATAATTGTGTTTGGAGGTGAGAAAGGCATGACCGAGCGTTTCAGCAAGAGATGAGCTGAGGTGGGGGTGGAACATAAGAACATAAGAAATAAGAGCAGGAGTAGGCCATTTGCCCCTCGAGTCTGCTCCGCCAGTCAATAAGATCATGGCTGATCTGATCATGGAAACTGGCAATGTAATGGAGGTGGAAGTAAGCGGTCATTGTGATGGAGGTGGAAGTAGGTAATCATTGTGATGGACGGAATACGGGGTCAAAGCTCAGCTAGGGTTCAATAGGATGCCACGGTTGTGTACAGTCTACTTCAATCTGAGACAGTGGCTGGGGAGGGTAATGGAATCAGTGGAGCTTCCCTTAGGCCCATTGCAAATGGGAGAAGTGAGTTCCCAGCTCTAATCTGATGGAAAATGGTGTCAGTCTTAATTTTAATGTATTATTCTATTTAAAGGGAACAGTGGCTCATTTTCACTGAGAGCACTGTAGGCCTGCTGGGAAAATTGAGGTCAGTACAAAATAGATACAGGCACAGCCATTTGGATTTTAGCCACTTTTCTGGTCCCTCGGCACTTGTTTTGCTCCTGTGCCATCAGCCTTAGGACTAGAAAATCAACTCTATTGTGAAAAATGGAAATATTACAGTGAGTTGTCATGAAAATTGAGACTGTCATAGCAGTAACTCCAGGAAGCAAGAATGTAGCTCCATAACACTGTGAAAAATGAAGCTGCTATAAGCATACAGAATCCCCAGAGAAATGATATCGACATGGTGCATTGTGAAACACAAATGTATCCCTGGAAGCTGTTGAAAAAAAAGAAAGCACTTCAGTGAGTGATTGCAAAAAAAACATGAACCTCACAAGTGAATTATTGAATGCAGCTGAAAATCCTTGAGAAGTGATAAATTGTTGTAGGGAATGATAGTGTTGCAAGAATCCAAAGTATCCGTGATGAATAGTGAAAACATTCTGTCATGGTTTTGTTTATTTTTATTATCTAACATGACTAAAGTCAAATCTTGTCCTGCTTCTTTCAATCGAAGGTGTCAGCCAGCTCCAGCCAGCTAGCTTTCTGTAATTAAAAACAGGAAATGCTGAGAATACTCAGCGGGTCAGGCAGCATCTGTGGAGATAGAATCAGAGTTAACTTTTCAGGTCGATAACTTTTTGTTCGAACAAAACGTCATCGACCTGAAACGTTAACTCTGTTTCTCTCGTCGTAGATGCTGCCTGACCCGCTGAGTATTCTCAGCATTTCCTGTTTTTATTTCAGATTTCCAGCATCCACAGTATTTTGCTTTTGAGCTAGTTTTTTGTGTTGGAATTGGGGCATTGGTTTGAAAAGCTAATTGCTTGTCGGCAGACGTATTTGCTGAGTGACCTGATTTTATTTCTATTCCTGCAGAGGCAAAAGTGTTGTACATTTGATGATGGGTTTTAAATATGACTTGCTGTTATCCAGGAAACTTCAAAGGAGCAGGGGGGGGGGGGGTGGGGGGGAGAGGGCAACATGGTGGAAGCTATTTTCATCAGATCACTTATGCCTTTGTCTTTAATAGCAGCTATGTAAATGTAGTTGGACAAAATTTGAATGTGTTTCAACATGTGGGGAAATCACTTCGCCCTGTGTCAAGGGGTGTTCCAGTAGTCTTCCTCCTTGCTTGCCAATATCCTTCTCTCCAATCTGACCCCCTCCTCTTCTAAAAGCATCAACAGCAGAGATACTCAATTATTTTGTCTGACATTTTGCTTGTCAGAAATTTTAGTGAGCCTGAGTCTGCAGTCCAAGGGGACCTTTATTGATTATATTTGTATTGATTTAATTCTTAAATTATGCAATAATATATTAATTATTTAATGTTGTACTAATGTTCATTCTTTCATACACTTAGACTTGAGTAACCCTACAATGCAGGTTTATACAGAGGGATTATCCACATGCTGGCAGGCTTAAACTGGAAACATTAAAAAAAATGTACTTCCCCATGCACTGGAAACGTATTTAAATGTCCTTGTCCCACATACGTTTAGAAACAAAAAGCAGGGACAAAATTAACAGTCACTTGGACAAGTTTAGATTAATTAAGCCAGGTCAGATTTGTTAAAGGTAAATCTTGTTTAACCAAATTGATTGAGTTTTTTGATGAGGTAACAGAGAGGGTTGCTGAGGGGACTACGGTTGACGCGGTGTACATGGATTTCCAAAAGGCGTTTGACAAAGTGCCACATGATAGGCTTGCCAGCAAAGGTGAAGCCCATGGAATAAAAGAGACAGTGGCAGCATGGATACAAAATTAGTGACAGAGAGCAGCGGTGAACGTTTGTTTTTTCGGACTGGAGGAAAGTATACAATGGTGTTCCCCAGAGGTCGGTACTAAGACCACTGCTTCTTTTGATATATATTAATGACTTGGATGTGGGTGTACAGGGGACAGGGCACATTTTCAAAATTTACAGATGACACAAAATGGGAAGTATAGACAACAATGAGGAGGATAGTGATAGATTCAAGAGGACATAGGCAGGCTGGTGGAATGGGCAAACACGTGGTAGATGAAATTTAACGCAGAAAAGTGCGAAGTGATACATTTAGGTAGAAAGAATGAGGAGAGGAAATATAAACTAAAGGGTACAAACCTAAAGTGGTTGCATGAACAGAGAGACCTGGGGGTATGTGTGTACAAATCATTGAGGGTGACAGGGCAGGTTGAGAAAGCAGTTAAAAAAAGCCTATGGAATCCTGGGCTTCATGAATAGAGGTATAGAGTACAAATTTTTGTACTCTATAAAATTAAAGAAATTATGATGAACCTGTATAAAACACTAATTTGGCCTCAGTTGGATTATTGTGTCCAATTCTGTGCACCGCACTTTAGGAAGGATGTGAAGTCCTTAGAGAGACTAAATCCAGGGATGAGGGTCTTCAGTTACGTGGATAGACTGGAGAACATAAGAACATAAGAAATAGGAGCAAGAGTAGGCCATTTAGCCCCTTGAGCCTGCTCCGCCATTTAATACGATCATGGCTGATCCGATTATAGACTCAAGTCCACTTCCCTTCCCGCTCCCTATAACCCCTTATTCCCTTATTGGTTAAGAAACTGTCTATCTCTGTCTTAAATTTATTCAATGACCCAGCTTCCACAGCTCTCTGAAACAGCAAATTCCACAGATTTACAACCCTCTGAGAGAAAAAATTTCTCCTCATCTCAGTTTTAAGTGGGCGGCCTCTTATTCTAAGATTATGCCCTCTAGTTCTAGTCTCCCCCATCAGTGGAAACATCCGCTCTGCATCCACCTTGTCAAGCCCCCTCATAATCTTATAAATTTTGATAAGATCACCTCTCATTCTTCTGAATTCCAATGAGTAGAGGCCCAACCTACTCAACCTTTCCTCATAAGTCAACCCCCTCATTTCCGGAATCAACCTAGTGAACCTTTTCTGAACTGCCTCCAAAGCAAGTATCTCCTTTCTTAAATATGGAAACCAAAACTGTATGCAGTATTCTAGGTGTGGCCTCACCAATACCCTGTATAACTGCAGCAAGACTTCCCTGCTTTTATACTCCATCCCCTTTGCAATAAAGGCCAAAATTCCATTGGCCTTCCTGATCACTTGCTGTACCTGCATACTAACCTTTTGTGTTTCATGCACCAGGATCCCCAGGTCCCAATATACTGCAGCACTTTGCAATTTTTCTACATTTAAATAATAACTTGCTCTTCGATTTTTTTCTGCATAACCTCACACTTTCCAACATTATCATTAAGGGGTTATGGGGAGCGGGCAGGGAAGTGGACCTGAGTCCATGATTGAATCAGCCATGGTCGTATTAAATGGCAGAGCAGGCTTGAGGGGCCATATGGCCTACTCCTGCTCCTATTTCTTATGTTTTTATGTTCTTATTATACTCTATCTGCCAAATTTTTGCCCACGCACTTAGCCTGTCTATGTCCTTTTGCAGGTTTTTTGTGTCCTCCTCTCACATTGCTTTTCCTCCCATCTTTGTATCGTCAGCAAACTTGGCTATGTTACATAGAAAATAGGTGCAGGAGTAGGCCATTCGGCCCTTCTAGCTTGCACCGCCATTCAATGAGTTCATGGCTGAACACTTTAGATATAAAGGCCAGCATTCCATTAGCCTTTTTAATTAGTTACACTCGGTCCCTTCATCCAAGTTGTTAATATAGTTTGTAAATAGTTGGGGTCCCAGCACTGATCCCTGCGGCACCCCACTAGTTACCGATTGCCAACCCGAGAATGAACCATTTATCCTGACTCTCTGTTTTCTGTTAGTTAGCCAATCCTCTATCCATGCTAATATATTACCCCCAACCCCGTAAACTTTTATCTTGTGCAGTAACCTTTTATGTGGCACCTTGTCAAATGCCTTCTGGAAGTCCAAATACACTACATCCACTGGTTCCCCTTTATCCACCCTGTTCGATACATCCTCAAAGAATTCCAGCAAATTTGTCAAACATGACTTCCCCTTCATAAATCCATGCTGACTCTGCCTAACTGAATTATGCTTTTCTAAATATCCTGCTACTGCTTCTTTAATAATGGACTCCAACATTTTCCCAACCACAGATGTTAGGATAACTGGTCTATAGTTTCCTACTTTTTGTCTGCCTCCTTTTTTAAACAGGGGTGTTATATTTGCAGTTTTCCAATCTGCTTGTACTCCCAGAATCCAGGGAATTTTGGTAAATTACAACCAATACATTCACAATCCCTGCTGCTACTTCTCTTAAGACCCTAGGATGCAAGCCATCAGATCCAGGGGATTTATCTGCCTTTAGTCCCATTATCTTACTGAGTATCACCTCCTTAGTGATTGTAATTGTGTTAAGTTCCTCCCCCCCTTTGCCCCTTGACTATCCACTGTTGGAATATTTTTAGTGTCCTCTGGTGTTGTTCTCCTTAGAGCAGAGAAAATTGAGAGGAGATTTGAAAGAGATGTTCAAAATCATGAGGGGTCTGGACAGAGTAGATAGAGAGGAACTGTTCCCATTGGCAAAAGGGTCAAGAACCAGAGCGTACAGAGCGTAAGGTGATTGGCAAAAGAACCAAAGACAACGCAAGGAAAAACTTTTTTATGTAGTGAATGGTGAGGATCTGGAATGCACTGCCTGAAAGGGTGGTGGAGGCAGACTCAATCACGGTTTTCAAAAGGGAGTTGGATAAGTACCTGAAAGAAAAAATTTGCAGGGCTCCGGGCAAAGGATGGGGGAGTGGGACTAGCTGAGGTGCTCGCGCAAGGAGCCGGCATGGGTTCGACGGGCCAAATGGCCGCCTTCCATGCTGTAACCATTCTAAGATTCTATGATATTGGCTAGTTAAATTTACTTTTGGCCGCACTCTGCTGTAGCCTCACCTTGGTACTAAAAAACTGCCATCTTGTCTTAAAATTGGATTTAAAGTTGCTTACTTTGCTCCTTCCTGGCAATCTCTCTCAGCCATATTCTGTCCTGACTTTCCTTTGCTCTCATTCACAACTTTCTGGCTCCTCTTGCCATGTTCCTCTGTTGTTCGTCCACACTTAGTCCTGGCTCCCTGTTGTGCTATACCCGGCCACACTGTTGTACCCAGTCACCTGACTGCACTCAATTTTGTACCCAGTCACATGACTGTACCCACTGTTTTACCCAGCCACATGACTGCACCCACTGTTGCACCCAGTCACAGGACTGCACCCACTGTTGTACCAGCCACATGACTGCACCCACTGTTGTACCCAGTCACAGGACTGCATCCACTATTGTACCCAGTCACATGATTGCACCCATTGTTATACCCAGCCACATGACTGTGCTCACTGTTTTACCCAATCACATGACTGCACCTACTCTTTTACCCAGCCATGTGACTGTACCCACTGTTGTACCCAGCCACATGACTGCACTCACTGTTGCACCCAGTCACAGGACTGCACTCACTGGTGTACCCAGTCACAGGACTGCACCCACTGTTGTACCCAGTCATATGACTGTACCCACTGTTGTACCCAGTCACAGGACTGCACCCACTGTTGTACCCAGTCACATGACTGTACTCACTGTTGTACCCAGTCACAGGACTGCACCCACTGTTGTACCCAGTCACAGGACAGCACCCACTGTTGTACCCAGTCACATGACTGCACCCACTGTTGTACCCAGTCACATGACTGCACCCACTGTCTTACCCAGTCACAGGACTGCACCCACTGTTGTACCCAGTCACAGGACTGCACCCAATATTGTACCCAGTCACATGACTGTACTCACTGTTGTACCCAACCACATGACTGCACCCATTCTTTTACCCAGCCATGTGACTGTACCCAGCCACATACTTTAAAGTGTCACATTGCAGGGTGTCACACCTCAAAGTGTTACATGCCCATATGACAAATATTATTGATTGGCTGAAATGAGGAATTATTACTCAAATATTTGATCAACTAAACAGGTAAAAATAAAAGCAGATTGATTAAGTCAGTAATTATCAATGAAAAACAAGTAAGCAGCAGTAACCTGAGCAATCAAACCACACTGTCTATCTTAAACTGGCAAGTAACAGAAACCAACCAATCAAATCACTAGTATGAAATTGGTTTGAGCCAGTATCTTGATTTATTTATTTATTTGAAAATGTACAGATATATGTAAGATTGACAACAAGAAACTAGAAAACTATAATAAAATGCTTATTCTTACATATGAGGTCGCCTCTATATGAGCTAGTTAAAACCAGTTCTGTAAATGACTGACCAGTAGTGAGTCATCTGACCTAGATACAGTTTAAAAAGAGGCAGCTCGTGCAGAGCACGGAGTGCAACAGCATAGAGTGCCATTCGTGAGTTTGGTAAGTGGGTGAGTTCGGGCAAGCGGGGGTGGCAGGTGCTGTTTTGTCTTGTTTTTCCTACCAGTGCTGACACTAGAGCAGCTGATAAGGAGTGCGAGAGTAGGAGACGGAGGCCCAGAGACCAGCCCAACCAGCTGCAGACAAAGATAGAGGGGTGCTAAATCGAGAGGTGACATCACAGCCAAGCTGGTAAGTGGTTGGCTGTTCGACTGGTAAGTATAACTCTCTTTTAGACTGACTTTTAGATTGGTTTAATTTGCAGTGAACTACTAAGTAGCTGTTTGGTGTTTAAGTAAATTTTAGTAAGTAAATTAATTTTAGGGTTAAGTCATGGCAGGAGAGCTCGGACCCGTGTCATGCTTCTCCTGTGCTATGTGGGAAGTCAGGGACGCTTCCAGTGTCCCTGACTACTATGAGTGCGGGAAGTGTGTCCAGCTGCAGCTCCTGACAGACTGCATGATGGCACTGGAGCTGCTGATGGACTCACTCTGGAGCATGCGCGATGCTGAGAATGTTGTGCATAGCATATTTAGTGAGTTGGTCACACCTCAGGTAAGGGTTAGGACAGATAGTGAATGGGTGATCAAGAGACAAGGCAAGAGCAGGAAGGTAATGCAGGGGTCCCCTGCGGTCATCTCCCTCCAAAACAGATATACCGTTGGGGGAGATGACTTACCAGGGGAAGGCACCAGCAGCCAGGTTCATGGCACCTTGGGTGGCTCTGCTGCACAGAAGGGTGGGAAAAAGAGTGGGAGAGCTATAGTGATAGGGGACTCTATTGTAAGGGGAATAGATAGGAGTTTCTGCGGCCGAAACCGAGACTCCAGGGTGGTATGTTGCCTCCCTGGTGCAAGGGTCAAGGATGTCTCGGAGTGGCTGCAGAGCATTCTGGAGAGGGAGGATGAACAGCCAGTTATCGTCGTACATGCAGATACCAACGATATAGGTAAGAAGCGGGAAGAGGTCCTACAAGCTGAATTTAGGGAACTAGGAGTTAAATTAAAAAATAGGACCTCAAAGGTAGTAATCTCTGGATTTCTACCAGTGCCATGTGCTAATCAGAGTAGAGGGAGCAGGATAGCTAGAATAACTACGTGGCTTGAGCAGTGGTGCAAGAGGGAGGGATTCAAATTCCTGGGACATTGGAACCAGTTCTGGGGGAAGTGGGACCTGTACAAAAGGGACGGTCTGCACTTGGGCAGGACTGGAACTGATGTCCGATGGGTAACATTTGCTAATGCAGTTCGGGAGTGTTTAAACTAATATGGCAGGGGGATGGGAACCTATGCAGCGACATAGGGTGAAGTAATATGGAGTCAGAAACAGATGGTAGAGAAAAGTAAAAAGCAATAGTGGATGGCCGAGTAAACAAAGGCAAGAAACAAAAAGGGCCACACTACATTATAATTCTAAAAGGACAAAGGGTGTTAAAAAAACAAGCCTGAAGGCTTTGTGTCTTAATGCAAGGAGTATCCGTAATAAGGTGGATGAATTAACTGTGCAAATAGATGTTAACAGATATGATGTGATTAGGATTACAGAGACGTGGCTCCAGGATGATCAACATCCATGGGTATTCAACATTCAGGAAGGATAGAATAAAAGGAAAAGGAGGTGGGATAGTATTGCTGGTTTAAGAAGAGATTAATGCAATAGTTAGGAAGGACATCAGCTTGGATGATGTGGAATCTATATGGGTAGAGCTGCAGAACACCAAAAGGCAAAAAACGTTAGTGGGAGTTGTGTACAGACCTCCAAACAGTAGTAGTGATGTTGGGGAGGGCATCAAACAGGAAATTAGGGGTGCATGCAATAAAGGTGCAGCAGTTATCATGGGTGACTTTAATATGCATATAGATTGGGCTAACCAAACTGGAAGCAATACGGTGGAGGAGGATTTTCTGGAGTGCATAAGGGATGGTTTTCTAAACCAATATGTCGAGCAATCAACTAGGAGGGAGGCCATCTTAGACTGGGTGTTGTGTAATGAGAGAGAAGTAATCAGCAAACTCATTGTGCGAGGCCCCTAGGGGAAGAGTGACCATAATATGGTGGAATTCTACATTAGGATGGAGAATGAAACAGTTAATTCAGAGACCATAGTCCAGAACTTAAAGAAGGGTAACTTTGAAGGTATGAGGCATGAATTGGCTAGGATAGATTGGTGAATGATATTTAAGGGGTTGACAGTGGATGGGCAATGGCAGACATTTAGAGACCGCATGGATGAACTACAACAATTGTACATCCCTGTCTGGCGTAAAAAATAAAAAAGGGAAGGTGGCTCAACCGTGGCTATCAAGGGAAATCAGGGATAGTATTAAAGCCAAGGAAGTGGCATACAAATTGGCCAGAAATAGCAGTGAATCCAGGGACTGGGAGAAATTTAGAACTCAGCAGAGGAGGACAAAGAGTTTGACTAGGGCAGGGAAAATAGAGTACGAGAAGAAGCTTGCAGGGAACATTAAGACGGACTGCAAAAGTTTCTATAGATATGTAAAGAGAAAAAGGTTAGTAAAGACAAACGTAGATCCCTTGCAGTCAGAATCAGGGGAAGTCATAACGGGGAACAAAGAAATGGCAGACCAATTGAACAAGTACTTTGGTCCGGTATTCACTAAGGAGGACACAAACAACCTTCCGGATATAAAAGGGGTCAGAGGGTCTAGTAAGAAGGAGGAACTGAGGGAAATCCTTATTAATCGGGAAATTGTGTTGGGGAAATTAATGGGATTGAAGGCCGATAAATCCCCAGGGCCTGATGGACTGCATCCCAGAGTACTTAAGGAGGTGGCCTTGGAAATAGCGGATGCATTGACAGTCATTTTCCAACATTCCATAGACTCTGGATCAGTTCCTATGGAGTGGAGGGTAGCCAATGTAACCCCACTTTTTAAAAAAGGAGGGAGAGAGAAAACAGGGAATTATAGACTGGTCAGCCTTACATCGGTAGTGGGTAAAATTATGGAATCAATTATTAAGGATGTCATAGCAGCGCATTTGGAAAGAGGTGACATGATAGGTCCAAGTCAGCATGGATTTGTGAAAGGGAAATCATGCTTGACAAATCTTCTGGAATTTTTTGAGGATGTTTCCAGTAGAGTGGACAAGGGAAAACCAGTTGATGTGGTGTATTTGGACTTTCAGAAGGCTTTCGACAAGGTCCCACACAAGAGATTAATATGCAAAGTTAAAGCACATGGGATTGGGGGTAGTGTGCTGACGTGGATTGAGAACTGGTTGTCAGACAGGAAGCAAAGAGTAGGAGTAAATGGGTACTTTTCAGAATGGCAGTCAGTGACTAGTGGGGTACCGCAAGGTTCTGAGCTGGGGCCCAGCTGTTTACATTGTACATTAATGATTTGGATGAGGGGATTAAATGTAGTATCTCCAAATTTGCGGATGACACTAAGTTGGGTGGCAGTGTGAGCTGCGAGGAGGATGCTATGAGGCTGCAGAGCGACTTGGATAGGTTAGGTGAGTGGGCAAATGCATGGCAGATGAAGTATAATGTGGATAAATGTGAGGTTGTCCACTTTGGTGGTAAAAACAGAGAGACAGACTATTATTTGAATGGTGACAGATTAGGAAAAGGGGAGGTGCAACGAGACCTGGGTGTCATGGTACATCAGTCATTGAAGGTTGGCATGCAGGTACAGCAGGCGGTTAAAAAGGAAATGGCATGTTGGCCTTCATAGCGAGGGGATTTGAGTACAGGGGCAGGGAGGTGTTACTACAGTTGTACAGGGCCTTGGTGAGGCCACACCTGGAGTATTGTGTACAGTTTTGGTCTCCTAACTTGAGGAAGGACATTCTTGCTCTTGAGGGAGTGCAGCGAAGATTCATCAGACTGATTCCCGGGATGGCTGGACTGACATATCAAGAAAGATTGGATCAACTGGGCTTGTATTCACTGGAGTTCAGAAGAATGAGAGGGAATCTCATCGAAACGTTTAAAATTCTGACGGGTTTAGACAGGTTAGATGCAGGAAGAATGTTCCCAATGTTGGGGAAGTCCAGAACCAGGGGTCACAGTCTAAGGATAAGGGGTAAGCCATTTAGGACTGAGATGAGGAGAAACTTCTTCACCCAGAGAGTGGTGAACCGTGGAATTCTCTACCACAGAAAGTTGTTGAGGCCAATTCACTAAATATATTCAAAAAGGAGTTAGATGTAGTCCTTACTACTAGGGGGATCAAGAGGTATGGCAAGAAAGCAGGAATGGGGTACTGAAGTTGCATGTTCAGCCATGAACTCATTGAATGGTGGTGCAGGCTCGAAGGGCCGAATGGCCTACTCCTGCACCTATTTTCTATGCTTCTATGTTTCAGTGTTGTAAATCACTGGAAATGTTTTCTGGTAGAGATCCATTCCTTGGTCAGAAGCCGAGGGCTCCATTTGGAAGACTTGCCTAGAGTTTCAATTACTGACTGGCTTTGGTATCTGTTCCACAAATACATTGGTGCGTCCTGATTGTCTGATATCCCTGCCAATCATAACGAGCTCCTTCCTTCTTCATTTTGTCTCCTGATTGCAACTAAATTATCCCTTCCATCTGAGTTTAATGAACACCACATAATGGAGCTCGGAGAAGAAACATCACACACAGGGTCTTTTTTTAAAAATCATTCGCCATTCTCAGAGCATAGCCTACCGTTTGTATAACCCACTCTCTCACTCCCTGTCTAACAAATAAAATATCATCATAGGCAGTCCCTCGAAATCGAGGAAGACTTGCATCCACTCCAAAAGTGAGTTCTCAGGTGACTGTACAGTCCAATACGGGAATTACAGTCTCTGTCACAGGTGGAACAGACAGTCGTTGAAGGAAAGGGTGGGTGGGGAGTCTGGTTTGCCACACACTCCTTCTGCTGCCTGTGTTTGGTTCTGCATGCTCTCGGCACCGAGACTCGAGGTGCTCAACGCCCTCCCAAATGCTCTTCTTCCACTTCGAGCGATCTTTGGCCAGGGACTCCCAGGTGTCAGTGGGGATGTTGCACTTTATCAGGGAGGCTTTGAGGGTGTCCTTGAAACATTTCCTCTGCCCACCTGGGCCTCGCTTGCCGTGTAGGAGTTCCGAGTAGAGCGCTTGCTTTGGGAGTCTCGTGTTGGGCATGCGAACAATGTGGCCTGCCCAACTGAGCTGGTCAAGTGTGGTCAGTGCTTCGATGCTTGGGATATTGGCCTAATCAAGAACACTGACATTGGTGCGTCTGTCCTCCCAGGGGACTTGCAGAATCTTGCAGAGGCATCGCTGGTGGTATTTCTCCAGCGATTTGACATGTCTACTGTATATGGTCCGCATCTCTGAGCCATACTGGAGGACGGGTATTACTACAGCCCTGTAGACCATAAGCTTGGTGCCAGGTTTGGGGGCCTGATCTTCGAACACACTCTTCCTCAGGTGGCTAAAGGCTGCGCTGGCACACTGGAGGCGGTGTTGATTCTCGTCGTCAATGTCTGCCCTTGCTGATAATAGGCACCCGAGGTATGGAAAGTGATCCACGTTGTCCAGGGCCATGCCGTGGATCTTGATGGACTGCGGGGGAAGTGCTGTGTGGCGGGGTCAGGTTGGTGGAAGACCTTTGTCTTATGAATGTTTACTGTAAGGCCCATGCTTTCGTACGCCTCGGTGAAGATGTTGACGATGACTTGGAGTTCAGTCTCTGAATATGCGCAGACACAAGCGTCGAACGCTTACTGTACTTCGACGACAGAGGATGGGATGGTTTTGGATCTGGCCTGGAGGCGATGATGGTTGAACGGGTTCCCATTGATTCTATAGTTTAGTTCCACTCCAGTGGGGAGCTTGTTGACTGTGAGGTGCAGCATTGCGGCGAGGAAGATCGAGAAGAGGGTTGGCACGATGACACAGCCCTGCTTGGCCTCGGTCCGAACGTTGATTGGGTCTGTGGTGGATCCATTGGTCAGGATCACGGCCTGCATGTCGTCGTGGAGCAGGCGGAGGATGGCGACAAACTTTTGGGGGCAGCCAAAACGGAGGACGACGCTCCATAGTCCCTTGTGGTTATCAGTGTCAAAGGCCTTTGTGAGGTCAAAGAAGGCCATGTATAAGAGTTAGTGCTGTTCCCTACATTTCTCTTGCAGTTGTCGAGCCGTAAAGATCATGTCCGTTGTACCCCGTAGTGGACGGAATCCGCACTGTGACTCCGGGAGGAGCTCCTCAGCCACAGGGAGGAGACAGTTGAGGAAGATTCTAGCGATGACTTTCCTAGTGGCTCACAACAGGGAGATTCCTCTGTAGTTGCCGCAGACGGGTTTGTTGCCTTTTTTAAAGATGGTCACGATTACTGCATCTCTGAGATCTCCTGGCATGCTCTCCTCCTTCCAGATGAGAGAAATTAGGTCATGCATTCATGCCAATAGTGCCTCTCTGCCATACTTTAGTGCCTCAGCGGGGATTCCATCCGCTCCCGATGCCTTGTTGTTCTTGAGCTGGCGGATGGCCTTTTCTACCTCAAAGACCAGAAGCCTGTGAACTAATGGTAAATTTTGTTTGGTACAAAATCATCAAAACAACATAAAATATGAACCTTTTGACTTCATCCAAAGTAAATCCGAGGAAGGCAGCACTTGCACTGAGTGCCAATTTTCTCACCCAGGACTCCAGATCAATGTGACAAGAAGTTCAGTGCCCTCACCAAGGCAGGCAAGTTAACACACCAGATGCTCTCTCTTTTCTTTAATGCCCACCCTCAGCACCAACACACTTTTCACCCTCTAAAAGGCAGAGTTGTAAAACCATCCCTTCATAATGTACTCTGGTTAAGGGGAGGCTTTAACTCAGGATCTTGCACTCTGGCTACCCAGCTCCCCTAACACAAATTACTTACATGCACAACACTAAAACCCCTTCCTCCACTTTAACAGGCTGATACTCCCACATTTTTTATTTCATTTCTCTCATCCCACTTAAGCACACACCCCTCAACTACAAAGCTACCCCATATATACTCAATCTTCTTCCAGGAGAAATTGGTGTACAATGCCCGCAAGAGACAGGCCATGGAGGGGGTAAGCTCACTTTAAAACAACTCACACTATAAGAGGAAAAGACTCATGGAAAGGCACTCTGCTGCTGCCGTGGTAGATGATAAGGTTAGAGGCATATTGCTGGTGCCCAGGTTAGTGACTTGGTATCCCTGTGAAGCACCATGCAGTCACAACCTCCCACCTTTTCTCTGTCTCCTAAGGGGCAATGCCTAGCTTCTGCCCTCCTTCCTGTAGATCCACTGCAGCAAAGGGGGCGGGCGGGGGGGGCACAGCAAGAGGAAAAACAGCAGAATGTGAACTGTGAGGAGTTAATGATGAAGAGGGAGGTGAAGTCAGGCTCAAGTCCACCCATGATTTCCAGCACAGTCTTCCTGGCTCACCCTCCTCTGCTCCAATCCAGCCTCCAATTCAGCTGCTGAGTCACCTGCTCCTTCACCCCCACGGGGAATTAGATAGTGTTTGTGAGGATGTGGCAGGAGGTGATTCATAGAGCACAAGGAAACTGGAGGAATGGAAAGTGGGTGAGGAAATGCCACCTTTCCCTTGGAGGCTGAGAAGGTTGTCGATGTCTTTGGAGCTGTGGGTCCCAGAACTCATGGGTCCTCACCTGAAAAGAAGGATGTTTGAGGAACATGGTATCTACGTGCAGGCTCTAACATCAGTCACCAAGGATGCACAGCAACTGACAGGTGTGGCTCTCAAGTCTACAGCTGTCCTTCGTGGCAACATGTCAGAAGCTTTGTTTTTCTTGCAGGCACTAATGCAGCAAGTTGAAGCTTCATTTGATGTTTGCAGCAGACCCCCACCTAAAAAGCAGCCAGGGGCCAGTCGGTGCCTCCAACTCCACAGAAGCACAGATATCAACTCTGATGACAATAAGGGAAAGAATAAAGAGCTATCTGCATAGCAGACTCCGGATCAAAGTGGCTGCAATGCATGCTGCTGTCTCTCAGGGCTTTCAGCATCTGATAGCTGCCCTTGGGCCAGTCCCTTGTTCAGTCGGGACACGGATCCAGGGCTCAGAGGAAAGTTGACAGCTGGAGTTCACCTGCCCGATGATGATGTCTCTCAGGATAGCCGCACATGGCAAACCTTCAGTTTTTCCAATTAGAGCGCCATGCCTGTGGAACATGGCAGGGAGATTGGGGGTAGGGAGGCGGGGAGCGGAATACCAGGCTGCCCAAGCATAGGCTCCATAGATGCAGTCTCCCCAGCAGGAACAAACTGCCATAAGAGGAGAACCACCTCAGCCCCCACGACCTTTTTGTAGAGCATGAACAACAACCTCTTGTGTTATTGACCCTCAGGTTGCCCCTTGGAGAAGCACGAGAAAGAAAAGCACACACACCCACCCTGGACAAGCACGGTGATAGGAAAGAGTCAGTTGGCTCTGTATCCCTCTGGGTCCCTTGCTTTTTGTGGTATACATCAATAATCTAGATTTGAATATAGGGGGTATGATTAAGAAGTTTGCAGATGACACTAAAATTGGCTGTGTGGTTGATAATGAAGAGGAAAGTCATGGCCTGCAGGGGGATATCAATCTGCTGGTCAGGGGGGCAGAGCAGTGGCAAATGGAATTTAATTCAGAGAAGTAAAAATAAAACTGGGAAGGTGGCTCAACCATGGCTAACAAAGGAAATTAAGGATAGTGTTAAAGCCAAGGAAGAGGCATATAAATTGGCTAGAAAAAGCAACAAACCTGAGGACTGAGAGAAATGTAAAATTCAACAGAGGAGGACTTAGGATTTAATAAGGAGGGGGAAATAGAGTATGAGAGGAAGCTTGCAGGGAATCTAAAAACTGACTGCAAAAGCTTCTATAAATATGTGAAGAGAAAAAGATTAGTAAAGACAAACGTAGGTCCCTTACAGTCGGATTCAGGTGAATTTATTATGGGGAACAAAGAAATAGCAGACCAATTGAACCAATACTTCAGTTCTGTCTTCACGAAGGAAGATACAAATAACCTTCCGAAGGTACTAGGGGACAGTGGGTCTAGTGAGAAGGAGGAGCTGAAGGATATTCTTATTAGGCGGGAAATTGTGTTAGGGAAATTGATGGGATTGAAGGCCGATAAATCCCCGGGGCGTGATAGTCTGCATCCCAGAGTACGTAAGGAAGTGGCCCTAGAAATAGTGGATGCATTGGTGATTGTTTTCCAACAGTCTATCAACTCTGGATCAGTTCCTATGGACTGGAGGGTAGCTCATGTAACACCACTTTTTAAAAAAGGAGGGAGAGAGAAAATGGGTAATTATAGAGCAGTTAGCCTGACATCAGTCGTGGGGAAAATGTTGGAATCAATCATTAAGGATGAAATAGCAGTGCATTTGGAAAGCAGTGACAGGATCAGACCAAGTCAGCATGGATTTATGAAAGGGAAATCATGCTTGACGAATTTACTGGAATTTTTTGAGGATGTAACTAGCAGAGTGGACAAGGGAGAACCAGTGGGTGTGGTGTATTTGGACTTTCAAAAGGCTTTTGACAAGGTCCCGCACAAGAGATTGGTGTGCAAAATCAAAGCACATGGTATTGGGGGTAATATACTGACATGGATAGGGAACTGGTTGGCAGACAGGAAGCAGAGAGTCAGGATAAACGGGTCCTTTTCAGAATGGCAGGCAGTGACTAGTGGGTGCCACAGGGCTCAGTGCTGGGACCTCAGCTCTTTACAATATACATTAACGATTTAGATGAAGGAATAGAGTGTAATATCTCCAAGTTTGCGGATGACACTAAACTGGGTGGCGGTGTGAGCTGTGAGGAGGCCGCTAAGAGACTGCAGGGTGACTTGGACAGGTTAGGTGAGTGGGCAAATACATGGCAGATGCAGTATAATGTGGATAAATGTGAGGTTATCAATTTTGGGGGCAAAAACACGAAGGCAGAATATTATCTGAATGGCGGCAGATTAGGAAAAGGGGAGGTGCAACGAGACCTGGTTCATCAGCCACTGAAAGTGGGCATGCAGGTACAGCAGGTGGTAAAGAAGGCAAATGGTATGTTGGCCTTCATAGCTAGGGGATTTGAATATAAAAGCAGGGAGATCTTAATGCAGCAGTATAGGGCCTTAGTGAGGCCTCACCTGGAATATTGTGTTCAGTTTTGGCCTCCTAGTCTGAGGAAGGAAGTTCTTGCTATTGAGGGAGTGCAGCGAAGGTTCTCAAGACTCATTCCAGGGATGGTTGGGCTGTCAAATGAGGAGAGACTGGATCAACTGGGCCTTTATTCACTGGAGTTTAGAAGGATGAGAGGGGATCTCATAGAAACGTATAAGATTCTGACGGGACTGGACAGGATAGATGCGGGAAGAATGTTCCCGATGTTTGGGAAGTCCAGAACCAGGGGACATAGTCTTAGGATAAGGGGTAGGCCATTTAGGACTGAGATGAGGAGAAACTTCTTCACTCAGAGAGTTGTTAACCTGTAGAATTCCCTGCCGCAGAGAGTTGTTGATGCCAGTTCACTGGATATATTCAAGAGGGAGTTAGATATGGCTCTTACGGTTAAGGGGATCAAGGGGTATGGAGAGAAAGCAGGAAAGGGGTACTGAAGGAATGATCAGCCATGATCTTATTGAATGGCGGTGCAGGCTCGAAGGGTCGAATGCCCTACTCCTGCACCTATTTTCTCTGTTTCTATGTTTCTAAGTGTGAGGTAATGCACTTTAGGAGGGCTAATAAGGAAAGAGTATACACATTAAGCAGTAGGCCACTTAATAGTATCGATGAACAAAGGGACCTTGGAGCGCTTGGCCACAGATCCCTGAAAGTAGCAGGCTAGGTGGATAAGGTGGTTAAGAAGGCATACGGAATGCTTGTCTTTATTGGCCGAGGCATAGAATATAAGAGCAGGGAGATTATGCTTAAATTGTATAATACTTTGGTTAGGCCACAACTGGAGTACTGCGTGAAGTTCTGGTCGCCATATTATCGGAAGGAAGTGATTGCACTGGAGAGGGTGCAAAGGAGATTTACTAGGATGCTGCCTGGAATGAAGAATTTTAGTTATGAGGACAGATTGGACAGGCTGGGTTTGTTCTCATTGGAACAAAGGAGGTTGAGAGGAGACCTCATTGAGGTGTACAAAATATTGAGGGACCTGGACATAGTGGATAGTAAGGGCCTATTTCCATTGGTGGAGGGGTCTATTATGAGGGGGCATCATTTTCAGATGGTTGGTGGAAGGTTTAGAGGGTATTTAAGGGTGGGCTTCTTTACGCAGAGGGTTGTGGGGATCTGGAACCCACTGCCTGGAAGATTGGTGGATGCAGAAACCGTCACCACTTTTAAGAGATGGTTGGATGGGCACTTAAAGTGGCGTAACCTGCAGGGTTACGGACCTAGAGCTGGTAATTGGGCTTAGACTGGATAACCTCTTGTTGGACGGTGCAGATATGATGCTAAGTACTGCAGGGAATCGAATACGGCCAGGGTGATCTCCTAGATTAGTTTCAATCACCTGGATGGGTTGGAGAGGAATTGTCCCAGATTTTTTTCCGCTAAATTGGACTGGGTTTTTAATCTGGTTTTTGCCTTTCCCAGGAGATCACATGGCTCCGGTTGGGGTGGAGTGTAGAATGTTTCAGTGTAAGGGGTGTCACAGTTGTGTGGGGCAGACTGATTGGGCTGGGTGCTATTTACCTTTGCACCATTGTTCATTGTTCAAAGGTTTATATGTAACCCTCAGGGCCGTGTGGCTCTTTGTCGGCCGGCACGGACACGATGGGCCAAAATGGCCCCCTTCTGCGCTGTAAATTTCTATTTCTATTTCTATTTCGAAGAAGGTAATGCTCGAATGTTAAAGGCAGACTGTGTTACAATGAAGAGAAGACTTCAGTGATCAGCTGTGTTCTTATGCTCCTTGCAGCAGTCACTGAGGAGTCCTCTGAGTGCAGGTCATCATGATGCTCACCTCCATGTAGTTCTAGCTCCACGATGCTCGGGCCTCCTCACCAACAATGTCAAAGACCAAACCATTTTGAATGGTGAAGATGTGAAGGGCACCACAAGCTAAAACTATTTGTGGCACATGATCAGGAGCATATTGCAGAAGCCCTCCTGACCTGTCCAGGCAGCAAAATCATGCCTTTCAGTCCCTTATGGTCCTGTCGATGACTAATTTAGCATGTCTCTTGTTGTAGTGCTCCTCTGCTGCTTTTCGGACCATTCTTATTGTGGTCATTATTCATGGGAGTAGAGGGTAGGTTTTGTCACCCAGAAGCCATCTGTTAACCTGATTTTATTCCCTGAAGAGATTAAGGAGGGCTGAATTCTGAAAAGTTTTAGCCTATATGGTGTTGAGGTGTAGAATCCTCTGCATGTTCTCACATACAACTGAGGGAGAGGAAGCCTGTCCTGATGCGAGAGTTGAGAGGGTTTTGTGTGAGAGCTCAGAAAGCAACCTGGGTGCTGTCAATTGTACCCTAGACCTTGGGAAGGCAACAGCACCACACAGGCGGATGGCCATTATCCTGCTGCTGCCTTGCTGTGATGCAAAAGGAGATGAACTCATTAGCGTCCCTGTAAAGTGCGTCAGTCATCTCTCAAGTGCATGCCTATACCGCAGTCTGACTGATATTACAGAGATCTCCCACGGCTACCGTAATGAGCCAGTTCCATGAAAGTTTACTGTTGTGGTCATCTTCAGAGCCACAGAGAAAGCAGTGCAGGCAGATGACCATGGTGCAAGGTGTCATGCACTGGTGGCAGTGCTGCCCTAGTGCCTCTTTGATGAAGGGCACTCTTTTTTTGGCCATTATGAGTGATTTACTTGGTTATTGAATGGTTGTAGATGTTTGCTAATAAATACACACATTATCTGTATTGTGTGAGTGTATGTAAGGGGCTGCATTTTTCATTCTTTTGTGCCTCTTTTTGCGCCCCGGACGGGCGGTAACTATTGTTTCTGGGCGGAAAGCTGGGCATCCAGGTTTTAGCGCTCGGACAGTAAATTAGGCTCCTGATTTACAGCGGTGCAAAAGCTTATCGTCCAGTCCTACAGTTTGACTGAGATCATGTCGTCAATCGTCATGCAATGCTGCACTTGCGCCCCGGATGGAAAATTAGGCCCTTACGCCTCATTTAACGTCCGCCCCAGGAAAATTCTGAAAAAAACGGCATTCCCTGGGTGCAGCAGGCATTTTTGGCGATGTATTTAAATGGAGGGAGGAGGATCCTGCACAGCCGGTCACATCGACTGCAACGGTTGAGCACAGCACGTTGCAACAATCTCCGACTTACAAACGGCAGTTTTATCTGCAATTACAGTGTCCTTACAAGGTCAGTGAGCGAATTTAATGGGGGCAATACAAGTTCGCCAGTGTATCATGCTGGTTGGTATTGGCAGGCGACTTCAAGCTAGAAGAAGGGCTGCTGGCCATGTCGGGCCACAGATGAGTAGAGATGGAAGACATCTGGGAAAGAGACCTTACTCCCGACGGCTTTACAGGCATCAACGTTCATACCTCCAGCTCTCTGAGGAGCAGTATGTGAGAATTAATAAAGAGAGGGAAGATAGATTATGAGAGTGAACTAGCAAGAAATATAAAAACAGATAGTAAGAGCTTCTACAGGTATATAAAAAGGAACAGATTAAGTAAAGTAAACATTGGTCCCTTGAGGATGAGGCTAGATAATTAATAATGGGGTACAGCGAAAAGGCAGAGACTTTGAATAAATATTTTACATCAGTCTTCACGGTAGAAGACATTAAAAACAGCCCAATAATAGATAATCAAAGGGCTATAGGAAGGGTGGAACTTAAAACAATGGGGCCAATTTTGATCAAGGCCTCTGCCTGCCCAAAGTGCCGCCGATGGCCGCCGAGATACCGGACGGTACTTTGGGCAGGATATTCATCGCTGAGGTCCTTTGAAGGTCGGCAGGCAGCAAATGGACGATGTACACGCCAATCTGGGCGGGAGGTCTCATTCTCGGCGGCAGAAGCACTTGCCGTCCAAGTGTTGCCAAGGATGGAGTTGGGCCCACGGAGGGTCAAACAGTTGAAAAACAAATCATGTAAAAAATTTAAAAAGCTATCAGAAGACCTTCAGCGGACCCCATCCAGGTATCGTCGCTGTGGAAAAAAATATATACAATGTTCACTAACCTTTTTTTCAGGTTCTTCATACTTACCATCCTTACAGTGGTCCACCCCCGTTCTGGCGCCGACTCCCGCCCGCATCAATATGGGAGCTCAGCGGGCGGGATGTTAGTTGCGCCACTCGGCCGTCCGCCGACGTCAGCGGGCGGGCGGTTCCCGGTGGCTCTCCCCTCCCGCCCGCTCCAGACCATCTCCAAAGTGGCACTGGGTGGATCTGCAAGAGCAATGTCAGCGGCAGTGGGCAGCAGCCAGCAGCAGCGGGCAGTGAGTTGATGAATTTTGGCCCCAATCACTATCACTAAAGAAAAGGTACTCGGTAAAATAATGGGACTAAAGGTGGACAGGTCCCCTGCATCCTAGGGTCTTAAAAGAATTGGCTGCAGAGATAGTGGATGCATTGGTTGTCATCTATGAAAATTCCCTGGATTCTGGAGAGGTCCCAGCGGATTGGAAAACCGTAAATCTAATGCCCCTATTTAAGGGCCCAACATTGCCCAACCCATTTTTTCGGCCCACTGACCTGAAGTGCGCCGACTTTGCACACTGGAAAGAGCGCCAGAAAAAAGGGGTCCTATCCTGGCCGCTCTTCAGAGTCCTCGGAGTCCTGGCGTGTCATGGAGGCTGAAGGGAGGGGAGGTGGAGCAACAGGCCAGCGCAGAAAGCACTGCCGGCACCTGCGCACATGCTCAGTGAGAGCTGCACGCATGCTCCTGCCCTCCCAGCGCGTCCTGTGGGCTGCAAGCAGGACCCGATCTCGCCGCACCCTATCCCCGGCCGAGTGGACTCCCGCACTGGCCGCCCGTCCCGCTGAGTTCCCGGGCAGGTAAGGACTTTGCTTTTATTTTTTATTTAGTGGCTGTGCTTGTGTTGCTGTGCTTGAGACTTTTAATTGGGGGGGAGGATGAGAGTTTTTGGGAGGCCGAGGAGGAGAGTTTTTTTGGGGGGGAGAGTTTTGGGGAGGGGGGGAGAGATGAGACTTCCACATCCAGGAGCTGTGATTCCTCCGGTCGCTCGGCGCCCCCCTCCCCGAGACATCCCGGCCCAGCAGTTGTGACTTCTTCAGTGCTCGTCTTCCCTCCCCTATCCCAGGCCGAATGGCCTCACATACAGGCCGGCCCGCTGCCTTTCCCGGGCAGATTTTAAAGATAAGGTAGGATTTACTTTTTTTATTGTATTTTATTGGTTTGAACTTTTCCTTAATGTTTGCTGCTTGGTTGTTGAGGTCCTCTCCAGTTCCCTTCCCTCCTCTATCCCTGCCCTAATGTCTGCCGAATGTGCACTGCTTTTTCTTAACTGCCCGCAAGGTTTTTCAGAGCTGGCCACATACGCTGACCTAAGTGAATTTGGAGTACGTTTTTGCTGGCCAAAGTGGCATATATGGCCAAAACTGGCGTAAGTGGTTGGGAACACCCCCTTCTGAAAAAAAAACTGGCCTAAAAAAAAACGTACCTAATTGACTTACTCTGGAGCAAATTTTTTGGGGAAAATGGCATTTTCTAACGTACACCAGAAAAAACAACTTATTACAAAAAAAATTGATGCAAGTCATGGCCAATGTTGGGTCCTATAAGACCAGTTAGCCTAACATCTGTCGGGAAAATGCTGGAGTCCATTATTAAGGAAGCATAAGCAGGACATTTGGAAAAGCATAAAGCTGCCAAGCAGAGTCAGCATGGTTTTATGAAAGGGAAATCATGTTTGACAAATTTGCTAGGGTTCTTTAAGGATGTAACGAGCAGGGTGGATAAGGGGGAACCAGTGGATGTGGTGTAATTGGATTTCCAGAAGTCATTCGTTAAGGTGCCACATAAAAGGTTACTGCACAAGATAAAGGTTCACACGGGTTGGGGATAATATATGAACATGGATAGCGGATTGACTAACTAACAGAAAACAGTGGGTCGGGATAAAGGGGTAATTTTCCGGTTGGCAAATGGTAACTAGTGAGGTGCCGCAGGGATCGGTGCTGGGGCCTCAACTATTTACAATCTATAGTTATGACTTGGATGAAGGGACCGAATGTAATGTACTCAGGCATTGCAGTCTCATCACATGCCTCATCATCTCCACCATGGCCAGATGTCGATGGCTCTGTGGGCAAATGTGATTGTGGCTGTTCTTCTGCGAGCAGAAAACAAGAGATGTGTGGTTATCAGCGGGGAGAGGGCAGGTTGATAGCAGGAAGGTGGCATGTGAAGGCCCCACACCACTTCATAATACATCTCAATGAAGTCACATCAGTCGCACAATCCAATGACATACCCTCACTACCCGAAGGAGGCTCAGCATCACGCCCGGCAACTGTCCGAGCTGGTGCTCCAATGAGGGCAGACACCCGTTCCTCCACATCCGTTAAATTGAGAAGCTGAGGTGGTGCCCCACCTGTTCGGCGCTGCTCACACCTGTCGTGTGAGATCTTCACCTGCAATGAGAAAAATATAAAGGATTCAGAAAGGGTCAACCTCCTGTTGTGCCACATATGCCTACCATAGTTCAATAGCTGATACTGTGTGGATGTGCAAGCGTCTTCACCTCAATCTGTATGGATGTTGCATGAGCTTTGTGAGCGACTGGTAGGAGGGGAGAGGGAGGTACCATAGGGGCTGCAGGTGATCTTTATGAAACCCATATCGGCAGTGGGAGTGCATTGCGAGGAAGGTTCTCAATGATTAGAGAACAAGAGGATATGTGTATAGTGTGCAGTCATCAGCGAACACCCCCACTTCCTGACCATATGATGGAAGGAAGTTAATTAATGAAGCAACTGAAGATGGTTGGGCCTAGGACGCTGACTTGAGGAACTCCTGCAGCGATGTCCTGGGGCTGAAATAATTGAGCTCCAACCACCACAACCATCTTCCTTTGTGCCAGGTATGACTCTAGCCAGTGGAGCGTTTTCCCCTGATTCCCATTGACTTCAGTTTTACTAGGGCTCCGTGATGCCACACTCGGTCAAATGCTGCCTTGATGTCGAGGGCAGTCATTCTCACCTCACCTCTGGAGTTCAGCTCTTTTGTCCAAATTTGGACCAAGGCTGTAATGAGGTCTGGAGCCGAGTGGTCCTGGCAGAACCTAAACAGAGCGTCGGTGAGCAGGTTATTGGTGAGTAAATACCGCTTGATAGCACTGTTGACAACACCTTCCATCACTTTTGCTGATGATTGACAGTGGATTGATGGGGCGTTAATTGGTCAGATTGGATTTGTCCTGCTTTTTGTGGCCAGGATATACCTGGGCAGTTTTCCACATTGTTGGATAGATGACAGTGTTGTGACTGTACTGGAACAGCTTGGCTAGAGGGGCAGCTAGTTCTGGAGCACAAGTCTTCAAACAATAGCCGGGATGTTGTTGGGGCACATAGCCTTTGCTGTATCTAGTGCATTCAGCTGTTCCTTGATATCACGTGGAGTGAATCGAATTAGCTGAAGACTGGCTTCTGTGATGGTGGGGATCTCAAGAGAAGGCTGATACGGATCATCCACTTGGCATTTCTGGCTGAAGATGGTTGTAAACACTTCAACCTTTTCTTTTGCACTCACGTGCTGGTCTTCACCATCCTTGAGGTTAGAGATATTCATGGAGCCTCCTCCTCCCATTAATTGTTTAATGGTCCACCACCATTCATGACTGGATGTGGCAGGACTACAGAGCTTTAGTCTGACCCGTTGGCTGTAGGATCGCTTCGCCTTGTCTACAACATGATGCTTCTGATTTTTAGCATGCATATAGTCTTGTGTTGCAGCTTCCCCAGCTTGGCATCTCATGTTTAGTATGCATGGTGCTGCTCCTGGCATGCTCTTCTACACTCCTCATTGAATAGGGTTGGTCCTCAGGCTTGATGGTAATGGTAGAGTGAGGGATATGCCGGGCCATGAGGTTACAGATTGTGGTGGAATACAATTCTGATGCTGCTGATGGCCCACAGCGCCTCATGAATGTCCAGTTTTGAGCTGCTGGATCTGTTCTGAATCGATCCCATTTAGCACGGTGGTAGTGCCACACAACATGATAGATGATGTCCTCAGTGTGAAGACGGGACTTCATCGCCACAATGACAGTGTGGTGGTCGCTGCTACCAATGCTGTCATGGACAGATGCATCTGCGACAGGTAGATTGGTGAGGACGAGGTCAAGTAGGTTTTTTCCTCGTGTTGTTTCTCTCACCATCTGCTGCAGGCCCAGTCTGGCAGTTATGTCCTTCAGGCCTCGGCTAGCTCGATCGGTAGTGGTGCTACTGAGCCACTCCTGTTGATGGACATTGAAGTCCCCCACCCAGAGTACATTCTGTGTCCTTGCTACTCTCAGTGCTTCTTCCATGTGGTGTTCAACATGGAGGGTGGTCGATGGTAATCAGCAGGAGGTTCCCTTGCCCATGCTTGACCTGAAGCCATGAGACTTCATGGTGTCCGGAGTCAATGCTGGGGACTCTCAAGGCCACTCCCTCCCGACTGTATACAACTGTGCCGCCACCCCTGGTGGGTCTGTCCTGCCAGTGGCTCAGGACATACCCAGGAGTGGTGATGGAGGAGTCTAGGACATTGGCTGAAGATATGATTTTGTAAGTATGACTATGTCAGGCTGTTGCTTGACTAGTCTGTGGGATAGCTCTCACAATTTTGGCATGAGTCACCAGATGTTGGTGAGAAGGACTTTGCAGGATCGAGTGCCATTTCCTTATCCATAGCCAGTGCCGAGTTCGATGCCGGGTGATCCATTTGGTTTTATTCTTCTTATTGTTTTTTTAGTAGCGGTTTGTGTACAACTGAGTGGCTTGCTAGGCCATTTCAAAGGGCAGTCAAGAGTCAACAACATTGCTGTGGGTCTGGAGTCACAAATAGGCCAGACAGGGTAAGGATGGCAGATTTCCTTCCCTGAAGGACATTAGTGAACCAATGGGTTTTTATGACAATCCGGTAGTTTCAAGGGGATTGAAATTGGTGGCCTTACCACCCACTGCCACCGATTGCCGCCGAGTGTTTTCGGCAGTCTCGCCTTGGTGACAGATTCCTCTCGGACTACCGCCGGCGAGAGGGGAGTACCACTGGGAACCGCCCGCTGATGGCCGCTGGTGGGCAAGTTGCGTAATGGTCCTCCCGCCCATTGAGCTGGCAGATTCCTCCGCGTGGGAGTCAGCGGCAGCAGGAGGAAGGACTGCTGCGTAGAGGCAGGTCTAACCCCAACAGTAAGTATGAAGACCTGCAAAAAAAGGTTAGTGAACTTCTTTTATTTTTTTTCTCCAGCGATTTATCTGTATGGGGTCCCCTGAAGGTGTTCTGGGGTTTTTTTTGTGAAGATTTTTTATTTTTGGGTCTTCCCGTCCCCCCCTCCCTGGGCCCGACTCAATCCTCGGCGGTACTTTGGCAAGGATTGCATTTGCCACTGAGATTGGGAGCTCCCACCTACTGCCGCCCAGATTGACGGCGTAAGTCATTATTTTAACGCCAGGCGGTACTGCCATCTCTTTTAGAGGAATCTTCCTGGCAAGTACAGCCTGGTCTCTTGGCAGCCCTCGCCGGCACTTGGGTGGGCCATGGCTTTGACCAAGTTCGGGCCCTAGATCACTATTACCGACACTAGCTTTTTAGTCCAGATTTATTTATCTGAATTTAAATTCCCCAGCTACCGTGGTGAGATTTGAATTCGTGTCTCTGGATCATTTGTCCAGGCATCGGATTACTAGTCCGGTGATGTTACTACTATGTTACCGTTCCCTCATTTTATACTGGTGAGGTGCCTCACGCAATCATATTTTGCACAAATTTTAAATTTAAATGAGGCTCACATATGCCTGCAGTACAGTCACCTTGTTCACCTAAAATTGTACCCCACAAAATGTGCATTTGCACCACGTGTTTACATTCACAAGCTCCATTGTTCAATCATGCACCCAGCACCAGTGAGGCTCCGAGCCTTGCTAAATTGGGGCTAAAAGTGTAATACATGGATCCTCTTTGTCTTGCTCTTTCACGGATTGCAGAGGCCAACATTCTCAAATTCATGCTGCATGCCACAGTGATTTTAATAGTAGGACTGGCCTGGGAGACCAAACTACAGGCAGCCAACTCACAGAAAAACATACTGAGCTGATAATGATTTTCTTTCCAGGGTGGGTGGTTCAGGATCAGCCTCAAGCTATTTCAACACACCAGCTCCCATTAAAATCAATGACAATGCTCTGGGATGCAAACAAAAAACAGCTTTGTCTGTTTAAAAAATTGAACTTAATTATGGTGAACATCATGACTGCTCCAGAAAGCATCTAATTCATGCTTTAAAAAAATCAATATGGAGTTTAAATCTCCTATATTTCATTCTGTGCTTCAGAGTGTGACCTCCGAGATGAGGAATTTAACCTTTTTTTATTATGGCTTGTCTTTTTTGGCTCTGTCACTGAATAACCCATAGATTTTGTGGAGATAATGTCGTCTATATGAGCTTTCCTCTTTCAAAAGCACCAGGATCGCTCACCTTCATGGGACTCCACTGTAAAAAGTTTAGATGTTTTTTGCAACTTCCTTCTGTCACATTGTAACACAGTTCATGTTATGACTGACGCAATGTTAGGATAGAAAGAGCTAAAACCGATACAGCTTAGAGGGAGCAATCTAATGGGTGTAATAGGAGAGTGACATACAGTTTCTGCTTAAGAACTCATAAAGGGATAGATTCCTTCTGATTTTAGCACTTGAATACGTTATCTTACCCAGTGATGTACAGATTAGTGCAATCGACAAGTTAGTTGAGAAAAGTATGATCACCTGATGTGGAAAGTGAATATTACATTTTATGAAGCAAAGACTTATAAAATAGTTTAAGAGGACTTATGAGGAACTCCAAACTTAGCTTTTCAATGCATGTGTTAAGTCCCAATATGAAGCGCTAGAAGCATGTGCACATTCATCTCTGTGAGAATCATAGGATCATAGAAATTTACAGCACGGAAGGAGGCCATTTTGGCCCATTGTGTCCACACCGGCCGACCAAGGTCTATTCAGCCTAATCCCACTTTACAGCTCTTGGTACGTTACGGCACTTTAAGTGCACATCCAATTATTTTTTAAATGTGGTTAGGCTTTCTGCCTCTATCACCTTTCCAGGCAGTGAGTTCCAGACCCCCACCATCCTCTGGCTGAAGACATTTCCACTCATATATCCTCTATACCTCCCCCAATTAATTTAAATCTATGCCTCCTGGTTGTTGACCCCTCTGCCAAGGGAAACAGGTCTTGCCTATCCACTATAGCCAGGCTTTTCATAATTTTATACACCTCAATCAGATCTCCCCTCAGCCTCCTCTGCTCTCCAGTCCAGGCAACGTTCCTGTAAATCTCCTCTGCACCCTTTCCAGTACAATCACATCTTTCCTGTTATGCGGTGACCAGAACTGCACACAGTACTCCAACTGTGGCCTAACCAGTGTTTTATACAGTTCAAGCATAACATCCTTGCTCTTGTATTTCATACCTCGACTAATAAAGGCAAGTATTCCATATGCCTTCTTAACCATCTTATCTACCTGGCCTGCTACCTTTAGGGACCTGCACTCCAAGGTCCCTTTGTTCCTCTATACTTTTCAGTGTCATACCATTTAATGTGTATTCCCTTGCCTTGTTAGACCTCCCAAATGCATTACCTCACACTTATCTGAATTGAATTCCATTTGCCACTGTTCTGCCCACCTGACCAGCACATTGATATCGTCCTGAAGTCCACAGCTTTCTTCTTCATTATCAACCACGCAGCCTATTTTAGTGTCATTTGCAAACTTCTTAATCATACTCCCAACATTCAAGTCCAAGTCATTGATATATACTGCGAAAAGCAAGGGAACCAGCTTTGAGCCCTGTGGAACCCCACTGGATACAGCCCTCCAGTCACAAAAACACCCATCAACCCTTTGCTTCCTGCCTCTGAGCCAATTTTGCCAACTTGCCACTTTTCACTGGATCCCATGGGCTTTTACTTTTGTGACCAATCTGCCATATATGACCAAAATCTATATACACTACATCATGCGCACTGCCCTCATTGACCCTCCTAGTTAACTCTTCGAAAAATTCAGTCAAGTTAGTCAAACATGGCCTTCCCTTAACAAATCCACGTTGACTGTCCTTGATTAATCCATATCTTTCCAAATGAAGATTTATCCTGTCCCTCAGGATTGTTTCCAATAATTTTCCCACCACTGAGGTAAACTGACTGGCCTGCAATTACTTGATCTATCCCTTTCTCCCTTTTTAAACAAAGGTACAACATTAACAGTCCTCCAGTCCTCTGACACCATACCTGTAGCCAAAGAGGACTGGATAATGATGGTTAGAACTTCTGCTATTTCCTCTTTTGCTTCTCTTAACAGCCTGGGATATATTTCATCTGGGCCTGGGGATTTATCTATTTTCAAAGCTGCTAAGCCCCTTAATACTTCCTCTCTCACTATGTTTATCTTGTCTAATATTTCACACTCCTCCTCCCTCATTGCAAAGTCTGCATCGCCCTTCTCTTAACATAGAAACATAGAAAATTGGTGCAGGAGTAGGCCATTTGTTCCTTCGAGCCTGCACCACCATTCAATATGATCATGGCTGATCATGCATTTCAGTACCCCATTCCTGCTTTTTCTCCATACCCCTTGATCCCTTTAGCCGTGAGGGCCACATCTAACTCCCTTTTGAATATATCTAATGAACTGGTCCCAACAACTTTCTGTGGTAGAGAATTCCACAGATTCACAATTCTCTGAGTGAAGAAGTTTCTCCTCATCTCGGTCCTAAATGGCTTACCCCTTATCCTTAGACTGTGACCCCTGGTTCTGGACTTCCCCAACATCGGGAACATTCTTCCTGCATCTAACCTGTTCAATCCCGTCAGAATTTTATATGTTTCTACGAGATCCCCTCTCATTCTTCTAAATTCCAGTGAATATAATCCTAGTCGATCCAGTCTTTCTTCATATGTCAGTCCTGTCATCCCGGGAATCAGTCTGGTGAACCTTCGCTGCACTCCCTCAATAGCAAGAATGCCCTTCCTCAGATTAGGAGACCAAAACTGTACACAATATTCAAGGTGTAGCCTTACCAAGGCCCTGTACAACTGTAGTAAGACCTCCCTGCTCCTATACTCAAATCCTCTCGCTATGAAGGCCAACATGCCATTTGCCTTATTCACCGCCTGCTGTACCTGTATGCCAACCTTCAATGACTGATGTACCATGACACCCAGGTCTCGTTGCACCTCCCCCTTTACCAATCTGTCACCATTCAGATAATAATCAGCCCTGCTGTTTTTACCACCAAAGTAGATAACCTCACATTTATTCACATTATACTGCATCTGCCATGCATTTGCCCACTCACCTAACCTGTCCAAGTCACCCTGCAGCTTCTTAGCATCCCCCTCACAGCTCACACCGCCACCCAGCTTAGTGTCATCTGCAAACTTGGAGATATTACACTCAATTCCTTCGTCTTTTTGAAAACAGATGTGAAGTATTCATTATGAATCATATCCATATCTTCTGCCTCCACACACAGATTTCTTTTATGGTCTCTAATAGGCCCCACTCTTTTGTTAGTTATCCCCTTGCTCAATATATTTATAGAACATCTTTGCGTTTTCCTTGATTTTACTTACCAACATTGCTTTCTTGATATCTTTTTTAATTGCACCCCCGGAATTTTTATATTCCTCTAGCGTTTCTGCAGTATTGAGTTCTCGGTATCTGTCATAAGCTTCCCTTTTTTGCTTTCTTTCTTTTCTTTTGGCAGGGAGATAAAGCACTAACTAAGCTTTTATAGAGACATTAACTAACTCTTGCAATTCTTATTGAGAAATTGCATTTCCATCCTTATGAAACTGAAAGTTTGTGAGTCAGCCAACCAGTGGGAATGGAGCTCAGGGAAGATGCGCCATTATTACTAGATTTTGATTGACAACACTGTCTAAGGTATAATTGCAGATACAATCCAAGTGCTGTGCCTTCCATCTTCAGCAATATATTGAAGCTGCTTTTATGTTATGTGAGACTCGTGTCTGCCCGGCACCAAGTCTTAGCGGTCCTGGCAGTTTTATATTTGGTTTTAAGTTGTAGCCAGCTGTGTGAGACCTGAAATTTTGGAATCAGCGGCACTGGCATAGACCATGCACAATGTAACATCTGCATAAAGTTATAATTTACTCCAGTGTCATTTACTCCTGAAGTCCTCGCGTACTTGACAGCAATGTAAACTTATCAGTTCCACCCAATTAACAGTAGCCAATACTTTTTCTTTGCCTCCAAATTTGTCTGTAGATCGACCCCATTGGGCTGAGAAACACGAGACAGATGAACGGTTCAGCATACTTGCTTTGCGACATAATGCGCATTATTCACTGCAATTGTTTCAGCGTCTTTATTATCCTCTACTTCCACTTTCTTGTAGAGCCACTGCACATGTGCAATCGGCCTTAAATCGGGACAAAGGGCTCGATTTTCTCCAAAGCATTTTTTTGGCATATTTGAAGAGTTACACACATTTTCTGTGGCCCAAGTACGCCAAACAAAAGTGTTGTAAGTTTCCCCGTTGGATCTCTTCATTTTGGCGTGGCCTAACCCAAGGGGAGTGGAGCCTTGATCTGCGCCGGTTCGTCTCTCTCTCGGACTGTGTGTGTGAACCGGGGTCTAAGAATGGAACAGGGCAGCCTTCCTGTGTGTGGGGACCGAGAATGAGACCGGACAGCCTTTGGACAGGGTTGGAGGTAAGTTGCTGTTATGTGTTTTTCAATTCTTTCAATGTATGTGTCCGGGCATCTGCTGCACCACTTTCCATACCTATGCCGATTTCCTTAACTCTCGGGAAGGTTTTTCAGGACAGGCCACATTCGCTGGCCTATCAAAACTGGAGTAACTCTCAGCTAGCCAAACTTCCCTAAATGGCCAGAAGTGGCGTAGGTGGCTGGTTAGGCCCCCTTTGGCTGAAAAAAAACTGACTTAACAAATTTGTAACTAACTGAGTTACACTGGTGCAAATTGATTGGGGAAACTGAGGACTTTTAAGTTAGGCCAGAAAAAGCAGCCTGCTCCAAAAAAAATGGCGCAAATACTGGGGAAAATTGAGCCCTATACAACTAAAGTTAAGGATAATTTAAACACAGGAGAGCAGCATATGGAAGTAATTTTGCCATCATTCTTCTGTTCCTGAAATAAAAAAGGCTTATCATAACTAACGGGGCAAAAATTCCTCTCGAGGACTTTCCGCGGGCAAAGCACTAAATAATAGACATAAAGGCCCCAAGTTTCGCCATGATTTGTTCCTGATTTTTAGGAGCAACTGGTGTAGAATGGAGTATCTTAGAAATCGGAATTCTCGTCATTTAGTTTGCTCCAGTTCTAGTCAGTTAGAACAGTTTCACTTTGGAACAGAATTTTTTTTTCAAAAGGGGGCGTGTCCGGCCACTTACGCCTGTTTTCAAAGTTTCGTCAGTGAAAACTTACTCCAAACTAACTTAGAATGGAGTAAGTGAAGATTTTTGTACGCTCGAAAAAACCTTGTCTACACTTTAGAAAATCAGGCGTAAGTTACAAATTAGGCGTAGGGAACGAGGTGGGGGGGGGGGGAAGGGAAGTCATTAAATTCTACAATCAATCCTTAGTTATACTTATACAAATATTATACAAATAAATCCAACCTGAATAAAAATTTATAAGCAAAGAAAAGATTAAATAAACCATGTTCCTACCTGTGTGAAACAGCAGCAGCCTTCGAGCTGCTGTGCTTCAGGCAGGCCTTTCGTTGGAGACAGGCAGGGGTGTGGGGTCAGTGTCTCGACGGCAGCGGCAGCAAGCTTCGAGCTGAGCTGCGGTGCTTGAGGCAGGCCTTCATTCTCTTTGTGGCTGGCCGCGAAGAAGCAACACCCGGACGGACTTGAGGCCATTCGGCCATGAGATAGCAGCGGCGTCAGTGGCTGGCCGACAGCCAGCCGAAGAATCAGCAGCAGACCAACGTGAGGCCATTCGGCCATAGGATATCAGCGGCGTCAGTGGCTGGCCGGCAGCCGAAGAATCAACACCTGACACACGCAGCTCATTAAGGTGCTTGAGGCCATTCGGCCACGCTTTAGGGGCGGCGTCAGTGGCTCGACGGCAGCCGAAGATACAGCAGCAGCCTTCGAAGCTGAGGCCATTTGGACAGGGAGACGCAGCCACATCGACAGTTTTATATTTAAATTTGCAGAATGGGTGCTGCATTATCAATACCACGTATTATGCAATGGTTTGCCATCAATTCACTGCATAGGAGAGAATTGATTAGAGCTCACCGCACCAAGAACATCGTAGCCCATAGGTTGATGGGCAGGAGACCTTACCCACGTCAACAATATCAAACTAAGCGCTCGTACCTGGACATGAGCGAGGCTGATTGTGTGAAAAGGCTGCGTTTTCGCAGAGAAGTTGTCGCTGAGATCTGTGATATGGTGAGAGCAGATTTGCAGCCCAGAAGCAGAAGGACAACTGCCTTGTCTGTTGAAGTGAAGGTAACAGCTGCACTTTCTTTTTATGCCTCGGGATCGTTTCAGGCTACAACTGGAGATATGTGCGCCATCTCTCAACGTGCAATACACGCCTGTGTTTACCAGGTCACGGCTGCACTTTATGCGCGAAGGAATGACTTCATCGATTTCCCAATGACCGCACAAGTGATCCACGAGAGGGCTGTGGGCTTCTTCAGGATTGTCGGCTTCCCAAAGGTACAGGGCTGCATTGATTGTACCCACATAGCCTTGCGAGCACCTGTGGAGGAATCTGAGCAGTACCGAAATAGGAAAGGTTTCCACTCTATCAATGTGCAGCTCGTGTGTGACGACAAGCAGCGCATCATGTCAGTCGATGCAAGATACCCTGGCAGCACCCACGATGCGTTCATCCTACGCGACAGCGTTATATCTGACATGTTTGAGCAGCAGCCAGAAGGGCAGAGCTGGCTACTGGGAGACAAAGGGTATGGCCTGACCACCTGGCTCATGACGCCCCTACGTGTGACACGGACAGAAGCTGACCGTCAATACAACATGGCGCACATTGTGATGCGCAGCATCATTGAGAGGACCATTGGCATATTGAAACAGCGATTCCGCTGCCTGGACCATTCCCGAGGATAGTTGCTATACTCTCCTCAGATTGTCGGTCACTTCACTGTTGTGTGCTGCATGCTTCATAACTTAGCCATCATGAGGCAGCAGGAGCTGGTAGTGGAACCCGAAGACCGACGTGAGGGTCCAATGCATGATGATAGTATTACGGAAGACCAGGATGTGGATGATAACGACAATCAGGAAAGCATGCAAGTGCCTGATGCCGGAGCATGAGGTCGGAGGAGGGCCGTCCATCGTGCCCCTTTAACGATTGCTCGAGCCTTGCGCCAGCAGCTCATCCGTGAACGCTTCAACTACTGATGCCTGAGGGCTCTGCGACCACTTTTGCGCATGGACATGTTTATTCTTTGCAGTTGTTCCTACGTTGTGTTGTGTTAATGGAACATGAAACAGTTTTAATGAAAAAATATTTTATTGAAAAGTTAACGTCACTCCAATAAAATATTTGTTGTATCAAACTATACTTTTTAATATGACTCTTGAAGATCACTTATAAACTTGTAAAGTTACAAAAGTTCCAAAACACTTTCTATGTGAAAAATTTTACACTCTAAGATCACTTACACTTCAAGATCACTTTTTAGATGCAAAATTAAATAATTTACAGAATGTGAGAGCATTTACACTGCAGGATCACTTGAAAACCCTGAGATCACTTATATGTTGTAAAGTTACAAAACTTACAAAACAGTTTCATTGTGAAAAATCTTACACTCTGAAGAGCACTTAAACTTCAGGATCACTTTTTAGGTGCAAAATTAAATAAGATACAAAAAAATGTGAGAGCATTTACACTATAAGATCACTTAAAAACCATAAGATCCCTTATAAGTTGTAAAGTTACAAAACTTACAAAGCAATTTCAATTTGTAAAACGTTGCTACATCAAGAACAAGAACAAAAGCAGCAAAGAAAGGCTGCAACCATGTCTCATCCACATCTCAGTGAATGTTCACTTCCTCATGGAGGTGTCATTTGATTGGCTGGGCTGTATGTCCTTATTGTAGCAGCTACCTCAACCAGGCCCTCCCTGATGGCCTGTGCCGACACTTGCATGCCCTCCCTGACAGCCTGTACCGTCGATTGCACTCCCTCGGACATTCCCTCCCTAAGTTCCCGTGTCATTACTGCTATTTCTCCCGTCAGGACCGTCAACTCTTCACCTACTGCACTGACGCCACCGATGAGTGATCGGGTAAGCTCATTGGTCTCCATACCCAATGCCACAACCTGAGTCGCATCTGTTGCACGCTGTATCTCAGGAGAGCGTGTCTCCAATCTCCTTCTCCTCTGCCTGGGTCTGCCTTGTGGCACCACCTCACTGGGAGGCGCGGGCACGGACGGTGGGATGCTCGGTGTTGCAAGTGGCACCACTACGCAGGGAGGCGCAGGCTGGGACTGTGGGACGCTCTGAGTTCCAGACGGCTGAACTGGAGGGAGAGGCTCGGGCTGGAATGGTGGGATGCTCTGTGTTGCAGACGGTCGTACTAGAGAGAGAGGCTCGGGCTGGGATGGTGGGGCGCTCGGTGTTCCAGACGACAACACTCGAATGCGAGCCATGGGCTGGGATGTTGGAAGAATGGGTGTAAACTGCTCCATGATATCAGCAGCAACACTGGGACCTGAACCGTCGGAATCAAAACCATAGTAGGTGGAAGCAGAACCTATGCGAGAGGGAGGCGCAGGCTGGGACGGTAGTGCACTGACTGTAGAATGCTGCATTATACCAGCAGCACCACTGGGACCCGCAACATCGGAAGCGAAACCATGGAAGGTGGAACCAAGACCTATGCTAGGGGTTGAAACTCTGATGCCACTTGATGGGGGCTCATAAACATTAAATTGGAAGCTCTCCCCTGCAGACATTTCAGTCATCGCTGCCATCATCCAGTCTGGATCGTCTGCAGCTGGTTGTACTGGTTCTTGTTCTGTACCCTCAGGATCCTCAGGGTTGGCAGCAGCAGCATCGTCATCATCATCATCATCATCATGTTCTGCAAAATACATCAGAACAGTCAAATGCTTAACAGCAAGGGAGGGGGCCGGGTGGGTGGCATGAGTACTCTCACACATAGCAGGCCAGGCAGCAGGTTGATTTAAAGGGCCACGATGCATTTTCAGGACTTGCCCTCTTCCTCGCATGCGGGCCCAGCTTGTGCTGTACCGATTGCTTTTCTCCATGTACAACTCATCATAGCAGCTACCCTTTGTTCCAAGGGTGTCAGTAGATGCAGATTGGGCACGCCTCCTCCTGTTCGAGTTGCCTCCCTTTTGTTGTGGGCCAATTTCTTCTGCAAAGAGTAAAATATAACTTTTTATAGAGTGTGTCAGTCTGCAAGGTGGGACATACAGATAGCCAGGTTACAATTACGATTAAATAAAAAATGGGAAATATTACTTACACTAACTACTTGACCGAGGTCGTGCCATTTCTTTTTACACTGGCTTCCAGATCTCCTGGTATGCACCACTGCGCAGTAATCTTCTGCAACTTAGTTCCAGCGTTTCTTCATTTCTTTTGGTGGCACTTTTATGCGACCTCTGTTGCTGGTATCTAGCTCCTGCCATTTCCGCTCAATTACGTTGACTAATATCTCCACTTCCTCATGCAAGAAATTCTTTGTTCTTGGTGGACGTTGATCCATTGCAAAGTTGAATTGGCACTCTTATTTCTCCAAACACACAGTCCTTAATTTGCATGCACCAATGCAGCACCGGTTCTGCAAGTTTAGCAGTGAAAAGCTGAACTCACTGATTTCAGCAGGTGATTTATTCAGCAGTGCTGCTAAAAGCACTCCCTCACACACAGAAATATCACAAAAATTAAATTACAAACCTTTGCAGGGGTCCAAGAAACAAATCTTCACTTTTTCTGCAGTCCTTTTAAAAATGGCCAAGTGCCAATGTTTGTTTGAGACTGCGCATGCGCGCACGCTCCAACGCGCACGCGCAGGGTTGCCGGCACCACGAAGGCTAATTTAAATTGTACCCGCCCCCTGCTACTTAGAAAATCGGCGCGAGTGTTAGGCTCCGCCCCCTGCTGCGAAGAGCGCGCCGTGCCAAGCAGACATCGAGCTCAATATCGAACTTTTTTTAAGCACAGTTTTCGGCGCGAAAAACAGGCGCTCAGCTCGGAGGTGTGCCGTTTTCGCCGCAGGACGAAACTTGGGGCCAATATGCGCACCTACCTGAAGCTGCTGCGCCCGCTCGAAATCCCGATCCACAGGCCTCCTCTCCCTGCGCATCGCAGTGCTTGCTCATAGGGACGTGCGCAGGAGTCACGTGTGCCTGGACACCCAATCACAGGTAAGTATTTTCTCATTCATTGTAATAGGAGTTTCGTAAGTTATGAAGCTCCATATTACAATGAATGAGAAAAACCTCAAAACGCACAAACACTACATAAAACAGTTAAAAAACACCTCACACAATACATTAGTAGAAATTAAAGTTGTTATACATGTTTTTTAAAGAAAAAAAATTACCGATTTTTAAAAAAAAGTTAGGGTTAGGGTTTAAAATAACATTCCCTGAGTGGGCAGGGTTTTAACATAAATATGTTTTTTACATTTTTATTTTAATCATGTTTTTTATAGGTTTTTAAACTCTTACGCCTCTAAAAGTAGGCTAAGCACAATCTTGCCCGTACAACTGTCCTCGCTCCTGAGATGCGGATGATCTGTCAAGCTCCAGTTTGACAGATCGGAAAAGCCGGTTTTCAGCGCATGTGCATTGCATGCTGAAAACCAGCTTTTACAATGCCTTCCCGGATCCATAGAAACTTCGTATGGGCCCAGGACGTCGGAATTTCCACCCCAATGTATGTTGATCATAGGTGCAATGATGTGTCAGCGTAAAGTGTACAGTTCAGGTCCTAGAAGCGTGATGATCATGCAGCCCTCTCCTAATTTATTTTGCATGCTGTCACCTGTCCAAATCATGGCCCACTTTAGGCTGGTTTGCAAGCTGAAAGCCCTCTTAATTGTGCATGCATGCAACCATTTTACTATGCATGCACAATTACATCTGGTTTTATCTAAAGTTGAAACCATTTTACGTAAGTGTAGCTGTACATTTGATACAGTGTTAACATCATAGCCTGCCTCAAAAATATGATCAATGATGTATAAGATTCATTTCTGTTAAAAAAAAATCACAGCTGCTCCTGACCAGAGGGTCTCAGAATTGACATAGAGGTAATCCTGTGCATAGGAATGCTTGCAACATGATGCAAGGTGCAGAGACACACAAAACCAACTCCACATCTGTGTATGGTAGTCTAGTTGTTATGGTCATCATCATAGGCAGTCACTCGGAATCGAGGAAGACTTGCTTCCACTCTAAAAGTGGGTTCTCAGGTGGCTGTACAGTCCATTGCAGGAATTACAGTCTCTGTCACAGGTGGGGCAGACAGTGGTTAAAGGAAAGGGTGGGCGGGGAGTCTGGTTTGCCACACGCTCCTTCCACTATCTACGATTGATTTCTGCATGCTCTCAGTGACGAGACTCGAGGTGCCCTTCCTCCATTTTGAGCAGTCTTGGGCCAGGGATTCCCAGATGCCGGTGGGGATGTTGCACTTTATCAGGGAGGCTTTGAGGGTGTCCTTGAAACATTTCCTCTGCCCACCTGGGCCTCACTTGCCGTGTAGGAGTTCCGAGTAGAGCGCTTGCTTAGAGAGTCTCGTATCGGGTATGCGGACGATGTGGCCCACCCAACAGAGCTGGTCAAGCGTGGTCAGTGCTTCGATGCTGGGGATGTTGTCCTGAGCGAGAACACTGACGTTGGTGCGTCTAGCCTCCCAGTGGATTTGCAGGATCTTACAGAGGCAGCATTGGTGGTACTTCTCCAGCGCTTTGAAATGTCTGCTGTATATGGTCCATGTCTCTGAGCCATATAGGAGGGTGGGTATCACTACTGCCCTGTAGACCATAAGCTTGGTGCTAGATTTGAGGTCCTGATCTTCGAACACTCTCTTCCTCAGGCGACCGAAGGCTGCGCTGGCACACAGGAGGCAGTGTTGAACCTTGTCATCGATGTCTGCCCTTGCTGATAGTAGGCTCCTGAGGAATGGAAAATGGTCCAAGTTGTCCAAGGCCGCGCCATGGATTTTGATGATCGGGGCAGTGCTGTGTGGCGGGGTCAGGTTGGTGGAGGACCTTTGTCTTACGGATGTTTAGTGTAAGGCCCCTGCTTTCATACACCTCGGTGAAGGTATTGACAATGGCCTGGAGATCGGCCTCTGAGTGTGCACAGACGCAAGCGTCATCCGCGTATTGTAGTTCGACAACAGAGGTTGGGACTGTTATGTATGTAAATCTTTAAATACCATGTCTAACCACCAGAGGGCTTAACCACTGGAGTCCCAAGGGATCCCACAATCCCTTGGGAGCACCTGTATATAAGGAGGCCTCACAGGCTGGAGAGGCACTCTGAGATCTGTAATAAAGGACTACGGTCACACCTTACTTTGAGTTTGCAGTATCAAGTCTGACTCTTTATTCAAGACATAACAACTGACGACGAGATACAGATGACGAACCCCACCGCAACAATGCAGAGAACCGTCGGCATCCTGGAGAAATTTTCAGAGGGAGATGATTGGGAAACATTCGTGGAGCGACTCGATCAATACTTCATGGCCAAAGAGCTGGAAGGAGAAGCGAATGCTGCCAAACGAAGGGCGATCCTCCTCACCGTTTGTGGGGCACCAACGTATGGCCTCATGAAAAACCTGCTCGCTCCAGCAAAACCCACAGACAAGTCATACGATGAGTTATGCACACTAGTCTGGGAGCATCTAAATCTGAAGGAAAGCGTTCTGATGGCGAGGTATTGGTTCTACAAGTACAAGAGGTCTGAAGGCCAGAAAGTGGTGAGCTACATCGCCGAGCTAAGGCACCTTGCATGACATTGCGAATTTGAAGGACACTTGGAGCACATGCTCAGGGACTTCTTTGTACTGGGCATTGGCCATGAAGTAATAATTCGCAAACTTTTGACTGTGGAAACCCCAACCTTGAGTAAAGCCATAGCAATAGCCAAGGCGTTTATCGCCACCAGTGACAATACCAAACAAATTTCTCAGCACACTAGTGCTGCTGCAAGTACTGTGAACAAAGTAATGTTGTTTTTGAATCGAAATATACAGGGCAGGACTAACAGCCTGCAGCTGCACGTCCGCAGATGACTCAGACTCCACCATCAAGGGAGGTGAATACAAGGCCATTAACACCTTGTTGGCGCTGCAGAGGTGATCATCGTTTCCATTCATGCTGCATCAAAGGATACGTTTGCAAGGGCTGTAGGACAATGAATGTGCAGGCGAGCTGAAAACCCTGCTAATCCTGCAAACCATCATATTGCAGAGGAGGACAGATCCACGGTGGGTCACAATGAACCAGAGCCCCAGACCAACGAGGCAGAGGTATATGGGGTGCAAACACTTACCACAAAGTGTCCCCCGATAATGCTGACGGTTGAATTAAATGGACTCCCAGTGGCCATGGAGCTGGACACAGGCACAAGCCAGTCCATAATGAGCAAAAAGACTTTCGATAACATGTGGTGCAGCAAGGCCTCAAGGCCATCCTGACTCCCATTCGTACTAAACTGAGAACGTACACAAAGGAACTGAGTCCCGTAATCGGCAGTGCTCCCGTAAAGGTTTCCTATGATGGAGCGGTGCACGAGTTACCACTCTGGGTGGTACCGGGCGATGGCCCCACACTGTTCGGCAGGAGCTAGCTGGGAAAGATACGCTGGAACTGGGACGACATCTGAGCGCTTTCGTCCGTCGACGACACCTCATGTGCCCAGGTCCTAAACAAGTTCCCCTCGCTGTTGGAACCAGGCATTGGGAAGTTCCAAGGAGCAAAAGTGCAGATCCATTTGATTCCGGGGGCGCGACCCATCCATCAATAGGCGAGAGCTGTACCTTACATGATGAGAGAGAGCGTGGAGATTGAGCTGGACAGGCTGCAACGAGAGGGCATCATTTCGACAATCGAATTCAATGAGTGGGCCAGTCCGATTGTTCCAGTCCTCAAGAGAGACGACACCATAAGAAACTGTGGTGATTACAAACTAATGATCAATCTTTTCTCACTGCAGGATCAATACCAGCTACCAAAGGCAGACGATCTATTTGCGACACTGGCGGGAGGGAAAACATACAAACATAGAAACGTAGAAAATAGGTGCAGGAGTAGATTATTCAGCCCTTCGAGCCTGCACCACCATTCAATAAGTTCATGGCTGACCATTCACCTCAGTACCTCTTTCCTGCTTTCTCTCCATACCCCTTGATCCTTTTAGCCATAAGGGTCATATCTAACTCCCTCTTGAATATATCCAATGAACTGGGATCAACAACTCTCTATGGTAGGGAATTCCATAGATTAACAACTCTCTGAGTGAAGAAGTTTCTCCTCATTCAGTCCTAAATGGCTTACCCCTTATCCTTAGACTACGTCCCCTGGTTCTGGACTTCCCCAACATCGGGAACATTCTTCCTGCATCTAATCTGTCCAGTCCCGTCAGAATTTTATATGTTTCTATGAGATCTCCACTCATCCTTCTAAACTCCAGTGAATACAGGCCCAGTCGATCCAGTCTCTCCTCATATGTCAGTCCCGCCATCCCGGGAATCAGTCTGGTGAACCTTCACTGCACTCCCTCAATAGCAAGAATGTCCTTCCTCAGATTAGGAGACCAAAACTGAACACAATATTCCAGGTGAGGCCTCACTAAGGCCCTGTACAACTGCAGTAAGACCTCCCTGCTCCTCTACTCAAATCCCCCAGCTATGAAGGCCAAAATACCATTTGCCTTCTTCACCGCCTGTCGTACCTGCATGCCAACTTTCAATGACTGATGTACCATGACACCCAGGTCTCGTTGCACCTCCTCTTTTCCTAATCTGCCACCATTCAGATAATATTCTACCAAAGTGGATAACCTCACATTTACCCACATTATACTGAATCTGCCATGCGTTTGCCCACTCACCTAACCTGTCCAAGTCACCCTGCAGCCTTTTAGCGTCCTCCTCACAGCTCACACCGCAACCCAGCTTAGTGTCATCTGCAGACTTGGAGATAATACACTCAATTCCCTAATCCAAATCAAAACGTTCACGAAGCTGGACTTGACTTCGGCCTACATGACGCAGGAGCTGGAGGAATCATCGAAAGGCCTCACCTGCATCAACACGCACAAAGGTCTGTTCATTTACAACAGATGCCCGTTTGGGATTCGATCGGCCGCGGCGATAGTCTAGAGGAATATGGAAAGCTTGCTGAAGTCGGTCCCACGCACCGTGGTTTTCCAGAACGACATCTTGGTTACAGGTCGGGGCACCGTCGAGCATCTGCAGAACCTGGAGGAGGTTCTGAGTCGGCTCAATTGTGTGGGGCTCAGGCTAAAATGCTCGAGGTGAGTTTCCTGGCACCTGAAGTGGAGTTCCTGGGGAGAAGAATTGCGGCGGACGGCATCAGGCCAACCGATTCGAAGACAGAGTCAAGCAAGAATGCACCGAGACCACAGAACGTGACGGAGTTGCGGCCGTTTCTAGGACACTTGAACTATTTTGGTAACTTCTACCGGGTCTTAGCACATTGTTAGAACCCCTGCACTGTTTATTGCGTAAAGGAGATGAATGGGTATGGGGTAAAAGCCAAGAAAATGCCTTTGAGAAAGCGAGGAAGCTGTTATGTTCAAACAAATTGCTTGTGTTGTACGATCCATGTAAACGTTTGGTACTAGCATGTGATGCGTCGTCATATGGCATCAGGTGTGTATTGCAACAAGCTAATGAATTTGGGAAATTGCAACCGGTTGCTTATGCATCCAGAAGTCTGTCGAAGGCTGAAAGGGCCTACAGCTTGATCGAAAAAGCATTGGCGTGTGTTTACGGGGTAAAGAAACTGCATCAATATCTGTTTGGGCTCAAATTTGAATTGGAAACCGACCATAAGCCACTAATATCCCTCTTTTCTGAAAGCAAGGGGATAAATATGAATGCATCGGCCCTCATCCAGAGTTGGGCGCTCATGTTGTCTGCATACAACTTCGCCACCGACCAGGTACAGAAAACTGTGCCGATGCTCTCAGTAGGCTGCCGTTGCCCACCACAGGGGTGGAGATGGCACAGCCTGCAGATTTAGTTATGGTAACGGAAGCATTCGAGAGTGAGCAATCACCTTGTAACTCCCGACAGATTAGAACCTGGATAGAAACATTGGCCCCAAGTTTCCACATGATTTGCTCCTGATTTTTAGGAGCAACTGGTATAGAACGGAGTATCTTAGAAATCGCAATTCTCGTCATTTAGTTTGCTCCAGTTCTAGTCAGTTAGAACAGTTTCACTTTGGAACAGAATTTTTTTTTCAAAAGGGGGCGTGTCCGGCCACTTACGCCTGTTTTCAAAGTTTCGTCAGTGAAAACTTACTCCAAACTAACTTAGAATGGAATAAGTGAAGATTTTTGTACGCTCGAAAAAACCTTGTCTGCACTTTAGAAAATCAGGCGTAGGTATCAAATCAGGTGTAGGAAATGTTGGGGGGGGGGTGTTTAAAGATGAAGTTTACAAACATTACAAACTTCAGTTTTACAAATAAAGAGCCATCATCAATAATAAATGATAAATACATCAATAAATCAACCAATAAATCAATCAAAAAAAATTAATAAGAAATAATTTTTTTTTTTAAATCAATAAATAAAACATTTTCTACTTACCGTCTGCAGCACCGGGAGCCCTCCAACAGCGTGCTGGGATGCCCCCCTCAGTGTGTCTCTGTCAGTGTCTCTATCTCTCTGTCTGTCTGTGTGTCTCTCATTCTCTGTCTGTCAGTGTCTGTGTTTCTGACAGCGAGGGGAGGGAGAGGAGGGGGGTAGCGGGAGAGAGGCGGGAGCAGAGGGAGGGAAGGGGAAGAAGAGGGGGGCAGAAGGGAGGAGAAGGGGATAAAGGGGAGATGGGGGGGGAAAGGAGATGGGGGGGAGAAGGAGATGGGGGGGGAGAAGGAGATTGCGGGGGGGGAAGGAGATTGCGGGGGGGGAAGGAGATTGCGGGGGGGGGGGAAGGAGATTGCGGGGGGGGAAAGGAATTGCGGGGGAAGGAGATTGGCGGGGGGGGGGAAGGAGATTGGGGGGGGTGGGGGTGGGGGAGAAGGGGGAGGGAGGCTGAACGGGCCGGGCCCGAGACTTTGGGCAGGGCCCATCCCCAGCACCAGATTTACAGGTAGGTGGCATTGGGTCGGGTCGGGGGGGTGGTGGGAGGGAGGTCGGTTCGGTTCGGTTCGGGTCGGGGGAAGGGAAGGAGGTCAGGTCGAGGAGAGGGAGGTCAGGTCGGATCCAGTCCGGGGGCGGGGGGGGGGGGGAGGGGGAGCGGGAGTCGGGTCCGGAGGCGGAGGCGGGGAAGCGGGTGTCGGGTCCGGTCCGGGGGCGGGGGGGGGGGGAGGAGCGGGTGTCGGGTCCGGTCCGGAGGTGGGGGGGGCGGTGGGGAGCAGGTGTCGCGTCCGGTCCGGGAGCGGGGCAGGGAGGGGGGAGCGGCTGTCCCAGTCCGGGGGCGGGGGGGTGGGGGGGGGGAGCGGGTGTCAGGTCCGGTCCAGGGGCGGGGGGCAGGGGGGGGAGCGGGTGTCGGGTCCAGTCCGGAGGCGGGAAGCGGGAGTCGAGTCGGGTCGGGAGGAAGCAGGAGCTGGCCGTGGGAGGAGCCTTATTCACGCAGCCACAGTGAGGCCATTCGGCCAGGGCTAGGGGCTACGTGCTTCGGGCCCCTCCCACACAGTTTCGGGCGCCTGGAGCTACTGCACTTGCGCGCCCACTGTAGCGCGCATGTGCAGAGGTCCCGGCACTGTTTTCAGCGCAGGGACCTGGCTCCGCCCCCTACAGCTCCTGCTGCGCCGTGCCGAGGGCCAGAGGACCTGCAGGGAGGTGGAGAATCTGGAGGGTTTTTTTAGGCGCACTTTGTGGCGTGAAAAATGGGCGTCCAGGTCAGGATTGCGCAGTTCTAGGCACGGCTAGAAACTTGGGCCCAAAGAAACATAAGAAAATAGGTACAGGAGTAGGCCATTTGGCCCCTCGAGCCTGCACCACCATTCAATAAGATCATGGCTCACCTCAGTATCCCTTTCCTGCTTTCTCTCCATACCCCTTGATTCCTTTAGCCGTAAGGGCCATATCTAACTCCCTCTTGAATATATCCAATGAACTGGCATCAACCACTCTCTGCGGTAGGGAATTCCATAGGTTAACAACTCTCTGAGTGAAGAAGTTTCACCTCATCTCAGTCCTAAATGGCCTACCCCTTATCTTAAGACTGTGTCCCCTGGTTCTGGACTTCCCCAACATTGGGAACAATCTACCCGTATCTAACCTGTCCCATCCCATCAGAATCTTATATGTTTCTATGAGATCCCCTCTCATCCTTCTAAACTTCAATGTATAAAGGCCCAGTTGATCCAGTCTCTCCTCATATGTCAGTCCAGCCATCCCGGGAATCAGTCTGGTGAACCTTCGCTGCATTCCCTCAATAGCAAGAACGTCCTTCCTCAGATTAGGAGACCAAAACTGATCTGAGGAAGGACGTTCTTGCTATTGAACTTGCCATCCCTACCTGGTCTGGCTTACATGTGACTCCAGTCCAACAATATGTGATTGACCCTTAATGCCCTCACCCGGCAACTAGGGATTGTTAATGTTGCCCACATCCCAAGAACAATTTTTTTTTAAGAATTGATGGAACAGCGCAGAAAGCAGCTAATCCAACAGCAACCTGTGAGACTCATGTAAGTCTCTGATGCCATTGGAACTTTGTATGTTTTATCTTTTATATAAGCAGACCCGCTGATAAACTGTTTTCTCAATGCTCATCTGACAGTTTACTGATTTGCTGAGTCATACAGACCAGGAAGGGACCATGTTGGGTCAACTGGTTAACTTAACTCAGCCGGAGTGGAGCGAGAGAACTACCCAAGGTTAGGGAGTGGAAAATCAGCTGGCACGGAGAGTCTGTAGATTTTAGATAAGGATAGGAGAGTTCAGCTGTCACATATGTTTAGAATAGGCTGTCCACACCTGCTTTCAATGTTCACAAATGAATAATGACCATTCAGTCGAGATACTGGAGGTTGACTGGTGTCACTAGAAATATATCTTGGCATGGTGTATATGCAGTCAGGAAAGGAATGGAGCAGTGAAAACTGCCAAAAAAAAGAGTACTTGCTTTCTTCCTGCTCAGCTGTGTCCATTGCGCCATCTGAACCTGGTAACAGGAAATGGTGCAGCCATACCTTGTGAGAATTTCCATCAATCAGGCTGTGAATCCCCCTCCCACAACTTACAGTATAATCCATTCAACTCTCTTCTCACCTAGCCAAACCTCTCGAAGATATCCTCCACCCTAACCTCAATCTAGATTTTCTCCCCTCCTGCCCTCTCTGAGCTCATCTTCTGCATGAGACCCACCTACTTGTTCATTGTCCCCCATTCCCACTAACCTGCCCCTTCCTGGCCCCTACACCAGACTGCTTGTCTGACATCTAGTTTTGTATGAGCCGCAATTTTCTCTTGAGAAGAGTGAAACCATCGTCTTCTGCCCCTGCCACTAACTCCATACCCTTGTAATCAATTTCATCCCAAGCTTTACAAGCTTGGTGGCCTATTTGAACTGAACTTCTAACTTCTAACTCTGTATTCTCACCATCACAAAGTCCACCTACTTCCACCTCCGTAACATCATCTGCCTACACGCTGCCTCAGAACATCTCCTTCCAAAACTCTCATCTGTGGCTATGTCACCTCCAAACTTGACTATTTCTGTTATATATGCAAACTATAGATATACTCTCTGTGTAATCACTGTATAGTTGCATAAGATGGAGACTTGTTACCTGATGTACTATCAATAAGGTTTATACTGTGTATATACTATGCTGGCACCATTAGAGGATGCAACTGGTGGTGACCGGGGTTTCCCGCCCCTGTGGCAGAGGCTGTCCACCAGAGAGCACTGCGGTGGAAGACCTGAGGGTCACCTGCATAGGTGTGCAGGGCCCAGTATAAAAGGCTACCCACCATGCTTATGCCTCACTCTGGAGTTACGAATAAAGGACCAAGGTCACTTCAGTTTGAGTACAACACATTGTCTCGTGGAGTCGTTCATAAGTGCATTACAGACATAACAATTTCAATGCTTTCCTTCCATCTTCCATGCTCTGCAAATTTCAGCTCATCCAAAATTCCTCTGGATATCCTATCCCTCACCAAGTCACATTCACACATCACTCCTGCACTTACTGACATGCATTAGCTCCAAGTCCCATTGCAGCCAATTTTAAATTCTCATCCTCGTGTTTAAATCCCTTTATGGCCTTTTTCCTTTCTCTAACTTTTTCTAGCCTTAAAAAAACCCTCAAAATACTTTGTTCCTCCGGCTCAGGTCTCTTGTGTGTCCCCTCCCCCTCACCACACCATTGGCCGATGTGCTTTCAGCCACCCAGGCTCCACTTTATGGAATTCCCTTCCAAAAATCTTCAGCCTCTTCGCTTCCCTGGGGGAGAAATTGGAGCCCATATTTATCCGATTATGCCTATTTTTTTTACGTTAAACGCATGTTGTTGTTGGACAAGAAGTAAAGGGGTGGGGGGGAAACAGGGTCATCGGATATATTTGGTAGCTTTTACTTGTGATCCGTAAGCCCAGGATCTGAGCTTCAAAACCATCACTTTTGAGTTTATATCAACAAAATATCTTAAATCCTAAACTATTTATTTGTTATAAAACTTACCTCTAATGCATCTGTTTCATGTCAGAATACTTAAAGCATATTTTTTCAGTTGATGTTAATATATGCTCTACTTATAATACAAATGCAGGATTATGTTTTTCTATGCTAAGAAGATTAAACCAGGGTAGTTTCAAAAACCAGTTTGAATCTGATTTTTATAGTATGTTGGGTGCCTCATTAATTTCCCATATGTTAAGATATTAAAAAGATTTTACAAATGGGCTCTTTGGAACTAGTTTATCAAGAATGATCCAGTATTGTCACTCTTCCTGTGAAAACTATTTCAATTACCATCAAACAGAAATAAATTATAGAACTTTTTACGTCAATATACCTGCCATTTTAGCACAAGGACATGAGGAGGTCAGGGATTAGGGGATTTGTGAATAATTCGTTGATTAGGATGGAGTAAAACCATATACATATTTATTTTTTGATACACAGAAAGTATGCGGGTAGTTTTCTTTGTTCAAGCTACTGACAGGGAGCCTGCCCCCTGGCTGTGTACATCAGGAAATCACAGGGACATCACCACAATTTCCATGCTACTGGTCAGGGTGGTCGACCCTATGTGACACTGCCTACCATTTCCAACCATTAAAATTAATAGACTGGAATCTATGGCTCCAAGTATCGACATGACTTGCTCCTGATTTTTAGGAGCAACTGGTGTAGAACGGAGTATCTTAGAAATCGGAATTCTCGTCATTTAGTTTGCTCCAGTTCTAGTCAGTTAGAACAGTTTCACTTTGGAACAGAATTTTTTTTTCAAAAGGGGGCGTGTCCGGCCACTTACGCCTGTTTTCAAAGTTTTGTCAGTGAAAACTTACTCCAAACTAACTTAGAATGGAGTAAGTGAAGATTTTTGTACGCTCGAAAAAACCTTGTCTACACTTTAGAAAATCAGGCGTAGGTTACAAATCAAGTGTAGGGAATGGGGGGGGCCGGGTTTAAAGGGAAGTTTACAAACATTAAACACTTCAGTTTTACAAATAAAGAGCCATCATCAATAATAAATGATAAATACATCAATAAATCAACCAATAAATCAATCAAAAAAAATTAATAAGAAATAATTTTTTTTTTAAATCAATAAATAAAACATTTTCTACTTACCGACTGCAGCACCGGGAGCCCTCCAACAGCATGCTGGGATGCCCCCCCAGTGTGTCTCTGTCAGTGTCTCTATCTCTCTGTCTGTCTGTGTGTGTCTCTCATTCTCTGTCTGTCAGTGTCTGTGTTTCTGACAGCGAGGGGAGGGGGAGGAGGGGGTTAGAGAGAGAGAGGGGGGGAGCAGGGGGAGGGATGGGGGAGGGATGGGGCAGAAGGGGGAGGGATGGGGCAGAAGGGGGGGAGAAGGGGATAAAGGGGCAAAGGGTGAGAAGGAGGAGATGGGGGGGAAAGGAGATGGGAAAAGGAGATGGGGGGAAGGAGATGGGGGGAAGGAGATGGGAGGGAAGGAGATGGGGGGGAAGGAGATTGGGTGGGGAAGGAGATTGGGGGGTGGGGTAAAGGAGAAGGGAGAGGGAGGCTGAACGGGCATGGCCCGAGACTTCGGGCAGGGCCCGTCCCCAGCACCAGATTTACAGGTAGGTGGCGTTGGGTCGGGTCGGGGGGAGCGCGGGTCGGGGGAGTGGTGGGAGGGAGGTCGGTTCGGTTCGGGTCGGGGGGAGGGAGGGAGAGGGAGGTCAGGTCGGGGGGAGGGAGGTCAGGTCGGGGCGAGGGAGCTCAGGTCGGATCCAGTTCTGGGGCGGGGGGAAGCGGGAGTCGGGTCGGTGTCAGTGTCGGGTCCGGTCCAGAGGCGGGGGCGGGGGGGGGGGGCGGAGCGGGAGTCGGGTCGGTGTCGGTGTCGGGTCCAGTCCGGAGGCGGGAAGCGGGAGTCGAGTCGGGTCGGGAGGAGCTGGCTGTGGGAGGAGCCTTATTCACGCAGCCCCAGTGAGGCCATTCGGCCAGGGCTAGGGGCTGTGTGCTTCGGCCCCTCCCACACAGTTTTGGGCACCTGGAGCTACTGCACATGTGCGGCCACTGTAGCGCGCATGTGCAGAGGTCCTGGCAATGTTTTCAGCGCATGGACCTGGCTCCGCCCCCTACAGCTCCTGCTGCGCTGCGCCGAGGGCCAGAGGACCTGCAGGGAGGTGGAAAATCTGGAGGGTTTTTTTAGGCGCACTTTGTGGCGCGAAAAACGGGCGTCCAGGTCGGGACTGCGCCGTTCTAGGCGCGGCTCGAAACTTGAGCCCCATGAGTGGAGAATGAGTGCAAGCAGGAGTTGGTGCTCACCGCCAGTAACTCAACCTCAGGAAATCGGCCAGCATACATGCAGATCTTCAATCTGGGCTTTCAGCTGGGAATTATCATAGAAACATAGAAACATAGAAAATAGGTGCAGGAGTATGCCATTCAGCCCTTCTAGCCTGCACCGCCATTCAATGAGTTCATGGCTGAACATGAAACTTCAGTACCCCCTTCCTGCTTTCTCGGCATACCCCTTGATCCCCCGAGTAGTAAGGACTTCATCTAACTCCCTTTTGAATATATTTAGTGAATTGGCCTCAACTACTTTCTGTGGTAGAGAATTCCACAGGTTCACCACTCTCTGGGTGAAGAAGTTTCTCCTCATCTCGGTTCTAAATGGCTTACCCCTTATCCTCAGACTGTGACCCCTGGTTCTGGACTTCCCCAACATTGGGAACATTCTTCCTGCATCTAACATGTGGTGTATTTATTGAAAAAAACATTTCCACCCCTCATCCCCTGAAGATGTTGGCCTATGCCAGTGTACAATTCCACAGCAAGACAAACACAAACATTCACACACATATAGATTTTGCAGTATGTTTCACTTGATAGCAATCAGCCACAGAAACCCTGATTGTTGCTCTTCCCGAGTCAAAAACATTCGCTTTAATTGTAGCATTCGCCCACCACTCATAACTCAGCACACACCAGCGATTGAACCTGGAGCCTTCCTGATCCTTGCAGCTGTGTTCCACTATTGGCAGTGCATTTACAACTGAGCTGGTGTTGGAAAAATTTTTTTGAAGGGAGTGGGAGCTAAATGTTATTTCTTTTCTGCCATATCATTGCATTATAGACTACAACACAGTGACTTATAACACAGAAAAATGGCATACAAAGTGGCCAAGATTAGTGGGAGGCCGGAAGATTGGGAAACTTTTAAAAAACAGCAAAGAAGGATTAAAAAAAATAATAAAGAGAGGGAAGATAGATTATGAGAGTAAATTATCAAGAAATATAAGAACAGATAGTAAGAGTTTCTACAGGTATATAAAAAGGAACAGAGTAGATAAAGTAAATATTGGTCCCTTAGAGGATGAAACTGGGGAATTAATAATGAGGAAGAGGGAAATGTCAGAGACTTTGAACAAATATTTTGTATCTGTCTTCACAGTAGAAGACACTAAAAACATCCCAATAATGGATAATCAAGGGGCTATAGGGAGGGAGGAATTAAAACAATCACTATCACTAAAGAAAAAGTGCTTGTTAAAATAATGGGACTAAAGGCGGACGAGTCCCCTGGACCTGATGGCTTGCATCCTAGGGTCTTAAAAGAATTGGCTGCAGAGATAATTGATGCATTGGTTGTAATCTACCGAAATTACCTGGATTCTGGAGAGGTCCCAGCAGATTGGAAAACCGCAAATGTAACACCCCTATTTCAAAAAGGAGGCAGACAGAAAGCAGGATACTACAGACCAGTTAGCCCAACATCTGTCGTTGGGAAAACGCTGGAATCCATTATTAAGGAAACAGTAGCAGGACATTTGGAAAAGCATGAGACAGTCAAGCAGAGTCAGCATCGTTTCATGAAGGGAAATCATGTTTGACAAATTTGCTGGCATTCTTTGAGGATGTAACAGCAGGTTGGATAAAGGGGAACCAGTAGATGTGGGTATTTGGAGTTCCAGAAAGCATTCAATAAGGTGCCACATAAAAGGTTACTGGCGGTAATATATTAGCATGTATAGCGGATTGACTAACTAACAGAAAACAGAGAGTCTGGAAAATGGGTCATTTTCCGGTTGGAAAACAGTAAACAGTGGGGTGCCACAGGGATCGGTGCTGGGTCCTCAACTACTTACAATCTATATTAATGGATGAAGGGACTGAGTGTAATGTAGCCAAGTTTGCTGATGATACAAAGATGGGTGGGAAAGCAAATTGTGAGGCGGACACAAAAAATCTGTAAAGGGATATAGACAGGCTCAGTAAGTGGGCAAACATTTGGCGGATGGAGTATAATGTGGGAAAGTGTGAGGTTATCCACTTTAGCAGGTAAAATAAAAAAGCAAATTATTTAAATGGAGAGAAATTACAAAATGCTGTAGTACAGAGTGACCTGAGGGTCCTTGTACGTGAAACAAAAAAGGTTAGTATGCAGGTACAGCAAGTAATCAGGAAGGCAATTGGAATGTTGGCCTTTATTGCAAAGTGGATGGAGTTTAAAAGCAGAGAGGTCCTGCTACAACTGTGCAGAATATTGGTGAGACCACACTGGGGTACTGCATACAGTTTCGATCTCCTTATTTAAAGAGGGCTATACTTGCATTGGAGGCAGTTCAGAGAAGGTTCACAAGGTTGATTCCTGAGATGAAAAGGTTGACCTTTGAAGAAAGGTTGAGTAGGTTGGGCCTGTTGTGTATCTGTAAAGTATGCACTCCCATGCTCTGTCACCAGGGAGTGCATCCCCTGAAGTCCCAAGGGATCCCAGCATCCCTTGGGAGCACTGTATATAAGCCGGCCCCTAAGACCTGTTCCTCACTCTTAATAAAGGCTGAGGTCATTGTTACTTTAACCTCCCTGTGTGCAGTCTCATCTGTGTTAGGAACACAATAACTGGCGATGAGTATAAAAATCCAACGCAAAGATGCAGCAAACTGTGGGCATCCTGGAGAAGTTCACGGAGGGTGAGGACTGGGAAGCCTATGTTGAACGGCTAGATCAGTACTTTGTAGCCAACGAGCTGGACGGAGAAGGAAACGCTGCAAAAAGGAGAGCGGTCCTCCTCACGGTCTGCGGGGCACCGACCTACAGCCTCATGAAGAATCTTCTGGCTCCGGTGAAACCCACAGATAAGTCGTATGAGGAGCTGTGTACACTGGTTCGGGAGCATCTTAACCTGAGGGGGAGCGTGCTGATGGCGAGGTATCGGTTCTACACATGCCAGCGATCTGAAGGTCAGGAAGTGGCGAGCTACATCACCGAGCTGAGGTGACTTGCAGGACAATGTGAGTTTGATGGCTAACTGGAGCAAATGCTCAGAGACTTTTTTGTACTGGGCATTGTCCACACGACCATCCTACGAAAACTTTTGACTGTAGAGACACCAACCCTCAGTAAGGCCATTGCGATAGCATAGGCGTTTATGTCCACCAGTGATAACACCAAACAAATCTCTCAGCACACAAGTGCTAACAATGTTCATAAATTGACTGGAACTGTGTTTGCGAGCAGAAATGTACAGGGCAGAAACCACGAGTCTGCAACGGCCAGCAGGCCTCAGGTGACCCAGATGACTCAGAGTCCGCAACAAAGGATGAATGCAAGGCAATTCACACCTTGTTAGCGTTGTGGAGGTTTCCATTCAGCCTATTCATGCCGCTTCAAAGGTTAAGCTTGCAAGAGCTTTGGAACAATGGGGCGCCTCCAATGAGCTTGCAGACCAGCTGCAAGCTCTGCAAAACCTGCTAACCACCACGTGGCATGATGGATCAAAGCAATTTCGAGCCTCAGAGAGAGGGGGCAGATGCTGAAGTACCCGGGGTGCACACATTTTCGCTGAAATGTCCACCTATAATGCTAAATGTAAAATTGAATGGCTTACCCGTAGCCATGGAACTGGACACTGGCACTAGCCAATCCATCATGAGTAAAAAGATGTTTGAGAGACTGTGGTGCAACAAGGCACTCAGACCAGCCCTGAGCCCCATCCACACGAAACTGAGAACGTACACCAAAGAGCTCATCACTGTCCTGGGCAGCGTCATGGTCAAGGACACCTACAAGGGCACAGTCATTGAACTGCCATTTTGGATTGTCCTGGGCGATGGCCCCACACTGCTTGGAAGGAGCTGGCTGGGCAAAATTCGCTGGAACTGGGATGACATCCGAACGCTATCACATGTCGATGAGGCCTCATGTACCCAGGTTCTTAAAAAATGTCCTTCCCTTTTTCAGCCAGGCATTGGAAACTTTTCCGGGGTGAAGGTGCGTATCCACTTGGTCCCAGAGGCATGACCCATTCACCACAAGGCGCGAGCGGTACCTCACATGGATGAGGGAGAGTGTGGAAATCGAGCTGGACAGGCTGCAACGCGAGGGCATCATCTCCCCAGTGGAATTCAGTGAGTGGGCCAGCCCGATTGTTCCAGTACTCAAAAGTGATGGCACATTCAGGATTTGCGGCAATTATAAAGTAACTATTAATCGTTTCTCCCTACAGGACCAATACCCGCAGACGACCGATTTACAACGCTGGCAGGAGGCAAGACGTTCATCAAGCTCGACCTGACTTCGGCCTACATGACGCAGGAGCTGGAAGAGTCTTTGAAGGGCCTCACCTGCATCAACATGCACAAGGGACTGTTCATTTACAACAGATACCCGTTTGGAATTCGGTCGGCTGCAGCGATCTTCCAGAGAAACGTGGAGAGCCTACTCAAGGCGGTACCACGCACAGTAGTTTTTCAGGACGACATATTGGTCATGGGTCGGAACACCGTCAAGCACCTACAAAACCTGGAGTAGGTCGCGGCGGACGGAATTCGGCCCACAGACGCCAAGACAGAGGCTATCAGGAATGCGAACAGACCACAGAATGTCACGGAGCTGCGGTCGTTCCTGGGACTCCTCAACTATTTTGGTAACTTCCTACTGGAGTTAAGTACCCTCTTAGAGCCCCTACATGTGTTATTGCGTAAAGGTGAGAACTGGGTATGGGGAAAAAAACAAGTAATTGCTTTTGAGAAAGCCAGAAACATTTTATGCTCCAACAAGCTGCTGTATTGTATAACCCGTGTAAAAGACTTGTGCTAGCATGTGATGCATCGTCGTACGGAGTCGGGTGTGTATTACAACAAGCTAACGTTGCGGGGAAATTGCAACCTGTCGCCTATGCCTCCAGGAGCTTGTCTAAGGCCGAGATGCCCTACAGCATGATTGAGAAAGAGGCATTAGCATGTGTGTTCGGGGTAAAGAAAATGCATCAGTACCTGTTTGGCCTCAAATTTGAGCTGGAAACCGATCACAAGCCCCTCATATCCCTGTTTGCTGAAAACAAGGGATAAATACTAATGCCTCAGCCCGCATACAAAGGTGGGCACTCGCGCTATCAGCGTATAACTATACCATCCGCCTTAGGCCAGGTACCGAGAACTGTGCGGATGCTCTCAGTCGGCTACCATTGCCCACCACGGGGGTGGAAATGGCGCAGCCTGCAAACTTGTTGATGGTGGCGCAGCCCGCAGACTTGTTGATGGTCATGGAAGCGTTTCAAAATGATAAATCATCTGTCACGGCCCACCAGATTAGGGTGAGTCAGTCGGATCATTGCTGCGCTGTGGTGTGGCTGGTCTGATCGGACTGTCGGGCTAGTGGGTTCATCCTTGTGGTTGACCGCGAGGTCAATTGCTGGTTGGGTGTGTGTGGGTGGATCAGTGATGGTAATGTCCTCTTCAAACTGTTCTTGGTTGTCAGTGAACCGCAGTTTGGTCTGATCCAAGTGCTTTCTGCATGTTTGTCCGTTCAAAAGTTTGACAACAAACACTCTATTCCCCTCCTTGTCTAACACAGTGCCAGCAACCCATTTGGGACCAAGACCATAATTAAGAACAAACACAGGATCATTAACTTCAATGTCGCGTGATACAGCTGCGCAATCGTGGTACATGTTATGCCGGTGACGCCGGGTTTCTCCATAATCCAAGGGTATTCAACATTCAGGAAGGATAGAATAAAAGGAAAAGGAGGTAGGGTAGCATTGCTGGTTAAAGAGGAGATTAATGCAATAGTTAGGAAGGACATTAGCTTGGATGATGTGGAATCTATATGGATAGAGCTGCAGAACACCAAAGGGCAAAAAACATTAGTGGGAGTTGTGTACAGACCTCCAAACAGTAGTAGTGATGTTGGGGAGGGCATCAAACAGGAAATTAGGGGTGCATGCAATAAAGGTGCAGCAGTTATCATGGGTGACTTTAATATGCATATAGATTGGGCTAACCAAACTGGAAGCAATACCGTGGAGGAGGATTTCCTGGAGTACATAAGGGATGGTTTTCTAGACCAATATGTCGAGGAACCAACTGTGGGGGGGAGGCCATCTTAGACTGGGTGTTGTGTAATGAGAGAGGATTCATTAGCAATCTCATTGTGCAAGGTCCCTTGGGGAAGAGTGACCATAATATGGTGGAATTCTACATTCGGATGGAAAATGAAACAGTTAATTCAGAGACCATGGTCCAGAACTTAAAGAAGGGTAACTTTGAAGGTATGAGGCGTGAATTGGCTAGGATAGATTGGCGAATGATACTTAAGGGGTTGACAGTGGATGGGCAATGGCAGACATTTAGAGACCGCATGGATGAACCACAAAAATTGTACATCCCTGTCTGGCGTAAAAATAAAAAAGGAAGGTGGCTCAACCGTGGCTATCGAAGGAAATCAGGGATAGTATTAAAGCCAAGGAAGTGGCATACAAATTGGCCAGAAATAGCAATGAACCTGGGGACTGGGAGAAATTTAGAACTCAGCAGAGGGGGACAAAGGGTTTGATTAGGGCAGGGAAAATGGAGTACGAGAGGAAGCTTGCAGGGAACATTAAGACGGACTGCAAAAGCTTCTACAGATATGTAAAGAGAAAAAGGTTAGTAAAGACAAACGTAGGTTCTCTGCAGTCAGAATCAGGGGAAGTCATAACGGGGAACAAAGAAATGGCAGACCAATTAAACAAGTACTTTGGTTCGGTATTCACTAAGGAGGACACAAACAACCTTCCGGATATAAAAGGGGTCAGAGGGTCTAGTAAGAAGGAGGAACTGAGGGAAATCCTTATTAGTCGGGAAATCGTGTTGGGGAAATTGATGGGATTGAAGGCCAATAAATCCCTAGGGCCTAATGGACCGCATCCCAGAGTACTTAAGGAGGTGGCCTTGGAAATAGCGGATGCATTGACAGTCATTTTCCAACATTCCATAGACTCTGGATCAGTTCCTATGGAATGGAGGCTAGCCAATGTAACCCCACTTTTTAAAAAAGGAGGGAGAGAGAAAACGGAATTATAGACCGGTCAGCCTGACATCGGTAGTGGGTAAAATGATGGAATCAATTATTAAGGATGTCATAGCAGCGCATTTGGAAAGAGGTGACATGATAGATCCAAGGCAGCATGGATTTGTGAAAGGGAAATCATGCTTGACAAATCTTCTGGAATATTTTGAGGATGTTTCCAGTAGAGTGGACAAGGGAGAACCAGTTGATGTGGTGTATTTGGACTTTCAGAAGGCGTTCGACAAGGTCCCACACAAGAGATTAATATGCAAAGTTAAAGCACATGGGATTGGGGATAGTATGCTGACGTGGATTGAGAACTGGTTGGCAGACAGGAAGCAAAGAGTAGGAGTAAATGGGTACTTTTACAGAATGGCAGTCAGTGATTAGTGGGGTACCGCAAGGTTCTGTGCTGGGGCCTCAGCTGTTTACACTGTACATTAATGATTTAGATGAGGGGATTAAATGTAGTATCTCCAAATTTGCGGATGACACTAAGTTGGGTGGCAGTGTGAGCTGCGAGGAGGATGCTATGAGGCTGCAGAGCGACTTGGATAGGTTAGGTGAGTGGGCAAATGCATGGCAGATGAAGTATAATGTGGATAAATGTGAGGTTATCCACTTTGGTGGTAAAAACAGAGAGACAGACTATTATCTGAATGGTGACAGATTAGGAAAAGGGGAGATGCAGCGAGACCTGGGTGTCAATGTACATCAGTCATTGAAGGTTAGCATGTAGGTACAGCAGGCGGTTAAGAAAGCAAATGGCATGTTGGCCTTCATAGCGAGGGGATTTGAGTACAGGGGCAGGGAGGTGTTACTACAGTTGTAGAGGGCCTTGGTGAGGCCACACCTGGAGTATTGTGTACAGTTTTGGTCTCCTAACTTGAGGAAGGACATTCTTGCTATTGAGGGAGTGCAGCGAAGGTTCACCAGACTGATTCCCGGGATGGCGGGACTGACATATCAAGAAAGACTGGATCAACTGGGCTTGTATTCACTGGAGTTCAGAAGAATGAGAGGGGATCTCATAGAAACGTTTAAAATTCTGACGGGTTTAGACAGATTAGATGCAGGAAGAATGTTCCCAATGTTGGGGAAGTCCAGAACCAGGGGTCACAGTCTAAGGATAAGGGGTAAGCCATTTAGTACCGAGATGAGGAGAAACTTCTTCACCCAGAGAGTGGTGAACTTGTGGAATTCTCTACCATACAAAGTTGTTGAGGCCAATTCACTAAATATATTCAAAAAGGAGTTAGATGTAGTCCTTACTACTCGGGGGATCAAGGGGTATGGCGAGAAAGCAGGAATGGGGTCCTGAAGTTGCATGTTCAGCCATGAACTCATTGAATGGCGGTGCAGGAGAGGGTGCAGAGATGATTCACTCGGCTGATTCCGGAGATTAGGGGGTTACCTTATGATGATAGATTGAGTAGACTGGGTCTTTACTCGTTGGCGTTCAGAATGTATTCAAATCACAGATAGATAGGTTTTTAACCAATAAGGGAATCAAGGTTTATGGGGAGCGAGCGGGTAAGTGGAGCTGAGTTCACGGCCAGATTAGCCATGATCTTGTTGAATGGCGGAGCAGGCTCGAGGGGCTAGATGGCCTACTCCTGTTCCTAATTCTTATGTTCTTATGTTATGTTATGAAGGGCCGAATGGCCTACTCCTGCACCTATTTTCTATGTTTCTATGTTTCTATGATCATTGAGATCCGGGTGGACTAAGGAGAGCTTGGTTTTGAGTGCTCTCTTCATTAGCAATTCTGCAGGGGGAACCCCGGTAAGCGAGTGGGGTCGCGTGCGGTAGCTGAGCAGAATCCAAGATTACCAGGTCTGCAGGGAACCGTCCATCCTGCGTTTCAAGCTCTGCTTGATGGTTTGGACTGCCTGTTCCGTGTGACCATTGGATGCGTACTTAAATGGAGCAGACCTGACAGGCTTGATGCCATTGTGGGTCATGAACTCATTGAATTCCGAGCTGGTGAAGCATGGTCCACTGTCACTAACAAGGACGTCAGGCAAACCATGGGTGGGGAACATGGCCCGGAGGCTTTTAATGCTGGCAGTGGATGTACATGACGACATTATTATACATTCAATCCATTTAGAGTAAGTGTCCACTGCTACTAGGAACATCTTTCCGAGAAAGAGGTCAGCAAAATCTATATGGACTCTTGACAACGGTCTGGAGGGCCACGACCACAGACTCAGTGGGGCCTCCCTTGGTGCATTGCTCAACTGTGAGAAAGTGTTGCATTGGTGTACGCATGACTCCAACTCCGAGTCAATGCCGGACCACCAAACGTGCGATCTGGCGATAGCCTTCATCATGATTATGCCTGGGTGGGTACTGTGAAGGTTGTTTATTAACGTTTCCATGTCTTTTTCTTTGCAAAATTACACAATACTCCCATAGGAGGCAGTCCGAATGGATGGACATTTCGTCCATTGGTAGAACGGCTTAATTTCGTCTTTCATTTCTCCTGGGACCGCCGACCAGCTCCCATTGAGGACGCAGCTTTTTACTAATGATAGCACAGGGTCCTGGCTAGTCCAGGTCCTGATCTGACGAGCCATGATGGATGACCCCTCGTTCTCAAAAGCATCCATTACAAGGAGCAAGTCTGCGGGTTGCGCCATTTTCACCACGGTGGTGGGCAATGGTAGCCGACTGAGAGCACCCACACAGTTCTCAGTGTCTAGTCTGTGGCGGATTACATAATCATATGCAGGTAACATTAGTGCCCATCTTTGGATGCGGAACGAAGCATTGGTGTTAATACCTTTGCTTTCTGAGAACAACAAAATGAGCGGCTTGTGGTCAGTTTCGAGATCGAACCGGAGCCCAAATAGGTATTGGTGCATTTTCTTAGCCCCGTATACGCATGTTAATGCTTCTTTTTCAACCTTAGATAAGCTTCCAGATGCATATGCAACCGGTTGCAGTTTGCCTAACCCATTGGCTTGCTGTAACACACAACCGACCTCATACGAAGATGCATCAGAAGCTAGTACTCAATGTTTACATGGGTCATACAATACAAGTAACTTGTTAGAACGTAACAGGTTTCTGGCCTTGTTAAAGGCTGTCTCTTGAGCTTTATCCCAAACCCAGTCATCAGGGTGACTTGGACAGGTTAGCTGAGTGGGCAAATGCATGGCAGATGAAGTATAATGTGGATAAATGTGAGGTTATCCACTTTGGGGGGAAAAACACGAAGGCAGAATATTATCTGAATGGCGGCTGATTAGGAAAAGGGGTGGTGCAACGAGATGGTACATCAGTCATTGAAAGTTGGCATGCAGGTACAGCAGGCGGTGAAGAAGGCAAATGGCATGTTGGCCTTCATAGCTAGGGGATTTGATTTTAGGAGCAGGGAGGTCTTACTGCAGTTGTACAGGGCCGTGGTGAGGCCTCACCTGGAATATTGTGTTCAGTTTTGGTCCCCTAATCTGAGGAAAGACATTCTTGCTATTGAGGTAGTACAGCGAAGGTTCACCAGACTGATTCCCAGGATGGTAGGACTGATATATGAGGAGAGACTGGATCGACTGAGCCTTTATACACTGGAGTTTAGAAGTATGAGAGGGGATCTCATAGAAACTTATACGGTGGATAGAGGTGTACCGATGGATGTGGTGTATTTAGATTTCCAAAAGTCATTCGATAAGGTGCCACACAAGGTTACTGCAGAAGATAAAGGTACACGGAGTCAGAGGAAATGTATTAGCATGAATAGAGAATTGGCTGGCGAACAGAAAGCAGAGAGTCAGGATAAATGGGTCCTTTTCGGGTTGGAAATCGGTGGTTAGTGTTGTGCCACAGGGATCGGTGCTGGGACACAACTGTTTACAATATACATAGATGACCTGGAAGAGGGGACAGAGTGTAGTGTAACAAAATTTGCAGATGACACAAAGATTAGTGGGAAAGCGGGTTGTGTAGAGGACACAGAGAGGCTGCAAAGAGATTTAGATAGGTTAAGCGAATGGGCTAAGGTTTGGAAGATGGAATACAATGTCGGAAAATGTGAGGTCATCCACCTTGGGAAAAAAAACAGTAAAAGGGAATATTATTTGAATGGGGAGAAATTACAACATGCTGCGGTGCAGAGGGACCTGGGGGTCCTTGTGCATGAAACTCTTTTAGAGTTTATCTGTAAAACATAAAACATTAAACCGTGCCACCCGCCCTGGATGACACAGCAGACATTTACAAGGCCCCTTTTTTTCTTTTTTTTTTGGTTTTTTTTTGGGGCGCTAAAATCAAATTTTTTCCGGTGCCCCCTATAAAAGGGAAGGGGACACTAAAAGCACCGGCAATTAAAACAAATTAAACTTTAAAACGTAAAATCAAATTAAAATTTGGTTGCCAGGCGTGATGATGCACTCCAGTCCCTCCGGTGCCCACCTCTCGCGGAAGGCCGCGAGCGTACCGGTGGACACCGCGTGCTCCATCTCCAAGGACACCCTGGACCGGATGTAAGAGCGGAAGAGAGGCAGGCAGTCAGGTTGAACGACCCCCTCGACCGCCCGCTGCCTGGACCGGCTGATTGCACCCTTGGCCGTGCCCAGGAGCAGTCCTACGAGGAGGCCTTCGGACCTACCCGCTCCCCTCCGCACAGGGTGCCCAAAGATCAGGAGAGTGGGACTGAAGTGCAGCCAGAATTTCAGGAGCAGCCCCTTCAAATAATGGAACAGGGGCTGCAACCTTGTGCATTCCATAAAAACATGGAACACGGACTCCTCCAGACCGCAGAAATTGCAGGCGGCCTGGGAGTCCGTGAACCGGCTTAAAAATTTATTGCACGGCACTGCTCCATGCACCACCCACCAGGCCAAGTCCCCGATGAATAGTGGGAGGACTCCTGCGTAGAGTGCCCTCCATCGGGGACCCCCGCCTCCTCCGGACGGCAAGATGGCACGCCATGGCGTGTCCGGACGGCCGGCGAGGATGGCAAAGTTGAGAGTGTGCAGGAGCAGCCCGTACAGGAAACCCCTCCGCGCGGAACTGAAAGGCACGAGGGGATTTCCCCGAGGCGGCTCAAGTTGTGAGGCGCCGGCCCCCGAGGGAGGTTCCGGGGTTTGGCGCCGATGAGGAATTCCGTCCGGACGGGGGTCAGTTCGGACGGGATCTCCCCACGTGCTTGAGCCTCCTCGATGCACCTAACGGAGTCAGGGCCCAGAGCTGTTTTTAGTGACTCGATGGCATCGGCCGCGTGGCGGATGTTGGCAGAATTTAGGTGCCGCGCCAGCGTGTCTGGCGCCATCCAGCCCGCTCCTCCGCCATCGAGCAGGTCCCTGACCCTGGTCACCTCACCAGCCACAGCCCTCTCTTCCGACCGCCACATAAAACCTCGGTCGTGGAGGTACGGATTCCCGAGCAGCGGCTCCTGCAGGACGGCCGCCACTCCAGCCGGCGGAGAGCTGCGCTTGGTGGAGACTTTGTTCCAGACCCTGATGAGTTCCCTGTAAAAGACAGGCAGCTCCCGGAGGGCGGTCCTGACACCCCCCAAGTTCACAAACAGGAGCTGCGTGTCATAATTGAGGTCGCGCTGCTGGCGGAAGAAATACCTCGCCAGAGCACACCACCTAGGAGGGGGCTCGACGTAAAGGTATCTCTGCAGGGTCTGAAGACGGAAAGTCGCGAGCTGGGCGCTGACGCACACCAACGACTGACCGCCCTCCTCAAGCGGGAGACTCAAGACCGCAGCAGAGACCCAGTGCTTCCTGTTGATCCAGAAGAAGTCCACCAGCTTCTTCTGTATCTTGGCGACAAACGCAGGGGGAGGGGTCAAAGTGACCAGCCAGTACCACAGCATTGCGGCCACCAGCTGGTTTATGACTAGCGCTCGACCCCTGTAGGACAGCACTCGGAGCAGTCCTGTCCAGCGCCCTAGGCGAGCGGCGACCTTGGCCTCCAGCTCCTGCCAGTTCGCCGGCCAGGCTCCCTCGTCGGGGCTAAGGTAGACTCCCAGATAGAGGAGATGGGTCGTGCTCCAGGCAAAAGGCCTGAGCTCCTCCGGCAGGGAGTCCACCCGCCACTGACCCACCAGGAGTCCGGAACATTTCTCCCAGTTGATCCTGGCGGAGGACGCGGCCGAGTAAATCTCCTGGCACTCACGCATCCTCCGCAGGTCAGCGGGATCCTCTACCCCGAGGAGCACGTCATCGGCGTAAGCCGAGAGGACGACCTCCACGCTCCTTGTGCATGAATCCCAAAAAGTTAGTTTGCAGGTGCAGCAGGTAATCAGGAAGGCGAATGAAATGTTGGCCTTCATTGCAAGAGGGATGGAGTACAAAAGCAGGGAGGTCCTGCTACAACTGTATAGGGTATTAGTGAGGCCGCACCTGGAGTACTGCGTGCAGTTTTGGTCACCTTACTTAAGGAAGGATATACTAGCTTTGGAGGGGGTACAGAGACGATTCACTAGGCTGATTCCGGAGATGAGGGTGTTACCTTATGATGATAGATTGAGTAGACTGGGTCTTTACTCATTGGAGTTCAGAATGATGAGGGGTGATCTTATAGAAACATTTAAAATAATGAAAGGGATAGACAAGATAGAGGCAGAAAAGTTGTTTCCACTGGTAGGGGAGACTAGAACTAGGGGGCACAGCCTCAAAATACGGGGGAGCCAATTTAAAACCGAGTTGAGAAGGAATTTCTTCTCCCAGAAGGTTGTGAATCTGTGGAATTCTCTGCCCAAGGAAGCAGTTGAGGCTAGCTCATTGAATGTATTCAAATCACAGATAGGTAGATTTTTAACCAATAAGGGAATTAAGGATTACGGGGAGCGGGCGGGTAAGTGGAGCTGAGTCCACGGCCAGATCAGCCATGATCTTGTTGAATGGCGGAGCAGGCTCGAGGGGCTAGATGGCCTACTCCTGTTCCTAATTCTTATGTTCTTATGTAATTCTGATGGGACTGAGCAGGTTAGATGCTGGAAAAATGTTCCCGATGTTGGGGAACTCCAGAAGCAGGGGCCACAGTCTAAGGATAAGAGGTAAGCTATTTAGGACTGAGATGAGGAGAAACTTCTTCACTCAGAGAGTTGTTAACCTGTGGAATTCCCTATCACAGAGGGATGTTGATGCCAGTTCATTGGATATATTCAAGAGGGAGTTAGATATGGCCCTTACGGCTAAAGCGATCAAGGGGTATGGAGAGAAAGCAGGAAAGGGGTCCTGAGGTGAATGATCAGCCATGATCCTATTGAATGGCGGTGCAGGCTCGAAGGACTGAATGGCCTACTCCTGCACCTATTTTCTATGTTTCTATGTCAACCTTGCATCGCAATAAATGCAATGGTTCCAGCAAAGTGCTCAACCTCAGTCAAAAGTTACCAAAATAGTTGAGGAGTCCCAGGAATGATCGCAACTCCAACACATTCTGTGGTCTGGGTGCATTCTTGATGGCCTCCCTCTTGGAGTCCGTGGGTCTGATGCCGTCCGCCGCAATCTTTCTCCCCAGAAATTCGACCTCTGGTGCCTGGAAAACACACTTGGAGCATTTCAACCTGAGTCCCACTCTGTCCAATTGCTTGAGAACCTCTTCCAGGTTGTGCAAGTGTTCGGTGGTGTTGCGGCCAGTGATCAAGATGTCATCTTGGAACACCACAATGCACGGAACCGATTTCAGCAGAATCTCCATGTTTCTCTGGAAGATGGCCGCCGCTGAACGAATCCAAAAGGGGCATCTGTGGTATATGAACAGTCCTCTGTGCGTGTTGATGCATGTCAATTTTTTCGAAGGTTCAGCCAGCTCCTGTTTCATGTAAGCAAAGTGCTCAACCTCAGTCAAAAGTTACCAAAATAGTTGAGGAGTCCCAGGAACGATCGCAACTTGGTGAACGACTTCCCCCCTGCTAGCGTTGCAAATAGGTCATCCGCTTTGGGTAGTGGGTACTGGTCCTGTAACGAGACTCGGTTGATCGTTATCTTGTAGTCCCCGCAGATTCTGACCGTCCCATCACTCTTCAACACCGGAACAATTGGACTGGCCCACTCGTTGAACTCGACTAGCGATGTGATCCCCTGCTGTTGAAGTCTGTCCAGCTCGATCTCGACTTTCTTTCGCATCGTGTATGGAACTGCTCGGGCCTTGTGATGAACAGGTCATGCATCAGGGACTAGATGGATATGCATTTTGGCGCCTGTGAAGTTGCCGATGCCTGACTCGAATAACATAGAAACATAGAAACATAGAAAATAGGTGCAGGAGTAGGCCATTCGGCCCTTCTAGCCTGCACCGCCATTCAATGAGTTCATGGCTGAACATTCAACTTCAGTACCCCATTCCTGCTTTCTCGCCATACCCCTTGATCCCCCTAGCAGTAAGGACCTCATCTAACTCCTTTTTGAATATATTTAGTGAATTGGCCTCAACAACTTTCTGTGGTAGAGAATTCCACAGGTTCACCACTCTCTGGGTGAAGAAGTTCCTCCGCATCTCGGTCCTAAATGGCTTACCCCTTATCCTTAGACTGTGACCCCTGGTTCTGGAATTCCCCAACATTGGGAATATTCTTCCTGCATCTAACCTGTCTAACCCCGTCAGAATTTTATATGTTTCTATGAGGTCCCCTCTCATTCTTCTGAACTCCAGTGAATACAAGCCCAGTTGATCCAGTCTTTCTTGATAGGTCAGTCCCGCCATCCCGGGAATCAGTCTGGTGAACCTTCGCTGCACTCCCTCAATAGCAAGAATGTCCTTCCTCAGGTTAGGAGACCAAAACTGTACACAATACTCCAGGTGTGGCCTCACCAATGCCCTGTACAACTGTAGCAACACCTCCCTGCCCCTGTACTCAAATCCCCTTGCTATGAAGGCCAACATGCCATTTGCTTTCTTAACCGCCTGCTGCACCTGCATGCCAACCTTCAATGACTGATGTACCATGACACCCAGGTCTCTTTGCACCTCCCCTTTTCCTAATCTGTCACCATTCAGATAATAGTCTGTCTCTCTGTTTTTACCACCAAAGTGGATAACCTCACATTTATCCACATTATACTTCATCTGCCATGCATTTGCCCACTCACCTAACCTATCCAAGTCGCTCTGCAGCCTCACAGCATCCTCCTCGCAGCTCACACTGCCACCCAACTTAGTGTCATCCGCAAATTTGGAGATACTACATTTAATCCCCTCATCTAAATCATTAATGTACAGTGTAAACAGCTGGGGCCCCAGCACAGAACCTTGCGGCACTCCACTAGTCACTGCCTGCCATTCTGAAAAGTACCCATTTACTCCTACTCTTTGCTTCCTGTCTGACAACCAGTTCTCAATCCATGTCAGTACACTACCCCCAATCCCATGTGCTCTAACTTTGCACATCAATCTCTTGTGTGGGACCTTGTCGAACGCCTTCTGAAAGTCCAAATATACCACATCAACTGGTTCTCCCTTATCCACTCTACTGGAAACATCCTCAAAAAATTCCAGAAGATTTGTCAAGCATGATTTCCCTTTCACAAATCCATGTTGACTTGGACCTATCATGTCACCTCTTTCCAAATGCACTGCTATGACATCCTTAACGATGGGAATTTGTTTAGCATTTGGGCACACGAGGTGTTATCCTCTGAAGACAGTGCTTTGATGTCGTCCCAGTTCCATCGGATCTTTCCTAGCCAACTTCTGCCGAACAGCGTTGAGCCATTGCCTGGTACAATCCATAGTGGTAAATCATGCACAGCTCCATCGTATGATACCTTCACTGACGCACTGCCAATGACTGGTATGAGCTCTTTGGTGTAAGTGCGCAGCTTGGTGTGGATAGGGCTTAGTTTTGGCCTATGTGCTCTGTCGCCCCATAGCCTCTCAAAAGCCTTCTGGCTCATAATTGACTGATTCGCCCCCGTGTCCAATTCCATGGAAACTGGAATGCCGTTTAATTTGACTTTTAACATTATCGGAGGGCTTTTGGTGGTGAAGGCGTGTACCTCATACACTTCCTCTTCAGCCTCGGGTTGAATTGCCTCTCTTACTCGTTCAGCATGATCCACGCCGGATCGGTCATCTTCTGCCAACTCTGCCACGTGGTGAGTCGCAGCACGTCTGCACATTCGCTGGAGGTGCCCCATTGTTCCACAGCCCTTGCACACATCATGCTTGAATCGACATTGATGGGTTCAATGATTACCCCCGCAGCGCCAACATGGTGCTAATGGATTCACATTCACGCTCCACGGCAGACTCTGAGTCATCCTAGGTCTGGCCTCTGCGGGCATGTCGGCCCTGCCGTGCACAGTTCTGCGTTATTTTATGCACAGTACTTGCCGGTGAGTTCCGATGCTGCAATGATATCTGTTTAGTGTTATTGTGTGTGGACATAAAAGCCTGGGCTATCGTAATGGCCTTGCTCAGCTCTCGGGATTCGGCAAACAGCAGTTTGCGAAGAATGACCTCGTGGCCGATTCCAAGCACGAAAAGGTCCCGCATCACTTCCCCCAAAAATCCAGCAAATACGCACGGTCCCGCAAGGCGTCTTAGGTCGGCGACATAGCTCGCCAAGTCCTGGTCCTCGAAGTGATGGTGTGTATAAAAGCGATACCTGGCCATCGAGATGCTCTCCTTCGGCTTGCGGTGTTCCCGAACCAGCGTGCACAACTCCTCATATGTCTTGTCCATTGGTTTTGTCGGTGCTAGCAGATTTTTAATGAAGCCATATATCGTGGAACCACAGACGGTGAGGAGAATCACCCTGCGCTTGACCGTGGTTTCTTCTTTTTCCAGCTCGTTGGCCATGAAGTACTGGACAAGACGCTCAATGAAGGTTTCCCAATCATCACCCTCAACAAATCTCTCAAGAATACCAACGGCAGCCTTAACTGCGTGAAAGTTCGTGATCTGTTACTCATCGCCAATTGTAACATTTAGAATAACTCCACAAGACTGTATATCTTAAGCTCAAACTGTTGTGACCTTGGTCTCTTTATTCTAACTCCAGAGTGAGGAGGCAGCATGGTAGTCTGCCTTTTATACCTGCTTGCTCAGGGTGTGCAGGTGACCCTTGGGTCTCCCACGGGTGCGCCCCCTGGTGGCAAGTCTTACACATTGATAATGTTTACATACATAACACTTCCCATACCTCGGGAGCCTCTAATCAACAAAGGCAGACATTGATGCAGAGATTCAACATCGCCTCCAGTGCACCAGTGCAGCCTTCGGCCGCCTGAGGAAAAGAGTGTTTGAAGACCAGGCCCTCAAATCTACCACCAAGCTCATGGTCTACAGGGCTGTTGTAATACCCACCCTCCCGTATGGATCAGAGGCATGGACGAGTCGCTGGAGATATATCACCAACGATGTCTCCGCAAGATCCTGCAAATCTCCTGGGAGGACAGGCGCACCAACATCAGGCTAACATTCCCAGCATTGAAGCACTGAGCACACTCGATCAGTTTCGCTGGGCAGGCCACAGAGTTCACATGCCAGACATGGGACTCCCTAAGCAATTGCTCTATGTGGAGCTCCTTCACGGCAAACGAGCCAAAGGTGGGCAGCGGAAACGTTATAAGGACACCCTCAAAGCCTCCCTGGTAAAGTGCAACATCAACACTGACACCTGGGAGACCCTGGCCGAAGACCGCCCTCGGTGGAGAAAGTGCATCCGGGAGGGCGTTGAGCTCTTCGAATCTCAACGCCGCGAGCGTGAAGAGGTCAGGTGCAGGCAGCAGATGGAGCGTGCGGCAAATCAGTCCCACCCACCCATTCCCCCGACGAATGTCTGTCCCACCTGTGACAGGGTCTGTGGCTCTCGTATTGGACTGTTCAGCCACCAAAGAGCTCACTTTAGGAGTGGACGCAAGTCTTCCTCGATTCCGAGGGGCTGCCTATGATGATGATATATTTCAATGACTTGGGTGAAGGTACAGGGAGTTGTATGTCCAAGTTTGCAGATGACATTGAATTAGGAGGCAGAATAAATTGTGCAGATCAGTCAAGCAAGTTACAAAGAGACAGATTAAGTGAGTGGGCAGAACTGTGCAGATGGAGTTCAATGTGAGGAAGAGTGAGGTCATGTGCTTTGGATCTGAGAAAGACAAATGTGAATATATTCCTAATGTTGCGAGACTAGAAGGTGTGGAGGAGCAAAGGAATTTGGGTGTCCAGATACACATAGCACTAAAAACTAATGCATAGGCACAAAAAGTAATCAAAAAGGCCTTTATCTCAAGGGGGCTGGAATATAAAGGGGAAGAAGTTATGCTTCAGCTGTGGTCAGAGCCCATCTGGAGCACTGCATTAAGTTTTGGGCACTGTACATAACGATTGGCCTTGGAGGGGGTATAGCGCAGATTCACCAGAATGATATCAGAGCTTAAAAGGTATAAATTATGAGAACATGTTGCATAAACTTGGTTTGTATTCCTTTGAGTTTAGAAGGTTAAGGGGAGATTTAATTGAGGTTTTTAAAATGATAACGGCTGCTTTGCCTCCACATAGGCTATGTCTCTATAGTCTGCATCTACTTGGCTGCAACTCATCAGTAGCACTCACCTGCCAGTGCAAGGAAAAAGATTAGCTTAGTGTGTGGACTCAGAGTGCCCCCTATTGCTCTTATGAAAGTAATAATTTAAATCAGGTTTCAATCTTCATAAACAATCACATAAAATGGGAAAACGATGTGATTTTAAACAGACTTTTTGCTCCTAAGTGTCTGGAATTCTAATATTACCCATCATTCATATTTCCTTTTTTCCATGGCAATTAGTTTTGCCGCACTTGTACTTTTACTTAACTTCTTATTTAAGCGTTTTCATAACAAAATCAAGAAACAAAATACAAGAGTTAAAATGACAAACAACCTAAGGTATCCCGTGTTATGGTAAACCAGAACAGAAAAGGATACTTGAGGGGAGATTAACTAGCAGAAGACTAGGGGGGCAAAATTGGGTTTACGACCCATTTAGGGGTGATAACTGAGTCGGGGCGGGACTTTCTGCATGAGATTGGGGTTACCCACCCCTCACAGGAAGTGCAGCGCAATGTTGCGCTCCCACTTCCTTTTGGGGCGGTGTCCGGGGCGCTACCCAGGCGGGATTGGCAGCATTATGCGGCTGATGCGTTTCAACACCCCTCGATGGCACCCAAACGGAATTCCGGGCTGTGCGATCACGGCACGGACCACACGACATCAATGGAGCACGGGCCAACCAGTGAGTCAGCCGAAGAAAAAAATTGGCAGCACACAACGCGGCGCACCTCCCCTTTAACTTCCACCCCGGGAGCGGAGGTCGGCGCAGTTCGCGGCCCGTGAGGCAGGCGTGAGGCATCGCCCATGGCAGCTTTATGGGGCACTAGGCAATTTCTGCCACGGGGTGTAAAAGGGTCGCCGCAGCCAGAGGCGGGCAGCCCAGGGTGCTGCTCACGGGGCGCGGTGCTACAGTGTTCGCGCCTCTGCTAACTCCAGCGCAATTTCACGTGAGCCGGGCAAAAACAGTTTTGCGGCCCTTTATCGCCCGAGGTACTAACGAGAGGCGCAGAACAGGGACATTTCGGCCCCTTAATGTTCTGAGATCAAGAAAAGAACTGAAAAATACCAGCGGACTTAACATAATTTGACTCAACTAACTTGATCGAGTTTTTTAATGAGGTAACAGAGAGGGTTGATGAGGGCAATGCAGTTGATGCGATGTAGATGGACTTCCAAATAACATTTGATAAAGTGCCACATAATAAGCTTACCAGTAAAGTTGAAGCCTATAGCATAAAAGGGGCAGTAGCAGCATGGGTACGAAATTGGCTAAGGGACTGGAAACAGAGAGTAGTGGTGAATGGTTGTTTATTGAACTGGAGGAAGGTACACAGTGGTGTTCCCCAGTGGTCGGTACTAGGACCACTGCTTTTTTTGACATATATCAATGACTTGGATGTGGGTGTACAAGGCACAATTTCAAAATTTGCAGATGACACAAAATTTGGAAGTATAGTGAACAGTGAGGAGGAAAGCGATAGACTTTAAGAGGATAAAGACAGGCTGGTGGAATGGGCAGGCATGTGGCAGATGAAAATTAACGCAGAAAATTGCAAAGTGATACATTTTGGTAGGAAGAATGAGGAGAAGCAATATAAACTAAAGGATACAATCCTAAAAGGGGTGCATGAATAGAGAGACCTGGGGGTATATGTGCACAAATTGTTGAAGGTGGCAGGGCAGGCTGAGAAAGTGGTTAAACAAGCAAATAATTAGCCTGGGCTTCATAAATAGAGGCATAGAGTACAAAAGCAAGGAAGTTATGATGAACCTTAATAAACTGGAGTATTCTGTCTAATTCTCGGCACCGCACTTTAGGAAGGATGTGAAGACCTTAGAGACGGTGCAGAAAAGATTTACAAGAATGGTTCCAGGGATGAGGGACTTCAGTTACATGGATAGACTAGGGAAGGGTTGTTCTCCTTAGAGCAGAGAAGGTTGAGAGGAGATTTGCTAGAGGTGTTCAAAATCATGAGGGTCTAGACAGAGTAGATAGAGAGAAACTATTCCCATTGGCAGAAGGATCAAGAACCAGAGTGTCATGTATGTAACCTTTATGTAACAACACTGCAATACTGTACATACATAAGAAATGCACACCTTGACCACAGGGGCTGAACTTGTGGGAGACACTCCTCACCTGGTCACCCAGGTATATAAAGGGAGGTCCCACCACAGGGTCATCACTTCTTGGTCCTGTGAATAAAGGTTCAGGTCATGGAGTGACCTTGTCCATAGAATGTGCCTTGTGTGGATTTGTGGTATTGTGTAAGGACTTTACATTGGCAACGAGAAACGGGAATCAACGACCCACGAGAATGGCCACCGGCAGCACAGATGAACGGTACTGTGTTGGTGAGGACTGGGACGATTTCATTGAGAGGCTCCAGCAGAGTTTTGTCACGTAGGACTGGCTGGGAGACGCAGCGGCCGACAAGTGAAGGGCTCATCTGCTGACCAGCTGTGGACCTAAGACTTACGCGCTCATGAAAGACCTGCTAGCACCCGAGAAGCCAACGGACAAAACCTTTGAAGAGCTCAGTAAACTAATCGGTGAGCACCTCAAACCGGTGATCAACGTACACATGGCCCGACACAGATTCTATACCTACCGACGTCGGGAAGGACAGAGCATACCGGATTTCATTGCAGACCTCCGGCGCTTGTCCAGCCTCTGTAAGTTCAGACGCCTGCAGTGGGGAGATGCTAAGGGATTTCTTTATTGAGGGCATCGGTCATGCTGGGATCTTCAGAAAGCTAATTGAGACCAAGGACTTGACCTTAGAAGCAGCGGCGATGATGGCTCAGACTTTTACGGCGGGGGAGGAGGAAACCAAGATAATATATGCATGCAATTCTGCCTCCAACGTGGCACTGGATCAGGGACTCAATATCATAAACGCGACACAGAGCCCCGCAGGCAGGCAAGGGCAGTTCGAGACACACCAGGCAGCAATAGACCCAAGGGTAAGTCTCCAACAGAGACAATGGCAGGCTGAACGGACATTTACGCTCCCCCAGTGGACAATGCGGCCCGGGATGGGGCCATTGACACCCACTAACAGGGTGCTCAAGAGCAGTCAAAGGGACAATCAGCGAGGAATGCTTTGCAACAGCTCTTTTGTTCACAACAATGGGAATCTCAGTTCATGCTGGAGGTGTGGGGGCAGACATGCTGCCAGGACTTGCAGGTTTCAACAGTTCGTCTGCAGAAATTGTAACCTCACTGGCCATTTAGCCAGAATGTGCAGAAAGCCTGTAACCAGGCTAATATATGAGGCAGATGAACCAGATGAGGGGTCTGCGAGACAGGATGACACTTGGGGCAAATCAATGGACGCTGAAGTTCAGCGGGTTCATGTGGCAAACATTCACAGCTCATATACCAAAACGCCACCTATGATGATGAAAGTCCTATTAAACAGTATCCCTGTATGCATGGAGCTGGACACGGGGGCCAGCCAGTCACTCATGAGTGTTCAACAATTCGAAAAGCTATGGCCACTCAAAGCCAGCAGACCCGAACTAGAATGCATTGAGACGAAATTACGGACATACACCAAATAAATCATTCCAGTACTAGGCAGTGCAATGTTGGCAGTCACACACAATGGATCAGTGAACCGGCTGCCGCTCTGGACTGTCCCAGGCAATGGTCCCGCACTGTTGGGGAGGAGCTGGTTAGCTGAGATGAACTGGAAATGGGGGATGTTCACGCAATGTCCTCGGTGGCGTGAAGTTCATACTCACAGGTCCTACAGCAATTTGGGTCACTATTTCAACCTGGCGCGGGACGTTCAAAGGTACCAAAGTGGCGATACGCATCACCCTGGACGCCAGACCAGTGCACCACAAAGCCGGAGCTGTGCCGTATGTGATGCGGGAGAAAATTGAGAGCGAGTTGGACCAGCTGCTGAGAGACGGCATCATCTCGTCCGTTGAATTCAGCGACTGGTTAAACCCCATCGTTCCCGTCCTAAAAGCGGATGGCTCGGTCAGGATCTGTGGCGACTACAAGGCCACTATCAACCGGGTGTCCCGACAAGACCAATACCGGCTCCCAAGAGCGGAGGACCTTTTTGCCATGCTGGCAGGTGGCAAGCTGTTCACCAAGTTGGACCTCACTTCAGCCGACATGACCCAAGAACTGGCCGACGAATCTAAACTACTGACCACCATCACCATGCACAAGGGACTGTTTGTTTACAACAGGTGTCCATTTGGCATTCGATCAGCGGCCGTGATTTTTCAAAGAAACATGGAAAGCCTGCTCAAATCCATTCCTGGAACAATCGTATTTCAGGACGACATCCTCATCACCGGTTGTGACACCGAGGAACACCTCCACAACCTGGAGGAGGTGCTACGCTGACTGGACCGGGAAGGCCTGCGACTCAAGAAGTCTAAGTGTGTGTTTTTGGCTCCCGAGGTCGAGTTTCTGGGCAGGAGGGTTGCTGCAGATGGGATTCGGCCACCGAATCAAAAACAGAGGCGATTCGACAAGCGCCCAGGCCCGGCAACACATCGGAGTTGCATTCATTTCTGGGACTCTTGAACTATTTCGGGAACTTTCTGCCGAACTTAAGCACATTGTTGGAGCCGCTACATGTGCTCCTGCATAAGGGTTGTGATTAGTTTTGGGGGGACTGTCAGGAACGGGCTTTCAATCGGGCGCGGAACCTACTTTCTTCAAATGTTGTTGACCCTGTACGATCCCCGTAAGAAATTGGTTCTGGCATGTGATGTATCGTCCTATGGGGTTGGGTGCATGATACAGCAGGGTAATGCTGAGGGCCAACTACAACCTGTGGCTTATGCCTCCAGGTGACTCTCTCAAGCAGAACGGAGATATGGGATGGTTGAGAAGGAAGCACTCGCATGTGTCTATGGGGTGAAAAAGATGCATCAGTACCTTTTTGGCAGGAGGTTCGAATTAGAAACGGACCACAAGCCGTTAACATCCCTGCTGTCAGACAGCAAGGTTGTCAATGCCAATGCGTCAACTCGCATACAGCGATGGGTTCTCACGCTCGCAGCGTATGACTACACCATCCGGCACCGGCCCGGCACTAAAAATTGCGCTGACGCGCTCAGAAGGCTTCCACTGGCCACCACCGAGGGGGCAGCAGAGCAAAGCGCTGAGATGGTCATGGCTGTCGATGCCTTTGACAGCGCAGGCTCCCCCATCACAGCCCGCCAGATCAAAATCTGGACCAACAGAGATCCTCTCCTATCCTTGATTAAGAAATGTGTCCTGACTGGGGATTGGGTGCCTGCACACGGAGCATGCCCTGAGGAGGTCAGACCACTCCACAGACGGATGGATGAGCTCTCCATCCAAGCCGACTGCCTACTATGGGGCAGACGGGTAGTCATGTCAGGACAGCACCGTTCAAGCCGGCCTCCAATGGCCAGGCGGAACGTGCAGTCCAAATCATAAAGCAAGGCATGCTCCGGATTCAAGGTCCCTCCCTTCAATGCCGCCTATCGCGCCTCCTGCTGGCCTATAGGTCCCGACCGCACTCGCTCACGGGGGTCCCGCCCGCGGGGCTACTCATGAAACGAACACTCAAAACTCGGCTATCCCTCATTCATCCAGTCCTGTCCGACAATGTTGAGGGCAAGCGCCAGTCCCAAAATGAGTACCGTGACCGAAATTCAAGGGGGAGATGTATAGAAATTGATGACCCGTATTTGTTCTCAATCTCGCTTTGGGGCCAAAATGGCTTAAGGGTACTGTAATAGACAAAGAGGGAAATAGGGTCATAGTGGTTAAACTTAACAATGGGCAGATATGCCGCAAGCATCTGGACCAAGTAAAAAAAAATGTTCAGCAACCTGAGGAAGATCTTGAGATGGTATTCACACCAACGCCAGTGAACGAGCAACAAGAACATTCAGCAGCATGCACAGTCCCTGCGGTCAGCCCGGACGGGCCGGAATCACCACAGGGGACAGACACGCATTCCAAGGCTCAACAACCAGAGCCTCAACTGTGGCGCTCCTCGAGAGAGAGAGCACCCAGACCACTCGAGGGACTTAACCTATAATCCCAATAAGATGTTGAGGGGGGGGAGGTGATGTCATGTATGTAACCTTTATGTAACAACACTGCAATTCTGTATATACGCAAGAAATGCACACCTTGACCACAGGGGGTGAACTTGTGGGAGAAACTCCTCACCTGGTCACCCAGGTATATAAAGGGAGGTCCCACGCAGGGTCATCGCTTCTTGGTCCTGTGAATAAAGGTTCAGGTCATAAGAACATAAGAATTAGGAACAGGAGTAGGCCATCTAGCCGCTCAAGCCTGCTCCGCCATTCAACAAGATCATGGCTGATCTGGCCGTGGACTCAGCTCCACTTACCCGCCCGCTCCCCATAACCCTTAATTCCCTTATTGGTTAAAAATCTATCCATCTGTGATTTGAATACATTCAATGAGCTAGCCTCAACTGCTTCCTTGGGCAGAGAATTCCACAGATTCACAACCCTCTGGGAGAAGAAATTCCTTCTCAACTTGGTTTTAAATTGGCTCCCCCGTATTTTGAGGCTGTGCCCCCTAGTTCTAGTCTCCCCGACCAGTGGAAACAACCTCTCTGCCTCTATCCTGTCTATCTCTTTCATTATTTTAAATGTTTCTATAAGATCACTCCTCATCCTTCTGAACTCCAACGAGTAAAGACCCAGTCTACTCAATCTATCATCATAAGGTAACCCCCTCATCTCTGGAATCAGCCTAGAGAATCGTCTCTGTACCCCCTCCAAGGCTACTATATACTTCCTTAAGTAAGGTGACCAAAACTGCACGCAGTACTTCAGGTGCGGCCTCACCAATACCCTGTGCAGTTGCAGCAGGACCGCCCTGCTTTTGTACTCCATCCCTCTCGCAATGAAGGCCAACATTTCATTCGCCTTCCTGATTACCTGCTGCACCTGCAAACTAACTTTTTGGGATTCATGCACAAGGGGTAGTGTGTCTGACTACAGATCAGAAGGTTGCGTGTTCACTGTTTTCTAAAAGAGTTGCATGCACAAGGGCCAATTGTGGAGCAGTGGAGGCGTGTCCTGCTCAGTAGGAGCTGAGCTGCTGAGAGAGGAGCAGCTACCAACTTTAGCTCCTGCCTGGAAGGCCTTGACAGCCCTGAGAACAGCCCAGGAAGAGAAGGAAGGAAGGGGCTTCACCACCAACTTTCACCCAGAGGGAGAGGAGGAAAAAGCAGAAAACTTACAACTTTTTTACCATTTCTACAAAGAGTTGGAGAGAGGGGGAAAGACCAAAACAACATCCAGTGTGGAAGGAGGGAGACTCTACCATTCTACAGGTGGGTGTGAGTGCATTTCCCAAAAAGACTTTGTTATATCGGTGGGGGGAGGAAAGAAGACCACTGAGGGCCGGAACATCGCGGGGGGTGTGTGTGTGTGGAAGTGTGTGTGGGGGCCTTGCTTACAACTAGGCCCCCCCCACAATTGAAACCCCCCCCCCCACATTTACCTAGCCTGGGATAGCTGGAGCTACCAGGCTGAAGATTTCTTTTCTTTAAATCACCTAATAAACATCGTTAGGAGTGTGTGCCTGGTTGGCTCTAGCTGCCCCAGGTGAAGACATCTTCTCCCCTCACCTGAAGACCACCCCAAAGACTTTGTGTTTTGCCATCTGGGGATTGCACCCACCCACAGCTGCGAAGGGAGACCTGCCCTCGCAGTTTCCCCCCCCTTCCCACCCCCCTCTCTCCTTCTCTGTTACTCTCTGTTTCTCCCCTCTCTCTCTGAGAGCCCGTTTCCTCCCAAATTGATTGGAAAAATATAAAACAATTAAGACAACTGAGCAGAGGGAGCAAGGCCCCTCCCCAATTATCAACTAGGGGAGAGGTGTGCCTCGTTAAGAGCTCCTCTGCTCAGTCTATTAAACGAGGCCATTTAAAGACCATTAAGGCCTGTGACTTTGGGGTGGGTGTAGCCCTTAAAGGGACCCCGTGATGGCGACTCCATCCACGCCGGTGGCGGGGTCAGCAAAGACATATGCGCAGGCGGCGTCGACATCCACGCACGTCCTGCGCCACCTGCTGCCCTGCCACCATTCAGATTAATTACGAGAAAACACGGGGTCAAGAGCTACACTCACCCCACAATGAGCATTGAGGAGTGCGTGCGGGCGATGGCTGGGGTAGTCGGCCCTTCGGCCATTGTCGCAGCCTCCAAGATGTCTGGGAAGGCTGTGTTCTTCCTGGGGTCGGAGCGGGCGGTGTCCCTGGCCCTCGAAAAGGGGCTCACGGTGGGCGGGACGTTCCTGCCGGTGGATCCTCTCGAGGCCACCGCGCAGAGGGTCATCGTGTCGAACGTCCCGCCCTTTGTTCCCACTGAGCTCCTCCTCCCTCACCTACAACAACTGGGGGAAGTAAGGTCGGGGATCAACCCCATACCGCTCGGCCTCAGGGAGAGCAGCCTGCGCCACGTGTTCTCCTTCCGCCGCCAGCTCTTTGTCCGGCTGGCGCGGGAGGAGACGACGGAGGGCTATTTTAATGTGGTGCACGAGGGGACTGCCTACCGCGTCTTCTGGACGTCGGACGGCGTGCGGTGCCATGCCTGCAGAGAGGTGGGGCACATTCGCAAGAACTGCCCCGCCTCCAAGGCCACCAAACCACCGAAGGTGGCCAAGGCTGGCGCCGCCGCCACCCCTCCCCCTAGTTGCGTCCGCGTGCCGGGAGCCATAGGTGCGCGGGCATCGTCGGGGGCCTTTGTTTTCAAGGCCTCCGGCGGGGGGGAGGGAGAGCGTCCGATCGAAAAGAGGGCGCGGAAGAAGACGAGACAACTAGAGGCGGGTCCCCTCAGTGCGCCAGAAAGTTTGACCACCGCGCTCAGCCCAACCCAGTCACCGGCGAGCGCGGGGTGCCCTGAGCCCGTGCCCAAGCCCTTGATCAATACCGCAGAGGGGCTCGGGCGAGGGCAAGATAAGGAAAAGGGGGGGGCGGAGCGGGAGGCCTCGGCAGACATGGAGGTCTCCCTGCCTCCGCGCACCCCCAGGAACAAAAGGAGGCACCGCCCCAATGAGGCGGAGGGGGAACAACATCCCTCCGCGGAGGAGGCGGTGCCCGCCGCGTGTCCCGCGTCCCCCACCAGCGCCCCCAAATTGCGCTGTAGGCGCGAGGAGTCTGTCCCCGGGGAGGGTGAGGCAGTCGAGGCTGCCCAGCCGCTGCCTCCTGGGGATGGAGTGGAAGATCTGCCTGTCGTGGGGGGCGTGGGGCCAGCGGAAGAATGCGTAGCCGCCGGGTCGAGCATCCCGGGGACTGAGGCGGGCGGGGCCGAAAAGGCCGGACCTGAGCCCGCCCAGCCAATACCCAACTTCCCCCGGGATTTGCTCGACTCGGCAGAAACTGGAAATATGAAAATTTTTACTGAATCTGTACACGCTGGGCTGGGGGGTGGCGGCGGGGAGGGAGAAGAACAACAACCCTCGCCCCCTACTGTGGAGCTGGGGGAATTGGAGGACCTGGAACATTACTTTGACCAGGTCTCTCCCTGTTCCCCGGTTCCTGGGGTGGAGGGGGAACCCCTTCCGCTGTCGCTTCCCGACCCAGCACCAATTTTAAAAGAGCCCAGTGGGGACTCCTCTGCCGACGATCCTGGGGGTGGGATCGGGGCAGAGCCAGGGCCAGATGGAGCGGCCGGGCCGTTTGCCGTACCTCGTGCGGTCGACGGGCCGGCTGCTGGCGGCCACCTCCCGGAGGGGGACGGGGACTCGGTGGAGGACGCGGGTGAAGATCTCGAGTCCATCGCCAGTGAGGCGGTGGATCTGCTCGCGGCCGCCACAGAGACCCTCCTCATTCCCGTAGAGGAACTCCGGGACTTTTTGGTCCAGTGCCGGGGTCGCCGCGACCAAGCCCGTCTGGCCCTGGAAAGATGGTCCGAGCCGGGGCTGCTCGTCGCGTCCGTCCGCGCCGCCGCTAAAACCATGGCCGCGGGTGGGCCCTTATCAAAGGCTCAAGGCCTTGAGCTGCGCCGGCTCAAAAAGTTCCTCGCTGGGCTGCGGAGGGAGCGGAGTTCAACAAACGACTCCACTCCCTCCCCACAATAGGTTAAGGTAGAGGTTGCACTATGCTTTTGCCATGAAGATAACCATAGCCAGCCTCAACATCAACGGCGGCAGAGGGGCACGCCGTAGATTTGACAATTTTTCGCTCCTGCGGGAGGGGAAATATGCGGTGTGCTTCCTGCAAGAAACCCACACCGTTCCGGGAGACGAAGCCACGTGGCTCCTGGAATGGCAAGGAGAGGTCCGCATGAGCCACCTCACCGCCATTTCTAGTGGGGTGACCATCTTGCTGGGCCCGCATTTTCAGCCAGAGATCTTGTGGGTCGAGGAGCCCGTGCCAGGCCGCTTGCTGCATGTAACGGTTCGCCTGGGGGACGTGCCGCTCCATCTCGTGAACGTGTACGCCCCTCAGCCCGGCCCGCAGCAAACGCGCTTCTTTGAAGAGGTGTCCGCTCTTCTTGGCTCCGTCGACGTCGGCGACTGCATTGTCCTCGGGGGGGATTTTAACTGCACCCTCGAGGCGAGGGACCGCTCCGGTGCCCCGCAGTGCATGACGGCGATGGAGAAGTTGAGGGACCTGGTCGGGTCCTTCGACTTGGTGGACGTCTGGCGAAATCTCCACCCCGACTCCAGCGCCTTTACTTGGGTGAGGCCTGGAGTAGGATGGTCTAGAGTCGACCGCCTTTACGTGTCTCGGGCGTACGTTTCCTGCGTCCCGGCGGCATCCATGCGGCCGGTGCCGTGTTCGGACCACCACCTGGTGTGGGCGGAGCTCGCTTCGCTCCGCGCGAGGACGGGGTCCGCGTACTGGCACTTTAACAACCGCTGCTGGAGGACGTGCGGTTCCAGGACTCGTTCCGTCGATTCTGGTCCGACTGGAGAAGGAAGCAGGGGGGCTTCCCCTCCTTGAGGCTATGGTGGGACGTGGGCAAGGCTCACGTCCGCGTCTTCTGTCAAGAGTACGCGAGGGGGTCGACCAAGAGGCGGGCAGCCAGAGTCGGGCGCCTAGAAAAAGAGGTGCTCGACCTGGAAGCCCGTCTCGGTCAAGTCGTCCAGGACCCGGCCCTGCGGACGGTGTACGAAGCGAAGAAGGCCGCGCTGAAGGACCTGCAGCTCGTCGGGTCCCGAGGCGCGTTCGTGAGGTCGCGGATCCGGTTCCTGCGGGATCTGGACCGCGGCTCCCCCTTCTTCTACTCGCTGGAAAAAAGGCAGAGTGTCCGTAAGCAGCTCTTGACACTGCTGGCCGACGACGGCTCTCTCGTCTCGGATCCGGAGGGCGTCAACAACAGGGCCCGTGAATATTACGGGGCTCTGTTCTCTCCGGATCCGTCCAGCGAGGAAGCGCGTAGAGTTTTGTGGGAGGACCTGCCGAAGGTCAGCCCGGAGGGCGCCGAAAATTTGGAAGCTCCGCTAAGCCTGGCGGAGCTGACCGGTGCCCTCGCCCGGCTCTCGAGGGGAAAATCCCCGGGGCTGGACGGGCTGACCGTGGAGTTCCACAGGGCGTTCTGGGACGTCCTGGGGAGCGACTACTTGCGGGTCCTGGGGGAAAGTCTGGCGACCGGGGAGATGCCCCTCTCTTGGCGCAGGGCAGTCATCGTCCTGCTGCCTAAGAAGGGCGATCTCCGCCTCCTTAAGAACTGGCGCCCGGTCTCCCTCCTCAGCACGGACTACAAAATCTTCGCCAGGGCGATGTCTGCTCGCCTTGGTGCCGTGCTGGACCACATGATCCACCCCGACCAGTCCTACACGGTCCCGGGCCGGACAATCCACGATAACATCCATCTGGTCCGGGACCTCATCCATTGTTCCCAGGAGGCTGGTCTGTCGGTCGCCTTCCTATCCCTCGACCAAGAGAAGGCGTTCGACAGGGTGGATCACGACTATCTGCTCGGAACTCTGCGCGCTTTCGGGTTCGGGATGCATTTCGTCACCCGGATCCGACTTTTGTACGCCGCCGCGGAGTGTCTGATTCAGGTTAACGGGTCCTTGACGGCGCCCCTTCGCTTTAGGAGAGGGGTGCGCCAGGGATGCCCCATGTCCGGCCAGTTATACGCCGTTTGCGTGGAGCCTTTCCTGCGCCTCTTGCGGACGAGGTTGACGGGACTGGCTCTGCAAGGGCCGGGCGTGGAGGTCGTCCTCTCGGCTTACGCCGATGACGTGCTCCTCGCGGTAGAGAATCCCGCTGACCTGCGGAAGATGCGAGAGTGCCAGGAGATTTACTCGGCCGCGTCCTCCGCCAGGATCAACTGGGAGAAATGTTCTGGACTCCTGGTGGGTCAGTGGCGGGTGGACTCCCTGCCGGAGGAGCTCAGGCCTTTTGCCTGGAGCACGACCCATCTCCTCTATCTGGGAGTCTACCTTAGCCCCGACGAGGGAGCCTGGCCGGCGAACTGGCAGGAGCTGGAGGCCAAGGTCGCCGCTCGCCTAGGGCGCTGGACAGGACTGCTCCGAGTGCTGTCCTACAGGGGTCGAGCGCTAGTCATAAACCAGCTGGTGGCCGCAATGTTGTGGTACCGGCTGGTCACTTTGACCCCTCCCCCTGCGTTTGTCGCCAAGATACAGAAGAAGCTGGTGGACTTCTTCTGGAACAACAGGAAGCACTGGGTCTCTGCTGCGGTCTTGAGTCTCCCGCTTGAGGAGGGCGGTCAGTCGTTGGTGTGCGTCAGCGCCCAGCTCGCGACTTTCCGTCTTCAGACCCTGCAGAGATACCTTTACGTCGAGCCCCCTCCTAGGTGGTGTGCTCTGGCGAGGTATTTCTTCCGCCAGCAGTGCGACCTCAACTATGACACGCAGCTCCTGTTTGTGAACTTGGGGGGTGTCAGGACCACCCTCCGGGAGCTGCCTGTCTTTTACAGGGACCTCATCAGGGTCTGGAACAAAGTCTCCACCGGCTGAAGTGGCGGCTGTCCTGCAGGAGCCGCTGCTCGGGAATCCGTACCTCCACGACCGAGGTTTTATGTGGCGGTCGGAAGAGAGGGCTGTGGCTGGTGAGGTGACCAGGGTCAGGGACCTGCTCGATGGCGGAGGAGCGGGCTGGATGGCGCCAGACACGCTGGCGCGGCGCCTAAATTCTGCCAACGTCCGCCACGCGGCCGATGCCATCGAGTCGCTAAAAACAGCTCTGGGCCCTGACTCTGTTACGTGCATCGAGGAGGCTCAAGCACGTGGGGAGATCCCTTCCGAACTGACCCCCGTCCGGACGGAATTCCTCATCGGCGCCAAACCCCGGAACCTCCCTCGGGGGCCGGCGCCTCACAACTTGAGTCGCCTCGGGGAAATCCTCTCCGTGCCTTTCAGTTCCGCGCGGAGGGGTTTCCTGTACGGGCTGCTCCTGCACACTCTCAACTTTGCCATCCTCGCCGGCCGTCCGGACACGCCATGGCGTACCATCCTGCCGTCCGGAGGAGGCGGGGGTCTCCGATGGAGGGCACTCTACGCAGGGGTCCTCCCACTATTCATCGGGGACTTGGCCTGGAGGGTGGTGCACGGAGCAGTGCCGTGCAATAAATTTTTAAGCCGGTTCACGGACTCCCAGGCCGCCTGCAATTTCTGCGGTCTGGAGGAGTCCGTGTTCCATGTTTTTATTGAGTGCACGAGGTTGCAGCCCCTGTTCCATTATTTGAAGGGGCTGCTCCTGAAATTCTGGCTGCACTTCAGTCCCACTCTCCTGATCTTTGGGCACCCTGTGCGGAGAGGAGCGGGTAGGTCCGAAGGCCTCCTCGCAGGACTGCTCCTGGGCACGGCCAAGGGTGCCATCAGCCGGTCCAGGCAGCGGGCGGTCGAGGGGGTCGTTCAACCTGACTGCCTGCCTCTCTTCCGCTCTTACATCCGGTCCAGGGTGTCCTTGGAGATGGAGCACGCGGTGTCCACCGGTACGCTCGAGAGGTGGGCACCGGAGGGACTGGAGTGCATCATCACGCCCGGCAACCAAATTTTAATTTGATTTTACGTTTTAAAGTTTAATTTGTTTTAATTGCCAGTGCTTTTAGTGTCCCCCTTCCCTTTTATAGGGGGCACTGGGGAAAAATTGTGATTTTGGTGCCCAAAAAAAAACAAAAAAAAAAAAGAAAAACACAAAAAAAGAAAGGAAAAAAAAGGGCCTTGTAAATGTCTGGTGTGTCACCCAGGTAGGGTGGCACGGTTTAATGTCTTTTGTTTTTGCAGATAAACTCCAAAAAGAGTTTCATGCACAAGGACCCCCAGGTCCCTCTGCACCGCAGCATGTTGTAATTTCTCCCCATTCAAATAATATTCCATTTTACTGTTTTTTTTTCCAAGGTGGATGACCTCACATTTTCTGACATTGTATTCCATCTGCCAAACCTTAGCCCATTTGCTTAACCTATCTAAATCTCTTTGCAGCCTCTCTGCATCCTCTACACAACCCGCTTTCCCACTAATCATTGTGTCATCTGCAAATTTTGTTACACTACACTCTGTCCCCTCTTCCAGGTCATCTATGTATATTGTAAACAGTTGTGGTCCCAGCACCGATCCCTGTGGCACACCACTAACCATCGATTTCCAACCCGAAAAGGTCCCATTTATCCCGACTCTCAGCTTTCTGTTAGCCAGCCAATTCTCGATCCATGCTAATATATTTCCTCTGACTCCGCGTACCTTTATCTTCTGCAGTAATCTTTTGTGTGGCACCTTATCGAATGCCTTTTGGAAATCTAAATACACCACATCCATCGGTACACCTCTATCCACCATGCTCGTTATATCCTCAAAGAATTCCAGTAAATTAGTTGAACATGATTTCCCCTTCATGGATCCATGTTGCGTCTGCTTGATTGCACTATTCCTATCTAGATGTCTCGCTATTTGTTCCTTAATGATAGCTTGAAGCATTTTCCCCACTACAGATGTTAAACTAACGGGCCTATAGTTACCTGCCTTTTGTCTGCCCCCTTTTTTTAAACAGAGGCGTTACATTAGCTGCTTTCCAATCCGATGGTACCTCCCCAGAGTCCAGAGAATTTTGGTAGATTATAACGAATGCATCTGCTATAACTTCCGCCATCTCTTTTAATACCCTGGGATGCATTTCATCAGGACCAGGGGACTTGTCTACCTTGAGTCCCATTAGCCTGTCCAACACTACCCCCCTAGTGATAGTGATTGTCTCAAGGTCCTCCCTTCCCACATTCCCGTGACCAGCAATTTGTGGCATGGTTTTTGTGTCTTCCACTGTGAAGACCGAAGCAAAATAATTGTTTAAGGTCTCAGCCATTTCCACATTTCCCATTATTAAATCCCCCTTCTCATCTTCTAAAGGACCAACATTTACTTTAGTCACTCTTTCCCATTTTATATATCGGTAAAAGTTTTCACTATCTGTTTTTAGGTGTTGCGCAAGTTTACTTTCGTAATCTATCTTTCCTTTCTTTATTGCTTTCTTAGTCATTCTTTGCTGTCGTTTAAAATTTTCCCAATCTTCTTGTTTCCCACTAACCTTGGCCACCTTATACGCATTGGTTTTTAATCTGATACTCTCCTTTATTTCCTTGGTTGTCTACGGCTGGTTATCCCTTCCCTTACCGCCCTTCTTTTTCACTGGAATATATTTTTGTTGAGCACTATGAAAGAGCTCCTTAAAAGTCCTTCACTGTTCCTCGATTGTACCACCGTTTAGTCTGTGTTCCCAGTCTACTTTAGCCAATTCTGCCCTCATCCCACTGAAGTCCCCTTTGTTTAAGCATAGTACGCTCGTTTGAGATACTACTTCCTCACCCTCAATCTGTATTACAAATTCAGCCATACTGTAATCACTCATTCCGAGAGGATCTTTTACTCGGAGATTGTTTATTATTCCTGTCTCATTACACAGGACCAGATCTAAGATAGCTTGCTCCCTTGTAGGTTCTGTAACATACTGTTCTAAGAAACAATCCCGTATGCATTCTATGAATTCCTCCTCAAGGCTACCCCGTGCGATTTGATTTGACCAATCGATATGTAGGTTAAAATCCCCCATGATTACTGCCGTTGCTTTTTCACATGCCTCCATTATTCCCCTGATTATCGTCCGCCCCACCGTGAAGTTATTATTTGGGGGCCTATAAACTACGCCCACCAGTGACTATTTCCCCTTACTATCTCTAATCTCCACCCACAATGATTCAACATTTTGTTCATTAGAGCCAATATCGTCTCTCACAACTGCCCTGATATCATCCTTTATTAACAGAGCTACCCCACCTCCTTTCCCTTCTTGTCTATCTTTCCGAATTGTATGTTTAATTCCCAGTCTTGACCACCCTACAACCATGTTTCTGTAATGGCCACCAAATCATACCCATTTGTAATGATTTACTTTGTTTCGAATGCTGTGTGCATTTAGGTAAAGTGTTTTAATACTAGTTTTAAAACCATGATTTTTAGTTTTGACCCCTCCTGCAGCCCTTTTATATTCATACATATTGTCCCTTCCTGTCACCTTGTGGTTTACTCTTACCCCAGTGCTACTCTGCTCTGTTCCCTCCTGCCTTTTGCATTCTTTCTTGGGGTTCTGTTCATCTGAGCTCTCACCCACTCTAACTAGCTCAGAGCCCTCCCCTGGGTTCCCATCCCCTGCCAAGCTAGTTTAAAGCCCTCCCAACCGTACTATCAAAACCACCCGCGAGAACATTGGCCCCGTCTCTGTTGAGGTGTAACCTGTCCGACTTGTACAGGTCCCACCTACCCCAGAAGCGGTCCCAATTGTTCAGGAAACTAAAGCCCTCCCTCCTACACTAACAGGAGAGTGGAGAGCACCAGTTCCAACTGTCACAGGACGGGAGTGTGAGAGCATCAGTTCCAACTGTCACAGGACGACAGAGTGGAGAGCACCAGTTCCAACTGTCACAGGACAGAGAGTGGAGAGCACCAGTTCCAACTGTCACAGGACGGGAGAGTGGAGAGCACCAGTTCATGGAGTGACCTTGTCCATAGAATGTGCCTCGTGTAGATTTGTGGTATTGTGTAAGGACTTTACACAGAGTACACAAATTTAAGGTGATTGGCAGAAGAACCAAAGGTGATGTGAAGGAAACCTTTTTTATGAAGCGAGTGGTTAGGATCTGGAATGCACTGTCTGAGAGGGTGTTGGAGGTAGATTCAATCGTGGCTTTCAAAAGGGAATTGGATAAGTATCTGAGAGAGAAAAATTTGCAGGGCTACGGGAAAACGGTGGGGGAGTGAGATTAGCTGAAATGCTCTTAGAGAGCCGGCACAGGCTCGACGAGCCGAATAGTCTCCTTCTGTGCTGTAACCATTCAAAAATATATCTGGTCATCTTCCGTGAAAGAACAGAAAGCAAAATAAATAAGAAGGTAGTCAACCTGAAACGCTCAGCGGGGGCAATTTTAACTTAACCTGTCCATTGGGAAACTGATGGGATCGGGTGCAATGCTGATTTTACACCCCAGCCGATTTTATTGAAGTTAGTGGAGGGTAACATTGAGCGGAGTGCTAAACCAATCCAGTGAGTTTCCTGATGGGTGGGTTCGGTTAAAACTAGCCCTGTTAACTCTGTTTCTCTCCCCGCATAATCTGCCTGACCTGCTGAGTATTTCCACCATTTTCTCTTTTTATTTCATATTTCCAGCATCCGCAGTGTCTTGCTTTTATTTTTTTTTAAGTTAATAGAATGCTGAATTGTGTTGTTAAATCAATTGAGCATAGTCGAAAGAATATTAGCTAAAATCTGTTGAGTGCTCTGGCTCGAACCCATCTTCAGCAATTGCTCCAGTTTTGGTCCCCAAGCTACAAATGAATAATTTAGGTGGTGCAGGATAAAATCATAAGGCCAACTCCCTGTGTGATGAGGAAAGACTGGAACAAATAAGAACAGTGGAGTACTGATTTTTTTTCTCTCTGCTACAATTAAATTTAATGTGCCACCCACAGATTTAAAGCCCGATTTTAACTCAGGGCAGCAATCGGGCAAGCAGGAGCTGAGGTGGGCAGCAAACTGTCCTGACAATGGCAATGAGAGGCCTGGGTGATTTTACCTCATGGGCCTCGTCTGCATGCCCCAGACAGTTGCCCAAAACCAGCGGGATGCAGCAGCTGGGTGTCAGTAAGAGATGCTGGCTGGATCTGAAGGATCAGCTAAATTGCAGAGACTGGGTTTCGGGTGGGGCCCATGGGAAGCCGTAACATTTCATATGGGGCCAGGAGGGTCACTCCTGCTTCTCCGGGTCCCACAAGGAAAGTTTAAAAAATAAAAGTTTTCAAACTTACCTGGTTTCTACTTCCGCTAAGTTCCCCTAGCAGGAAAGCCACAGTGGCTTCCCTGCTCGGGCCTCTGGTAAAAATAACAGTCAGGCCCCAATGACATAATTGGAACCCAATCTGCATAATTAAAGAAGGACCCTGCCAGTTTCTGGGGGGTGTTCTTCCTGCCTGCTCAGAAGAGCAGGTTAAAATGGAAGGCTGCGGGAAGGTAGCACGACATTGATAGGCAAGTCTCTTAGACAATTTTCTGATGCAGTATTATTGCAACCATACAACAGATCTCAGATCACGCACTTTTTGGCAATTCTTCCTCATCTAACTCTATCAGCATAACCCTCTATTCCCATCTCCCTCATACGCTTGTCCAACCTCCCTTTAAATGCAGTTGTACTATTCACCTCAACAACTCTCTCTGGTAGCGAGTTCCACATTCTCACCACTCTCTGGGTAAAGAAGTTTCTTCTGAATTCCCTATTGAATTTCTTGGTGACAGTCTTATATTGATGGCCTCTAGTTTTGCTCTTCCCCACAAGTGGAAACTCTGTGTCTACTCTATAAGAACCTTTTATAATTTTAAATGACCTCTATCAGATCACCTCTTAGACTTCCCTTTTTAAGAGAAAAGAGACCCAGCCTGTCATACAGATTAGTGCCATTGGATCTTTTATGTCCAAGTGAGAGGACTGACAGGGCTTTGCCATGGTTTAATGTCTCATCCAAAGGACGGCACATCCAACAGTGCAGCTCTCTCTCAATACTGCACTGAAGAGTCAGCCTAAATCATGTGTTCAAAGAAAATCTATGCAACAACTCAGTGTACTACAGTACTGAGGGAGTACTGCACTAGCAAAGGTATCAGATGAGACTAAAACTGAGGCCCTCTTAAGTGGATGTGAAAAATCACTTGGGATTATTCCAAGAAGAGTAGAGGAGATGTTCTGGTCAACATTTATCCCTCAATTAACATCATTAAAACAGATTACCTGGCAATTTATCTCATGTTTATGGGACCTTGCTGTGCACACATTGGTTGTCATATTTGCCATCATTACAGTGACTATACCTCAAGAGCACTTCATTGGCTGTGAAGTGTTTGAGGATGTGAAAGGCACTTTATAAATGCGAGTTCTCTTTTATTCTATTTTAGAGTCTTTTCCAGTGCTGTGCAATGTTCCTAGTTTGGTTTTTATTGGAACCATTTCACAAGGACTTCAGAAACCTGTATCAGAAAGTTGGAAAGCCCCATTAAAAGACTGATTTAATACATAAAGCTCTGATGTTTCCTGATGTTATATTGTCAAAAGAGTTAACATACAGGGGGAGAAATTCAGGTCACTTGTGCCTCTCATTAACAGGGGGCAAACAACTTTGTGACCGGGCACGGCACAGCGAATATCTCCCACTAACTTCAGCGGGAGTTTAGTGACAGCGGTAAAACGTAGCACCCCGCTTTGCTGCTCCCGCCGATGTTGACTTCATCATCATACGCAGCACCCTGGGACCTAAATTGGGTATCGCCCCTTGAAGCTGCGCCGGGCGATGACAACGATATCTTCAGGGGACACGTACCAGGTGGCCGGCGGCTAGTGGGGCGAAAGTTAAAGGGGAGGTGGCTGGCTGTTCGTAAAAAAAATGTCCGCTTTTCTTATGTGGGGACTGTGCCGAGATCAGTCAGCCCGGCACGCTTCTTGAGTACCAGGCTGATCACGCGGCCCCACACCCGTTCCCAGTAGTCCAGTTAGGACCCTTACATTAATGCAGAGTATGCAGCTTGGGCCCTTCCCTTTAATTTAGGGAAGAGGCCCTCCTACGCGGCAGCACTATGCGGCCCAGTGCGTAGCACTGCGCCTCACTCCCGAGGTGTCCGCCCCACTCCCGCCCCAGAAAGGAAGTGGAACGCTTGATTTATCGCTCCACTTCCTTTCGGGGGCGGTAACCCCAAGTTTTCACAAGTGGCAAGACTTCTGCGCCTGGCACAAAGTCTCGTGCCACCCAAGTGTTACCACCCCCAAACAGGGCGCACCCGAATTTTTAGCTCATAGAAAATTAACAATGATGTCTGTGAATTTGTTTATCTTTTTGTTTTCACAATTTTTCTTTAGAATAGCAACATAATGGTAAGTGGTGGTAGGGATTCTGCACCACACTGAATAGGTATTCAATGACAGCAGTCACTAGTGATCCTATAAAAAGCAGATTGTAAAATGTATTGAATTTCAATTATACTAAACACTCCCATGTGCATCTTGAGGTAGATCCCACCGCAGCTGGAAAAAAGGAAGAAAGGTACATTACTTTGTTGAGCTTTATATATCCTTTACTATCCCTACTGTTCAACTTGACCTATAAACTTTGCAGTTACATTACTTTAAGAGGAGATAGATCTAGATCCACCTGTAGCAGAAGACAACACAAACAGAATCTCAGAATCAATTTCAGTGCTGTTCAAAGAACCAGAAGGTACATTCTGTAAAGAACTTGAATTCACTTCACTTCATTTAACTGGCGATGGTAAAGTGGTTACAGAGCAGAAATATAAACTTCCCACTTTCAGAATTCTTTCCCTCACGACATTCGGAAACTGGAGCCGTTCCCCATTCCCTTCTTTATCATACAGTTTAACCAGGTCAGACTATTCCTGATGTGATTGTTGTCAATTTCTGGTGTGTTGGCTCCAGTTCAGTGAAATTGCCTGTGCAATAGCCTGGGGCATAAAGGTACAATATAGTGTAGCAATAAGCAAGACAAGACAGAAGGTTCCCGGTGCATCAGATCTCATCCAAGACAGCAGCTAAAGAGCCTCAACATTACTCAGTTAGGATGGAGGGGGAAAGAATCAGACACCATTCACACTCCTGATTGTTATCCAGTGACACCTGCTGCAAAGTGGATGTTGGGTGAGGCTCGGTTGCCGGCAAAATTTCACAATCTGTGCTCAAATGGCAAGATGAAGTTCTAGAGGATGCTGCTCTATGAACCCATAACGCAGCAAAGGACAAAAATAACTTTGAGTCAGTTTCTGGATGCAGGCTCGCCTCTCTATTAAATATCTCAAATGTTTAGTATTCAAAATGCCTTTTCTTTTCCTCCTTTAACTATGTTACCCTTCATTTTTCTCCATTATTATCTTCACAGGTCACTCATTTCCAATGGCCAATTTGCACTTCAGTCACACTTGCTGGCCCCTCACCCCCTTCAATAGCACTGCTGCAATTCAATGAGAAACCAATTTGAACCTCCATCCCACTTATATCACACAGTGATACTGTCAAATGACGTTCCGATCTAATCCATCCCCTCCTCTCTTAAAGTAATGAAACTGCATGATGTATAGGTAAAGTGAGCAAGAGGAATATTAACAGTATACAAAGCTCACCAGTCTAGACATCTGTTTTAAGCAATGAAATGGAATACGTTTTTTTCTTGAAGACAAAACTACTCAAAAATTGCTTAATTTCAGATGGATGCAAGATATTACCTGAATCGATCCTGATCACGCATCACAGCATGAGATAAGAATTCACGTAAAACCTTTAGGTTAGTTCTGTACTGACATGATCTTCTATAAGCCCCCCAGTAGCAAATAATTTTTTGGGGGGGAGGGAAGCTGGTGATTTTCCTCTTTTCTTTCAGATTGCATTATTTTCCAACCATTGTCTTGCTTTAAGGCTGCTGCCAATCCCATTAACTGGTGGCAGGGAGATGTGCCAGAGCAGCCCAGGGTGACCTGCCTTAAAATGTTTCTCTCTTTTCCTACAGGAAAAAGGTCTCCACATAGTAGCTACTCTGATGGCAAACCCAAATTGATCACCCTTTCATTTATTTTACCTCAGTCTTGTTAGCACTAAAGTGATGAATCCATTGCAAGACCCATCTCTGAGAAGGAGCGATCAAAAAGCACAACGTGCATTTCCTCACAGAGAGTTGGAGAAATATGTTTGCCAAGTCACAATAGGATGTTCTTGGACTTCTTGTGGTATTGGCAGAGGCTAGAAACATATGAGCCAGTCACATTTTCTGCCAGTAACAGTGCACGACATAGAGAAAACCAAGAGAATGCAGAAAAAGGACATTTTCAATTGGCGACACAAATATAGGAGAAACCATCCATTTCTTTTTAAAGATGGTGACAATCAGAAATCTATTTATGTTTAATCCATATTTGATTTGAAACCTTGTGCATAACCTTTCTGATTTGAGTGTTCAAAGAATTAAACAAGTCATTAATGATCAACCAGAAATGTTATACATTATAAAAAATCTTTTATTAATTACATTAGATAAAAACGTGTAACTTTTAGTAACAGAAATTTAAAAAAATATGGCAAAGTACATTTACAAATACAAGCTCTTATGTAGAGCTTTTGGGGGCAAAATGGCGTACACAGCCACGAGGTGGGAGTTCCTGTGCCAGGCACGGAAGTCATGCCCTGCGACCTATGTCTGGGTTACCACCCTCTAGAACAAGTGCAGCACAAAATATCGCGTTCCACTTGCTCTGTGGGGTGTGAGCGGGACACAGGCAGGGCGGATGAACTCCGCAAGGGACTGGTGGGCCACGTAGCGCTGCCACATAGGCAGGGCCCTTTCCTTTATTAAAGTGGAGGGCCAAACTGCCGATTCTGCGGCCGAGAAAAAGACCCCTCCCTGGACCACCAGGAAGCGGGGTGCTGTGGCAGCAGCCCAGCACACAAGTGGAGTGCTGGGCTTCACAATCGCAGCACGGACCTGCGATTAAGTATGAAGAAGCCTGTGATCGTGTAAATTGGCCATTTTTCTTTTTCGATTCCCCACCTCCCCTTTAATTTCCGCCCTGTGAGCGGCCTACAACCTGGTGCAGCTTTAGGGGGAGCTACCGAAGTTTTGTTCCAGGGCGAAAACGAATCACTGCGCACAGTGATGACATCATTATCGCCGGCGCAGCGGACCGGGGCGCTACCGGTTTCCGCCACTACTAAACTCCCGCAGAATTTCACAGGAGTTGTTGGCAGTGCCGCACATGGCAAAATGTCAGGGGCACTAATGCGAGGCACCAATATCCTTAATTTCTCCCCCTTAGTTTTTTTACTATATAAATGTAGTTTTCACATTGATCCACCAATACTTTCTTGGAAAAGATAAAGTAGGTCTAAATGAACCTATTAAGAACGATAGCAGCATCTATGCATGCACAATGAAGGATTAGTGGACAACCTATCATTTTTTTGGACTGTTAAATAAGAAAATACATTGCGCTTGAACTGTACCTTACTGTGAATTGTGCTGTAATATTAAATGGGACAGTGCTACACCAGTGAGACGAGGTTAGCAATAATGCTATGGTGCAGTTTGCCACCAGTCACATTACTGCATCTTAGTTTTAATGTAAAACAGAAGGGCTGGTACAGTTCCTAACACTTTATAGCATAAAGTAAGTTTTTAGCTGCCATTCTCTAATCTCAGACTTGTCTTTGTGGGAAGCTGGCTGAGAGCACGAAATCTGTATCCCTGCCTGAGGAAGGGTAGTGGGGGTGGGGGGGATGGGATGCCAATCCAGGCCACTCTCACGCAACTCTCAACAGCCAGTAATAGAGTGACGTTGTCGAATGTCACCTGGGTAATGTTGTGGATCATAGTAAAATCTACGACGGGCAGAGACAATAAAATATCTTCGGAAAATAAAACAAATGAAGCTTGAAGACTGCATTAGAAAAGTTTGCAGATTCGGAGCTCGCAACACAGGTTTATCTGCAATTTTAAGTTACTAAAAATAAAACAAAGATGTTATGAAAAATACTCTACAGCAGTTATTAAGTTAACCAGGATCTCATTCATTACCAAGCATTCTATTCCAATCATCCCTGTATGGACATACTGAAATATTAAGTCCAAATGGATCATAGCATCTTGATTAAAAATTATGATTAATACAAGTCTCATTAATGTTTATTTTTATAGAAAATTGGTTTCGTGGTTACAAATACAAGTTACCTGAAGCAACTTCTAATTCATAGATACACATTTTTTTAAATCACTATTTGCATATCATACTTTATAAATACTGATTTCTTAAAATAAAAATATACTAGATCATAAAACATAGGTAATAATTTTAAATACCTAAAGGAGAATTCACATTTTAAGTACAAGGATTTTATTCACTGAATAATGTTTATATCAAAGCAGCTCAATAACCTGCTAATGGAGGCCATTGCTCTAACTAACATTCCAGTGCATTGTTTCTGGTGGTGGGAAAGCAACTATCTAAAGCTGCAATACCACTTCATATGATTACTAATTCATGGACTAGACTCAAAAACGGCACAGATTAGTGCTGGGTAATATATAGTTATTGGCTGTATTTATACAAAGAATTGTGTATTTTTGTGCCCATTAAATGAAAATATTTCTAATTTCTTTAGACTTTGTGCATGACTTTAACCCCTCATCCCTGGTAACAGCCTAGTAAATCTGTGCTGCATCATTTCCATTGTTATTATCATCATCATCATAGGCAGTCCCTCGAAATCGAGGGAGACTTGCTTCCACTCCTGAAGTGAGTTCTTTGGTGGCTCAACAGTCCAATATGAGAGCCACAGACTCTGTCACAGGTGGGACAGATAGTCGTTGAGGGAAGGGATGGGTGGGACTGGTTTGCCACACACTCTTTCCGCTGTCTGCGCTTGATTTCTGCATGCTCTCGGCGTTGAGACTCGAGGTGTTCAGCGCCCTCTCGAATGCACTTCCTCCACTTAGGGCGGTTTTGGGCCAGGGATTCCCAGGTGTCAATGGGGATGTCGCACTTTATCAGGGAGACTTTGAGGGTGTCCTTATAACATTTCCGCTGCCCACCTTTGGCTCGTTTGCCGTGAAGGAGCTCCAAGTAGAGCACTTGCTTTGGGAGTCTCATGTCTGGCATGTGAACTATGTGGCCTACCCAGCGGAGCTGATTGAGTGTGGTCAGTGCTTCAATGCTGGAGGTGTTGGCCTGGACGAGGACGCTGATGTTAGTGCGCCTGTCCTCCCAGGGGATTTGTAGGATCTTGCGAAGACATAGTTGGTGATATTTCTTCAACAACTTGAGGTGTCTGCTGTACATCATACTCTTCCCATAATGGGGTGGTCTAAACTATACTCCAACTTCTACCTAACTAAGGTCTTATACAAGTTAAGCATTACCTCTTTCGTTTCCCACTCATTGCCTCTGGCTACAAAACCAAAGCTTTCATCTATATAGACACATTAGCATGGAGCTTCAGGATTACATGAGAAATTTATTGAGTGTATTCAAGGCTGAGAGCAATAGATTTTTGGACATTAAGGGAATCAAGAGATATGGGTAATGGGCGGGAAAGTGGAGTCGAGGTCAAACATCAGCCATGATCTTACTGAATGACGGAGCAGGCTCGAGGTGCCAATTGGCCTACTTCTGCTCCTATTTCTTATTTAAATCCATACCATTAATTTGCTTGTATCTTAATTTCGTGATACTAACTGATACTGCTAATACTTGGTGTTCTGATTTAGGATTTATCCACCACTGATGTAACAGCACCAAGATAACCCCTTTTCAAACCCCCAAAACGTACAAACAGGTCAAAGCAGTGAATAAGAAATAGGACTGAGATGCCTGGGCTTCACAGGCCAGGCAGTCAGGGCTAGGACGTTGCATACAGCCCCTAGTTTAAGAGATTATTCCCAAAGATCAGCTTCATAATGTAATTTTTTTTAAAATGGGAGATGGGAGGAGAGAAAAGAAATGGTTTACACATATCACAAAAGATTAAAATGTCAACGAGCCAGATGTGACCATGCATCTGGCCGTATGCAAATATAAATGAACGTCAAATTATAGATACAAATGACATGGTGACATTGCATTTGAAAATGGTCCTCTCGATATAGAATGTAAGTTTAATAATATTCTGTGCGGTCAATACTTATGTACCTTTGCTATTCATCATTTGAAATTGATAGATTTGTACCAACTTGAAAATTAGTGTTTGTTGATACATATTACAGTCTTTAATAGTCAGGCATAAGTAATAGCTGAAACTTAAAGATTGGACAGTAGGCTGCCAGAGGATATTAAACTTTAAAGTAAAAATTAAATAAAGATGGATGGATAACTGGATGAGATGGTCTAGCCACCAACACAAACATGGTGTTTTTTGTGAAATGGCAATGTTATCCTGCATGCTGTGGTACAAAAGAGCTCATCACTCTGATGCCAAGTACACAGTACAACAGGGGCAAGGTCAATCACTGAGCTCTGCAATTACAAGCCATGAAATTAATCCATTAATTTATTCAGATTTTGTTTTACCAGTGTGCAAAGGAAAATAGAGAGGGCAATGTTGGGAGTAATTTTAATTTTATTCATTTGGTGATAAAAGTTAAAATTTCCCCCATTTTTTTTAAACCTTTTAAATCAGCTTTGATTAGATGTATCTGAGTTCTGATGTTTGAGGGTCTTTTTTTTTTACAAGTATTTAATCAAAACAATACTGCAGCTTTGTATTCTGGATCTGAATAAAAGAGAATTAAATCCCAAATGCAGAGCTTCTTCTATTATCTTACAGAGATTAGTAATAATTGTGCATTTCAAATACAAATATTAACTAGACAAAAAATATTAATTCTTTAGAAATAATAGTTCTTTTAAGACATGTTATAAAAAGGTTGTTGAGTAGTCTATTTATGATGACAGAAAACTAGAAATATTAGTGCTGCTAGCTGAGATATAAAGTTATTCCCCTTAAATATACCACATGACATGCACAAATGGGGGGTCACTTGCAAGTACTGAGCCTCACAGGGACCCCTTGTTATAATACTTACCAAAGGACATAATGCATCACGATTTGAAACCTGCGAATTTAGCAATGAGATTTATATTTCTACTATTATATCTCTACAGTAGTGTTTTATCACATTAATTACTTAACATTTATAAAATCCACACCTCTTCGAAATCCATCCATTTCATGCTGTCTTTCTCCTAGTTGCCCAACAACTCCTCATCCCTTAGTGCATCTCAAACTCTGCATTTCAGGCAGTTCCCACTCCCTCCCTTCATCTTTGGTCCATTTCTACTCAGCTCTAGCATAAAATAACGCATCTGTATAGTGTCTTTCATATCCTCAGGACATCCCAAATCAACTTACAACCAATAAACTACTTTTGAAGTGTAGCCACTATAAGTAAATATGCACAGCAAGGTTGCACAAACAGCAATGATATAAATAACCAGATAATCTTTTTTTAAATTGTGCTAGTTGAGGGATAAATGTTGGCCAGGACACCAGAAGAACTCCTCCACTCATCGAATACTGCCATGGGATCATGCAGTTATGACCTTGCAGACCCCTTGAGAACTGAACTGAAGACTCTGGATTATGAGACAAACAGCCCACTGCCAGTAATCGTGTGAGCGAGAGAGGAATGAGAAACAAGGAACTGGAATGAGAGAAAAAGGGAAGGAGAGAAGGAATAACAGGATGAAAGGGGAAAGGAAAGAGATAGAGGGAATGAGAAACTGGAAGAAAAATAAAAAATGACAGCAAACAGGAGCGAGGAAATGAGGGACAGGGAATGAGGAAAAGGAAGAAATAAGAAATAAGAGCGATAAGAAGCAAAGACATGGAAGGAAAAAGGTGAGAAGAAATGAGAGACAGGAGAAGAGAATGAGAGAAATGATGAAAAGGAATGAGAAAGAGACAGGTACAAAAGAAATGAGAGAGAAATGAGAAGGTACAATCCAAATTTCAAAATAGTTTTAAACAATGCATGTCAAAAAACACACATTAAAAATTTCTCAAATGTTATGTTTATACTTCCAATGAGAATATCAATAGTGTGCTGGATTTAGAACAAATGGTTCTTTTTTGTTGTATATTTTTTTCTCTGCCTCTTGCGCCATGGATTAAATCAAATGTTTGCAATTCTTCCTTTAGCAGAGATGTTCAAAACTTATTTTAAAATAGATTAACATCTCTACTAACATAGCCAATAAAATAATTTCAGACACATGGGTTAAGCATTCATACCACATAATTTTTGAATGTCCTTGTATTGACTTGCAACAATGTGGATTTGATGTCAAAATGTAAAGGTCACAGCTCCCCTCTTTAAAAAAAAAATAGATTGTGTGTCATGGCAAATTTGGGAAGAGCAATTTTTTTGAAAGCATTCTTATTAATTGACTACATACACATAAAATTCCACACAGAAGAATTAATAACATATCATTCAATGTAGAAAAGTAGAACATGTTCACAAGTGTAATGGTTAACTGGTCAATAATGGATTGGCAAAAAATTGTGGAATGGAGGAAAATATTCACATTAAACCAAACCCATTTAATACCTAGGGTTGTCCAAATAACAACAACAAACATTTCTAGAGTGGTCCTCACATACAGGGAGATATCTCAGACAAATTTACAGGAAGGTGTATCCTGCACACCAAGCAGAAGGGGGAAAGTAAAAGACTTGGGGGATTGAAGGCATGGTTAAAACCAAGGATCATTAACAGGCTTTTTGAAAGCTGAGGGAGAGGAGACAAGACAGAGCTGCAGAAGAAGAGAGTTCTAGAGGGCAAGGGCATTGTGGCTAAAAAGAAACCACCAATAGCGAAGTAGAGAATGAACGGTAAGCTGGTGTCAAAGGAGGGGAGGGTGCACACAGATACATACAGCAGATCGCTGAGGTACGATGTTATGAGGACATGAAAGGATTTGAAGGCGAGGATGATGATCGGAGGCACAGGAAACCTTTGCAATTTCTGAGGACAGGGGCATTGGGGGTGTGGATGAGAATGTGGGCCACAGCATTCTGATGAGTCCTGGCTTCTGAAGGGCAGAAGCAGAGAGGTGAGCATAGAGAATGTTGAACAAATCAAGCCTCAAGGCAATAGCGGCATATATTGGAGTTTAAGCAGCAGAGAGCCAGAAGTTAAAACAGGTGAATTTTGGAGGTGAAAGAAAGCAGTCTTGGTAACAGATTGGATATGAAGGAGGGAACTTAGGTTGAGATTGAGAAATATACCAAGGTTCCACATCTCTGGACTTACCTTGAGGTGAAAACTGGGGAGGTAGAGGAATTGAGGCTGGCAACTTAGGTGTTTGCAGGAGCTGATAAGGATGGCTGACATTTTGCTGACATATAGCTGGAGGAAGTTTCAGTTGTTTCATTATCTTAATGTCAGGTAAGTAATTGCAAAGAATGGCAACAGCCTTGGGTTTATTAGAGGAGGCAGAGTGGTGGAGCTGAGTACTAACAGTATATATGTGGAACCTGACTTCATAGGTTCAGTGATAGCACTCTCACCTCTGAGTCAGAAGATTGTGGGTTCAAGACCCACTCCAGAGACTTGAGCACATAATCTAGGCTGATATATCAGTGCAGTACTGAAGGAGGACTGCATTGTCAGAGATGCCATCGTTTGGATGAGATGTTAAAACAAAGCCTCATCTGCCCTCTAAGGTGGACCTAAAAAATCCCATGGCACTATCTGAAGAGGAGCTGGGGATTTCTCCATTGTGTTATGGTCAACATTTATCCCTCAACAAACATCTGAAACAGAATTTCTGCTCATTATCTCATTGCTGTTTGTGGGACTTTGCTGTGTGCAAATTGGCTGCCGCGTTTCCTATAACAGGAGGCAAGATGAGGAGAAATTTCTTTACGCAGCGAGTTGTTATGATCTGAAATACACTGCCTGAAAGGGTGTTGGAAGCAGATTCAATAGCAACTTTCAACAGCGAATTGCATAAATACTTGAAGGGAAAAATTTGCAGGGCTATGGGGAAAGAGCAGGGGAGTGGAACTAATCAGATAGCTCTTTCAAAGATCTGGCACAGACACGATGGGCTGAAATGCTTCCTTCTGTGCTGTATCATTCTATAATTCTACAACAATGCCTACACTTCAAAAAGTACTTGATTGGCTTTAAAGCATTTTGGGATGTCCTGAAGTCATTAACGGTGCTATATAAATGCAAGACTTACTTTCTTTTCCAGCTGACGTTGCCAAGGGTAGCACGAGAGACACACACACACACAGGACCAAATTTAGCTGTGGTTCTCTCCCTACTATGGTCAAAACACCTGTCAGCCTACACAGCCAAACCTCACACACAACTTGAATGAGCTATGGAGGGCACCGAACCATTGTTGATTTGTATCCCAATAAAGAGTCACCAACAACAACTTGCATTTATGTATGCGCCTTTAACATAGTAAAACACCAACTTCAGGAGAGGAGCATACTGAAAAAAATCCTATGATTTCCCAATCCTAGGTATGGGTCTACTCTGAACATCGGAACATTAGACAGCTGGGGGTCACGATGTTGATCATAAATAACAATGGAGAATATGTGGGACCTTAGATAATGCACCATTTTGTAAAATCATTTGACAAGAACTTCAAATAGGCATGAAACCATTTTGACTGTTGCCTACTGATTGATTAGAGCAGACTAGTTTCTGGGAGGTGACATCAAATGGAGAAAGAACATTAGACTATTCTCCTGAATTAGTTATCAACAATGCTGAATTTGATATCGTTGCCCCACAAATTGAACTGACTTAATCACATTTGTAACTTCAAATTTCTGGCTATAACTATTGAAATATTGTCCTGAGGGTTACAATGCAACTTCAGATGTATGATAATGGGATCAGTCTTTGGCTGGGAATTTCCTCCCCTCTATCTGTGTAAACATGGCTTCTGCCATATTTTCAGTGAGGTTATGACAGCAGAGCAGAAGGAACTCCGAGGAATTCGCAACCTTTGACTTTAGATATCTTGTAGAATATCATATAGGATTTCCATATTAACTAACTGACATTGAAACTGGAGGCCTTTATACAATTAATAGTAAACAATTCCTTGATAGAAATTTCAGAAAGTCCCAGTGCACAATAAAATATAATAGAATCATTTCCCTCCAGAAACAAACTTCAAAGATCTTAAGGTTCCATCTAAAGATGATTTCCTGATGTAAATTGTGGCAACAAATTGGTTCATATGTCTTCAAACACGTGCCTAAAATCACATGACAAGCCTGGTCTAGCCTAAAAATAACCCTTTTGAGAGCTGAATGTTTTCTTTCAGTTTTCAAAACTTGCACAGGTTTTGCTTCAGAATATTTTTTACAAATGATTCTTTAAGTGCTCCTCTTAAAGAATAATTACAGAAATGTATTGAACTGCCAAATATTTAATTCACAGTATCCTCTGAAATGGCTTTTTCTTTTTAAAGCTGTAATCCTGCTGTAATTTCCATTTGGATATAAAAGCATCTTCCACTCTCTCCTGAACAGTTTGCTTTAACTTGATAAAAGTGTAGTCTGCTGAGGGAGTGTTATAAGCAGGAAGAAAAGTTGATCCATGATGCACAATACATAAATCCCAGAAATCTGGGCGGCACCCCAGCCTCATGGAATAAAGCTTTCTGAAGCTTGTACTCAAAATAACGTGCATCAAAATCTTTCATTTTTCTCTTAAGTAACTTTTAGCTGGGACTTATTTTCTGCAAAAAGGAGAGAAACATATGGAACACCAATAAAGGCCCACTTTTCACTAGGCCAGAACCTGATGACTGGGCCCTGTTCAGGGATTTCTGAGACAGCATCAAAGTAAGCAAAGCAGACACAACCCAGATAAGCAGCCAGACAGATCAAGATATGCCTAGAACAAAAAGAGAAGGGGAAAATCAAAAGACTGTTCTTGCAGCTACTGGACAACATTTTGCATGAGTCAGTCAATATTTTACACAATCCAACAGTCCATCAAAATAGTCCATTCCCTATTGATTTGTGAAGTTTTTTCACATGGCTGTCAGTTTTATTGTTGATTTGACAAGGCATGAAGAGTACAATACCAACTTACTCTACAGATTTTCTGAAAGATAATCTCACTTCCCTCTGCTGTTCATTTCATTTACATTTACAGATGCCAAATACTTCACATGGCTGATAAATTAACAATAACACAATTTGCAGAGCATTGCAAAGCAATAATGCAGCTCAGGGTTGAGATATTTTTGACAGAACACTTGAGCTTCTTTCCTGAAGTTTACAACAGTCGTGAGATGAGTCACTGCCTTTGGAACAAAGGCATGTTATTCCTTATGGCACATACAACATACCATTACGTACTGTTATTTACATGTATACAATTTCATTTTTTGTTTGCAGGATTGTGTTGTGGATAACGATAATGAACAGCTAGTTTACTGGTTTGAATTGCTTGGTTTGAACAGTAATGACACTGTAAATTACTGCAGTGCATATTACAGATATTGGACATTGCATATATTGGATCTGTAGGTGTTTCAATTCAGGCTCACTTTCCATAATTTTTCATGTATCAATCACAGTTTTACATTTTTCAATTGTCCCAGCATCCACAGCCTGCTAGTGCTGTGAGTTCCAGATTTCCATTACTTTTTGTGTGAAAATATGGTTCCTGATTTCACTCCTAAATGGCATAACACTAATTTTATGATTATGTCCTCTTGTTCTGGATTCCCCCACCAGAGGAAATAGCTTCTCTGTATCTACCCGATTGAATCCCTTTATCATTTTAAACACCTTGATTATATCAACCCAACCATCTAAACTCTATATAAGCTGGTTTATGCAACCTGCCCTTAAATGTATCCCTTTAAGCCCTGGTGTCATTCTGATAAATCTATGCTGCGCCCCTTCCAAGGCCAGTATACCTTTCCCGAGTTCTGTGCCCAAAAGTGAACGCAGTACTCTAAACAGAGTCCAACCAAGGCTCTGCACAACTAAAGCATAACTTCCTCACTTTTGAATTCGAAACAACTGAGTTAAAGGCCAATATTCCATTAGCCTTCTTGATTCCTTCTTGTATGTGTACACTCTCTTTTAGTGATTTGTGCACCTGGACACCCAAATCCCTTTGCTTCTGCACAGCTCCTAGTCTGTCACCATACAGAAAATATTCTAGTTTGTCTTTCTTAGATCCAAAATGGATGACCTCACACTTTCACACATTGAACACCACCTGCCACAGTTTTGCCCACTCACTTAGTCTGCCTATGTCCCTTTGTAACTTGCCGCTCTAATCTACATAACTTACTGTGCCTCTGAACTTAAGAGTCATCTGCAAACTTGGATATACAACTCTCTATTCCTCCATCCAAGTCATTAATATGATGAAAAGTTGAGGCCCAGTACAGATCGCTACTCTCTATCTCTTACATTCCAACCAATTACCAACCCATGTCACAAGGTTAGTGTCCCATATCTTTTCCCTGCAGTATTCTGGAACATATACAATTGGGAACTGGCTTTTTTAAAATAGTTTATTTTTCAATATTTATCTCCAGCAGTGACCCTTTTACCTCCTGCTCAGGTCATCATCCTACAGCCCTACTTTTACTTTTCGTTACAAAATCTGATGCAAAATATCTTTTTAATATCTTTGCCAGTCCTTAACTTTTAAATACAAGATGCCCCCTTCATATTTAAGTCATAGAATGTTACAGCACAGAAGGTGGCCTTTCGGTCCACCGAGCCCATGCAGGCTCTCTGCAACAGCATTTCAGCTAGTCCCCCACCCTTTCCTTGTAGCCCTGAAAATTATTTTTCCTTCAGGTACTTATTCAATTCCTTTTTGAAAGCCATGATTGAATCTGCCTCCACCACCCTCTCAAGCAGTGCATTCCAGATCCTAACCACTCGTGCAAGAAAGACTTTCCTCATGTTGCCTTTGGTTCTTTTGCCAATCACCTTAAAACTGTGTCCTCTGGTTCTCAACCCTTCCACCAATGGGAACAGTTTCTCTCTATCTACTCTTTATAGATCCCTCATCAATTTGAATATCTCTATCAAATCTCCTCTCAACCTTCATTGCTCTAAGGAGAACAACACCAACTTATTTGCTGGAATTCTTTGAGGATGTAACCAACAGGGTCAATAAAGGGGAACCAGTGGATGTGGTATATTTGGACTTCCAGAAGGCATTTGACAAGGTGCCACATAAAAGATTACCGCACAAGATAAAAGTTCACGGGGTTGGGGGTAATATATTAGCATGGATAGAGGACTGGCTAACTAACAGAAAACAGAGAGTCGGGATAAATGGTTCATTCTCGGCTTGGCAATCAGTAACTAGCGGGGTGCCACAGGGATCAGTGCTGAGACCCCAACTATTTACAATCTATAGTAACGACTTGGATGAAGGGACTGAGTGTAAAGTAGCCAAGTTTGCTGACGATACAAAGATGGGAGGAAAAGCAATGCGTGAGGAGGACACAAAAAATCTGCAAAAGGACATAGACAGGCTAAGTGAGTGGGCAAAAACTTGGCACATGAAGTATAATGTTGGAAAGTGTGAGGTTATGCACTTTGGCAGAAAAAAATCGAAGAGCAAGTTATTATTTAAATGGAGAAAGATTGCAAAGTGCCGCAGTACAGCGGGACCTGGGGGTCCTGGTGCATGAAACACAAAAGGTTAGAATGCAGGTACAGCAAGTGATCAGGAAGGCCAATGGAAGCTTGGCATGTATTGCCAAGGGGATGGAGTATAAAAGCAGGGAAGTCTTGCTACAGTTATACAGGGTATTGGTGAGGCCACACCTGGAATACTTCATGCAGTTTTGGTTTCCATATTTAAAAAAGGAGATACTTGCCTTGGAGGCATTTCAGAGAAGGTTCATTAGGTTGATTCCGGAGATGAGGAGGTTGACTTATGAGGAAAGGTTGAGTAGGTTGGGCCTCGACTCATTGGAATTCAGAAGAATGAGAGGTGATCTTATCGAAACGTATAAGATTATGAGGGGGCTTGACAAGGTGGATGCAGAGAGGATGTTTCCACTGATGGGGGAGACTAGAATTAGAGGGCATGATCTTAGAATAAGGGGCCGCCCATTTAAAACTGAGAATTTCTTCTCTCAGAGGGTTGTAAATCTGTGGAATTCGCTGCCTCAGAGAGCTGTGGAAGCTGGGTCATTGAATAAATTTAAGACAGAGATAGACAGTTCCTTAACCGATAAGGGAATAAGGGGTTATGGGGAGCAGGCAGGGAAGTGGAGCTGAGTCCATGATCGGATCAGCCATGATCGTATTAAATGGTGGAGCAGGCTCGAGCCACTCCTGCTCCTATTTCTTATGTTCTTATGTTCTTATCCAGTCTATCCACATAAATGAAGTCCCTCATCCCTGGAACCATGCTTGTAAATCTTTTCTGCACCCTCTCTAAGGCCTTCACATCCTTCCTAAAGTGCGGTGCCCAGAGTTGGACACAATAATCCAATTGAGGTCAGACCAGTTTTTTATAAAGGTTCATCATAACTTCCTTGCTTTTGTACACTGTGGGGCGATTGTTCGGCTCCTCTCCACTCTGTTTTTCCAGCTCCTCTCCGTTCCGTTTTTTGCCCCGGAGCGGCGGCGGCGGTGAGGTGTTCTGACCGGGTGGTCAGCCTCCAATACCCCGCAGCAATCCTTGGGTCCGGTTCTGCGGCAGTGCTGAATAGCATCGCCCAGAAGAGCTGCTGAAGTGCAACGCCCCTGGTTGCAACACCGGTGCGAGTTTTGACTCTTGCCCGACTCATACGTCCCAAAGCCCACCCCGCAGTGAACACTCGCTAAATCAGACAGTCCAACGATACCGACAGCAGAGTGGGAAGTAATGGACTCCTAAGGTAAGTGTGATTGTTTTTTCTTTTAATGTTTTTGCGATTTGTGTTGTAGTGGTGTGGACAATGTTTTGGGAATGTTTTTGTGGCTTTTTCAAAAGTCTTTTTTTCCCCAGGCGGCTCTCGGAGCGCTCCCGGCCTAGCTCTTTAGAACATAAGATCATAAGAAATAGGAGCAGGAGAAGGCCGTACGGCCCCTCGAGCCTGCTCCGCCATTCAATAAGATCATGGCTGATCTGATCATGGACTCAGCTCCACTTTCCCGTCCACTCCCCATAACCCCTTATCGTTTAAGAAACTGTCTATTTCTGTCCTAAATTTATTCAATGTCCCATTTTCCACAGCTCTCTGAGGCAGCGAATTCCACAGATATACAACCCTCTGAGAGAAGAAATTTTTCCTCATCTCAGTTTTAAATGGGCGGCCCCTTATTCTAAGATCATGCCCTCTAGTTCTCGTCTCCCCCATCAGTGGAAACATCCTCTCTGCATCCACCTTGTCAAGTCCCCTCATAATCATATACATTTCGATAAGATCACCTCTCATTCTTCTGAATTCCAATGAGTAGAGGCCCAACCTACTCAACCTTTCCTCATAAGTCAACCCTCTCATCCCCGGAATCAACCTAGTGAACCTTCTCTGAACTGCCTCCAAAGCAAGTATATCGTTTCGTAAATATGGAAACCAAAACTGTACGCAGTATTCCAGGTGTGGCCTCACCAATACCCTGTATAACAGTAGCAAGATTTCCCTGCTTTTATACTCCATCCCCTTTGCAATAAAGGCCAAGCTTCCATTGGCTTCCTGGTCACTTGCTGTACCTGCATACTAACCTTTTGTGTTTCATGCACCAGGACCCCCAGGTCCCGCTGTATTGCAGCACTTTCAAATTTTTCTCCATTTAAATAATAACTTGCTCTTCTATTTTTTTTCTGCCAAAGTGCATAACCTCACACTTTCCAACATTATACTCCATGTGCCAAATTTTTGCCCACTCACTTAGCCTGTCTATGTCCTTTTGCAGGTTTTTTGTGTACTCTTCACGCATTGCTTTTCCTCCCATCTTTGTATAATCAGCAAACTTGGCTACGTTACACTCAGTCCCTTCATCCAAGTCGTTAATATAGATTGTAAATAGTTGGGGTCCCAGCACTGATCCCTGCGGCACCCCAATAGTTACTGGTGGCCAAGCTGAGAATGAAGCATTTATCCCGACTCTCTGTTTTCTGTTAGTTAGCCAATCCTCTATCCCTGCTAATATATTACCCCCAAAACCGTGAACTTTTATCTTGTGCAGTAACCTTTATGTGGCATCTTGTCAAATGCCTTCTGGAAGTCCAAATACACCACATCCACTGGTTCCCCTTTATCCACCCTTCATTACATCCTTGAAGAACTCCAGCAAATTTGTCAAACATGACTTCCTCTTCATAAATCCATAGCGCCCAAGAGAAGTGTACAAACCTTCTTCAGTGCTGCACCCCCTAACACAGGGCCCAGCTGCCCAATATTAGTTACTGAGTCGCAAACTGTTCCCGGGCGCAAACTTTACCGCCCCGCCACTATTACCGCCCCAAAACCATCAAAGCCGAAAATCCAGAATTTAGAATTGTACCCTTTAGTTTATATTGCCATTTCTTTGAGTATTCATTTCAATTTTATAAAGGCCTTTGCTGCTTCCTTTGCATTGACCACATATATTCTTTTACAATGTGCCACAAGATCCCAGCATCCCTTGGGAGCACAGTATATAAGCAGGCCCACCCACAAGGTACCTGCACTCTGGAATCTTATTAAAGGAGCTAAGGTCACAGTTGCTCATTACACACACTACTCAGTTTCACCATTTATTATAAGTATCAATTGACGACGAGGTAACGAACAACCGCTCGAAAATGCAAAGAACAGTCGGGATCCTGGAGAAGTTCTCAGAAGGGGATGATGGGGAGGCCTTCGTGGAGCGACTCGACCAATACTTCGTGGCCAATGAGCTGTAAGGGGACGAGAACGCTACCAAATGAAGGGCGATCCTCCTAACTGTCTGTGGGGCAACAACCTATGGCCTCATGAAGAATCTCCTGGTCCCAGCTAAACCAACAGAGAAATCCTACGAAGAATTGTGTACGCTGGTCCGGGAGCACCTAAATCCTAAGGAATGCATTTTGATGGCGAGATATCGGTTCTACACGTGTCAACAATCGGAGAGCCAGGAAGTGGCGAGCTACGTCACCGAATTAAGGCACCTCGCAGGACATTGTAAGTTTGAGGTTGTAAGTTTGAGGTTTGACGGATTCCTAGAACAAATGCTCAGACACTTTTTTGTGCTGGGCATCGGATATGAGACAATCCTTCGCAAACTGTTGACTGTAGAAACTCCGAATCTAAGTAAAGCCATAACGATAGCCCAGGCATTTATGTCCACCAGCAACAACACCAAGCAGATTTTGCAGAATAAAAAGTTTTGTCCAGTACTGTACCAAAAGTAACGTCGGTCTCGAGCAGAAATGTACATGGCAGAACGTACACACTGGCTGCTACGGCCCGACCTCAGATGACCCAGAGTCTACCGTCAATCCTTAATGCGAGGCAGCTAACACCTTGTTGGCACTGCGGGGGTGATCATCGGCCCCATCAATGCCACTTTAAGTACTATGCGTGCAATGGTTGCAGAACAATGGGACACCTCCAACGAATGTGCAGGCGAGCTGCAAACCCTGCAAACCACCACACTGCAGAGGAAGATTGATCTACAGTGGATCAGGCTGAATTGGAGACTCGTACTGAGGAGGCAGAAGTGTACGGGGTACACACGTTCATTACAAAATGTCTATCAATAATGTTGAAATTTGAACTGAACGGCATTGCAGTATCTATGGGGCTGGACACGGGGGCAAGTCAGTCCATTATGAGTAAAAAGGCTGTGGGGCAAAAAGGCACACAGGCCCAAGCTCACCCCCATTCACACCAAACTAAGGACTTACACCAAGGAACTAATCCCTGTAATTGACAGTGCAGAAGTCAAAGTCTCCTATGATGGAGCAGTACACGAACTCCCGCTGTGGTTTGTACCACGGGATGGCCTTACGTTGTTTGGCAGAAGCTGGCTGGGAAACATCCGCTGGAACTGGGACGACATCCGAGCGCTTTCATCTGTCGACGATGCCTCATGTACCCAGGTTCTGAGTAAGTTCCCATCATTGTTCAAGCCAGGCATCGGAAGCTTCTCGGGGGCGAAAGTGCAGACCCATTTGGTTCCTGGTTTAACGCGACCCATCCACCACAAAGCTCGGGTGGTACCATACATGATGCGTGAAAAAATGGAAATTGAGCTGGACAGGCTGCAACGTGAAGGCATCAACGACTGAGCCAGTCTGATTGTCCCAGTGCTTAAAGAGGACGGCACGGTTAGAATTTTTGGGGACTATAAAGTAACGATTAACCGTTTTTCGCTTCAGGACCAATACCCGCTACCCAAGGCAGGTGACTTATTTGCGACTCTGGCTGGAGGGAAGAGGTTCACCAAGCTGGACCTGACCTCGGCCTACATGACGCAAGAGCTGGAGGAGAATTCAAAAGGCCTCACCTGCATCAACACGCACAAAGGTCCGGACGGGATTCGGTCGGCCGCGGCGATCTTCCAGCGGAACATAGAGAGCCTGTTAAAGTCGGTTCCTCGCACAGTGGTCTTCCAGCACAACATATTGGTTACAGGTCGGGACACCATGGAGCACTTGAAGAATCTGGAGGAGGTTCTTAGTCGGTTGGATCGCGTGTGGCACAGGACGTCGAATTCTTGGGAAGGAGAATCGCAGCAGACGGCAGCAGACCCACCGATGCCAAGACGGAGGCCATCAAGAACGCGCCGTGACCACAGAACGTTACAGAGCTGCGGTCGTTCCTGGGACTCCTTAACTATTTCAGTAATTTCCTACCTGGGTTAAGCACCCTGCTAGAACCCCTACATGCGGTACTGCACAAGGGAGACGACTGGATATGGGGGAATTCACAAGAGGCTGCCTTTAAGAAAGCCAGAAATCTGTTTGTTCTAACAAACTGCTTGTCCCTTATAACCCTTGTAAACAATTAGTGCTAGCTTGCGATGCGTCGTCATATGGGGTCGGGTGTATGCGACAACAGGCTAATGAATCGGGGATTTTGCAACCGGTCGCTTATGCGTTCAGGAGTTTATCCAAAGCCGAAAGGGCCTATAGTATGGTTGAAAAAGAGGCTCTGGCGTGCGTTTACGGGGTAAAAGAAATGCAGCAGTACTTATTTGGCCTCAAGTTTGAGCTTGAAACTGACCACAAGCCGCTCATATCGCTGTTCTCTGAGAGCAAAGGGATTAATACCATTGCCTCTGCCCGCATCCAAAGATGGGCGCTCACGCTGTCGGTATACAATTATGTAATCCGCCAAAGACAGGGCACAGAGAACTGCACAGATGCTCTCAGTCGGCTGCCATTGCCCACCACCAGGGTGGAAATGGCACAGCCAGCGGACTTGCTCATCGTCATGGAGGCATTCGAGAACGAGAATTCCCCAGTTACGGCCCGCCAGATCAGGACCTGGACCAGCCAGGACCCTTTACTGTCCTTGGTAAAAAAAACTGTGTCCTCCATGGGAGCTGGTCCGGTGTTCCAGTGGAGATGCAGGAGGTGATTAAGCCGTTCCACAGGCGCAAAGATGAGTTGTCCCTGCAGGCGGACTGTCTATTGTGGGGCAATCGCGTGGTCGTGCCCAAGAAAGGTAGAGTCACGTTCATATGTGAACTGCACAGCACCCACCCAGGCATTGTAATGATGAAAGCCATAGCCAGATCCCATGGTGGCCCCGGCATTGACTCAGGTTTAGAGTCATGCGTGCACCAGTGCAATACTTGCTCTCAGCTGAGCAATGCACCCAGAGAGGCACCGCTAAGTTTGTGGTCATGGCCCTCCAAACCATGGTCAAGGATCCATGTAGACTATGCCGGCCCATTCCTAGGCAAAATGTTTTTAGTTGTCGTGGACGCTTACTCAAAATGGATTGAATGTGCAATAATGTCTGTAAGCACGTCCACGGCCAGCATTGAAAGCCTGCGAGCCATGTTTGCCACGCACGGCTTGCTTGATGTCCTCGTCAGTGACAATGTGACGTGCTTCACCAGTGCTGAATTCAAGGAATTCATGACCCACAACGGGATCAAACACGTCACATCTGCCCCGTTCAAGCCCGCATCCAACAGCCAGGCAGAACGGGCACTTCAGACCATCAAGCAAAGCTTGAAACGTGTGTCGGAAGACTCCCTGCAGACCCGGTTGTCCCGAGTGCTGCTCAGCTACCGCACCAGACCCCACTCACTCACCGGGATTGCCCCAGCTGAGCTGCTCATGAAAAGGGCGCTTATAACAAGGCTCTCTCTTGTCTACCCTGATCTCCATGATCATGTAGAGGGCAGGCGGCATCAACAAAATTTGTACCATTACCGCACAAATTTGTCACGCAATATTGAGATCAATGATCCTGTGTTTGTGCTCAATTATGGACATGGTCCCAAATGGCTTGCTGGCACGGCCATAGCCAAAGAGGGGGGAATAGGGTGTTTCAGGTTAAATTGGCCAATGGACAAACGCACAGAAAACATTTGGACCAAATCAAATTGCGGTTCACCAACAGCTATGAACAACCCGAAGAGGACACCACTAACTTTGACCCTCCAACACACACACAAGTGGCAACTGACATCATGGTTGACCACGAAACCGAACTCATCATCCCCAGCAGCCAGGCAAGGCCGGCTGCCCAACAGCCCAGTGAAGAACTGACCAACCCACCCACACCCGCATTTGTACCGAGACAATGGACAAGGGAGCCTAAAGCCCCAGATCGTCTCACCTTGTAAATAAGTGTACTGTTGACTTCACGGGGGAGTGATGTTATGTATTTAACCCCTTGTAATCTGTATGACACCTGACCACCAGAGGGCCTACCTGTTGGAGTCCCAAGGGATCCCAGCATTCCTTGGGAGCACAGTATATAAGCAGGCCAGCCACAAGGTACCCGCACTCTGGAATCTTATTAAAGGAGCTAAGGTCACACTTGCTCATTGTACACAGTACGCAGTTTCACCCTTTATTATGAGTGTATCACAGATGACTGGCCTGTTTGAGTCTGAAACATAGTGCTTGGTTATATTCAATAACTTAGAGAGCTATTTTATGTTTGTTTATGCGTATATGATGCAAGTCACTTTTGTTACTGTCCAGAAACTGAGAAAGAGGCCACACTAGCCATATTAGAACATGGGGAAATGCGAGTAGTGACATTAAGAATGAATAACAGTATAATAGAGTGCCAATGCTGGACTGGAGGCAGCCAGTCAGGTCAACCTGAGTGTACAACATTGAACTCCCCTTTCCTGTTTCTGCAAACAGTATTTTTCTGTACTTTATAGCTTTCTTTAATGATTTTGAAATGCAATGATTTTAATTTCCAGTACAAGAACTTAAACTTTTTTTGATGTTCAAAAGGACAACATGGGCTATGAATTACTATTGCCAACAATAATCCATTAATGTTTAACTTGTTCATTTGTCATTTCTCCATCCACTATTTTAGAACAGGGTGTTGACTCAATCATTTTAACTTTATCCTGTAAAGTTGTATTTAAATCCATACAACTCGGGTTATTTTCATACTTAAAATATTTGTAATCCTTCCAGGAGAAATTATATTTGGCTTGAAAGACAAATGTCCGAAAATACCAGAAAGTTAACAAAGTTTCAAAAATCAAAATGTCTGGGGGAAGGCATGCACCCAGATCTCTGTACGGAAATAAATTTCCTGCCTTCAGCATTCACATTCCTTTTTGCTCCTGTTGTAAATTACACTTTTGTACAGTGGGTCCACCACCAAACCCTATAACTCATGAATTCTTTGTGCCAAATTAAGATCTGGTATAGTAACTCATATAATCAAAAGGCTTTAATCTCTCCTGCCTTCCACCCTATCACAGACCTTCCCTTTTGTTCTTTCCTCCCCATCCCCTTTCCCGTGCCTCTATATTTGCTTAAAACCTGTTACCTCTCTAACTTTTTCCAGGGGGTCCAGACTGATTGATCTATACAGACTTTTAGAAAAATCAAAAATCATGCCAATTAGTGTTACAGGAAAACTGCATCTGAATCTTGAAGGGTAGAGGTGGGCTAGTGTTGGGTCTTTGACCACAGTCATGTCTCTTTATGTCCTCAGAAATCGTATGCATGCTACAATACGCAAAGTCCTATTCCCATTAATATAAGCAACAGAGACAAGGAATACAACTGTAATCTGGCCAGAATGTTAATCTAGTGACGCTATCTAAGTGGACACAATTTAGTGCCTCTTGATCAATCATGACATCTCAGGAAAGTGGAGTATGTGTTGGTATCTTTTCCGACAGGAGAAGAACAGCAAGATACTGCTATCCATTATACCAAAAAAAACTGAAGATCACTCTATATTTGCAGTACTTGCATAACAGCACAACAAGGAGGGTCACATGGCTCATGAGACCAGTATTAATAAAACTTTTAAAGATACATGGTCCGGTTATTTGCTCCTGTTGTATTTTAATGAAATGCAAAGAATAAATTAATGAAGCAGAAATTATTAACATTGCTTCAAATCATAATTTTGTTTGTGTGTAACTCACCAGACACAGTGTAGATATGGAAAGTTGAATGCAGACCAAAGCTCACAGAAAAGGTTATCACTGATCCAGCAGAGAAGAGCTAGAGCCCACCAAAAACCTGCTAAGAGACCCAATTTGTATACACGTACATTTTCACACCTGAAATAGCACAAAACACAAATTAAATAATTGAAGTAAAGATTAAGGTGATACACATACAGCATAACCATAGTTTCTTCTGGGTGGGTGGAATTGGAAGAATGACAATTCAACAAAAGAGTATAGTGACATTTCTACTTTGATAGTGAAAAAGTAGCAGGTGACACACGCACAAATTCTACCAGTTGCACATTTCTCCGAACCTGCTTCTCTCTCCTTTTTGCTCGTTTCCTACACACCAAGCATTGAGCCGGAACATCGTATGCTGAAAGCTTCTGCCAATGGTGGTCTTGAACTAACCACTAGATGGTTTGTGAAATGTTGACCAATTTTCACACCTTCTTTCTGGGGAACCATCAAATCTCAGCAGGAAGCTCAACTGAGATCATGAGCTCAGTAAATGGGAATCACACTCCCACTGATTTCAAATGATATTCTGAAAATCACAAATTGTATTTCCATTCCTTATCCTTATCCTATAGGCCTAATATTTTGTTTTAATAAAACGTACTCTCAAAATTGTGGAATGTTTGGAATAACATTTATATGATCAGTAACAATGGCAGTTTGCAAATTCATTTAAACATGGGAGCTATGTAATTTTTCAGAACTCATCAAAATAAGCCACAATTTTAAATCAAATTGAATGTCTGACACTCCCAAAGAAGCTGGACAGGTGGGCCTTCATGAATTCATGCCAATCGGGGTCTGGTGATGAAATTCGGACTCCAGCACCATTTTAATGCAAAATCACTGAAGTTCTGCTCAGTGTCCAATCTGCCAGTAAAACGTATTGGCATTGGTAACTCAGAGCCACTGAAGCATTTTTTAAAGGGACACTCACCTACCAATAATGGGATTACATGATCTGTGTGCCATTGTGCATTTGGATTTCCAGGAGAGTTTCCAGCTTCCAGATTACTTGTTTCTGACTTATTTTTTTGCCTTACTTGCCCTCAGTAAGCTCTATCTGCTATTATTGCCAATTTCATTTGGATGGAAGAACATGGAGAAAGAGGAGTGGCCTCAGCATCAGAAAAAGCAGCAGCTGGATCTATGAGAAGACAGCAGGTGAGAGGTTGGGACTGCCCATAGGAGGCCATACAGGGTGTACAGGCCCAAGTAATCTTCTTGGCTCTATCCAAACAGTAGTGCCTCAGGCAGCTGTGCTTCTCCAAGCCGGCTGTTGCAGACCTCTGCAGCCTCCTGCAACAGGACCTGCTGCCTGCCGGTTTTAGGTGCTTTGTCGGTGGCTCTCAAAGTCACCACCTTCTTTACTCCTGGTTCCTTCTAGTCTTCTATTGGGGCCATATCCCGCATCTCCCACTCTGCAGTACATAGCTATATTAAGCAGATTACCAATGCCTAGGGTTAACCAGTACATCACCTTCCCCATTGACCTCAGGAGTCAACACGAGAGAAATCGGGAATTTTCTGCCATGGCTGGCTTCCCTTGCACCAAGGCATTGACTGCCTACTTGTTTTCATCAGGCCGACAGAACACCAGCCAGCAGCATTCGTGAATAGGAAGGGCTACCACTCCATCTAGCTCGTCTCTGATGACAAAAAACAGCATGCACGTTTGTGCAAGGAACCCAGGTAGCTGTTGCAATGCATTTATCCTGTAACACTTAACCATCCCCCAATATTTGACCCTTACACTGTACTAGGATGGCTATTGAGGGACAAAGAACACCCCCTCCACACATAGCTCATGACATGCCTCCACAATCCCACCATGCCTGAACAAAACAGGTATAATCAATGACATGGGATCACCAGGATCATTATTAAAAAGGCCATACAACTACTAATACTAAAACTGAGCCAGTGGGCACTACATCCAGACACAAGTACCCAACAGAAAACTGTCGCATTAAGGCGAGGACGGGTTTGGTGAACCAGCAGAAAGAAGAAAGCATGACAGATTCCTTGTTGACCCATCCTAGCTTTCCATAACCACCTAACACAATGGTTTGCTTGTTGTCTACCTACCCATTTTGGCTAATAAATGGTGACAGGCTGAATTAGTGTGAGTTTCAAAAAGAAAGGTTAAAAAAATGTGGGAATGACATACTTTACTCAAAAGGGAAGATAATAAGTAATACCTGCAATTTTCATGATGGTTTTTTCAAAGCAGCAGCTGTTCTCTATTGGATGACATACGGCTTCAAACATGGCTTGAAACTCCCTATACCCCCGCAGATGCCCCTTCGAGCTTGGCTAGCCCTAAAGGTTGTGTTATGTCTTGAATAAAGAGTCAGACTAGCTACTGCAAGTCAAAGTAAGTGTGACCGTAGTCCTTTATTGCAGATCTCAGAATGCCTCTCGCCTGTGAGGTCTCCTTATTTACAGGTGCTCCTAAGGGATTGTGGGATCCCTTGGGACTCCAGGGGATAAGTCCTCTGGTGGTTAGACATGGTAATTACAGGTTTACATACATAACAACACTCCACCCAAAGTCAATAGTGCAACTATTTACAATGTGAGTCAATCTGGGGCATTCCTTTCCCTGGTTGAGAGTCTCGGTGCAAATGCTGGTTTTGGTGAGTCATTTGTTGGGCCTTCGCTGGGCTGTGCAGCTGGCCTTGCTGGACGGTTGGGGGTGGAGAGCCTTGCTGGGCTGCTGCGGGTGATGGGTTCTGCTTCGTGGTCAACCGCTGGGTCAGTTGCACTTGTGTGTGTTGTGTTGGAGGGTCAAAAAAGGTAGTCTATTGTGGATTGTTCTGGATAGTCCGTAAATCTGAGTTTGGTTTGCTCTAAGTGTTTTCTGCAGGTGAGTCCATTTGCGAGTTTGATCACAAACACTCTACTCCCCTCTTTGGCCAAAACAGTGCCAGCAATCCACGTGGGACCTTGTCCATAGTTCAACACAAATACAGGAGCATTTACTTCAATTTTGCGTGACACATTTGCGCGATTATGATATGTATTCTGTTGAAGCCGCCTGCTCTCTACCTGTTCGTGTAGATCAGGGTGGACTAATGAGAGCCTTGTCTTAAGTGCCCTTTTCATGAGCAGTTCAGCGGGAGGGACCCCGGTGAGCGAGTGGGGTCTTGTGTGGTAACTAAGCAGGACACGGGATAAGCGAGTCTGCAGTGAGCCTTCAGTTACCCTTTTCAAGCTCTGCTTGATTGTTTGAACTGCTCATTCTGCCTGACCGTTGGACGCTGGCTTAAACGGGGCAGATGTGACGTGGTTGACCTTATTGCGGGTCATGAACTCCTTGAATTCAGAACTGGTAAAGCACGGCCCATTGTCACTTACAAGGACATCAGGCAGGCCGTGCATGGCAAACATGGCCCGTAGGCTTTCAATGGTGGCAGCGGACGTGCTTGCCGACATTATCACACATTCAATCCATTTGAAGTACGCATCTACAACCAATAAAAACATTTTTCCCAAGAATGGGCCTGCATAGTTGACATGTACCCTAGACCACGGTTTGGAGGGTCAAGACCTTAAACTTAGTGGCACCTCCCTGGGTACATTGCTTAACTGGAACATGTGTGCATATAGGACTCTAAGTCTGCATCGATACCGGGTCTCCACACGTGGGATCTGGCTATCGCTTTCATCATTACAATGCCTGGGTGGGTACTGTGGAGATCACTGATGAAAGTGTCTCTGCTCTTTTTTGTCACAACTACCCGATTGCCCCATAGGAGGCATTCTGCCTGTATAGACATTTCATCTTTGCGCCGCTGGTACGGCTTTATTTCTTACTACATCTCTAACGGGACACTAGACAAACTCCTGTGGAGCACATAATTTTTTACTAGGGCCACTAAGTGGTCCTGGCTCGTCCAGGTTCTAATCTGTCGGGCGGTAACAGGTGATTGCTCACTCTCGAATGCTTCCATTACCATGACTAAATCTGTGGCTGTGCCATCTCCACCCCTGTGGTGGGCAATGGCAGCCTACTGAGAGCATCGGCACAGTTTTCTGCGTCTGGCCTGTGGCGGATGGCGTAGTTGTATGCGGACAACGTGAGTGCCCATCTCTGGATGCGGGCCGATGCATTCGTATTTATCCCTTTGCTTTCAGAAAAGAGGGATATAAGCAGCTTATGGTCAGTTTACAATTCAAATTTGAGCCCGAACAGATATTGATGCTTTTTCTTTACGCCGTAAACACATGCTAACGCTTCTTTTTCGATCATAGTGTAGGCCCTCTCAGCCTTAGACAGACTTCTGGATGCATAAGCAACCGGTTGCTATTTCCCAAATTCATTAGCTTGTTGCAATACACACCCGACCCCATATGACGATGCATCACATGCTAGTACCAAACGCTTACATGGATCATACAACACAAGCAATTTGATTGAACATAACAGCTTCCTAGCTTTTTGAAAGTCATTTTCTTGGCTTTTATCCCATACCCATTCATCTCCCTTACACAGTAGAGCGTGCAGGGGTTCTAACAATGTGCTAAGACCCGGTAAGAAGTTACCAAACTAGTTCAGGAGTCTTAGAAACGATCGCCAGCTCTGTCACGTTCTGTGGTCTCGGTGCGTTGTCGATTGCCTCCGTCAGCGAATCGGTGGGCCTGATGCCATCTGCCACGATTCTTCTCCCCAGGAACTCCACTTCAGGTGCCAGGAAAATGCACTTCGAGCGTTTTAGTCTGAGCCCCACACGATTAAGCCGACTAAGAACCTCCTCCAGGTTCTGCAGGTGCCCGACCTGTCACCAAAATGTCGTCCTGGAAGACCATGGTGCGCAGGACCGACTACAGCAAGCTTTCCATGTGCCTCTGGAATATCGCTGCGGCCAATTGAATCCCAAATGGGCATCTGTTGTAAATGAAAAGACCTTAGTGCGTGTTGATGCAGGTGAGGCCTTTCGAAGATTCCTCCAGCTCTTGCGTCACGTAGGCTGAGGTCAAGTCCAGCTTCGTGAACATTTTCCCTCCCGCCAGTGTCGTAAATAGGTCATCTGCCTTTGGTAGCGGGTATTGATCCTGCAGCGAGAAACGATTGATAGTTACTTTGTAATCACCACAGATTCTGACGGTGTCATCTCCCTTGAGGACTGGAACCATCGGACTGGCCCACTCATTGAATTCAATCAGCAGCTCGATCTCCACCCTCTCTCTCATCATGTAAGGTACAGCTCTCACCTTGTGATGGATGGGTCGCGCCCCGGAATCAAATGGATCTGCACTTTTGCTCCTTGGAACTTCCCGATGCCTGGTTCGAACAGTGAGGGGAATTTGCTTATGACCTGGGCACATGAGGTGTCGTCGACAGACGAAAGCGCTCGGACGTCATCCCAGTTGCAGCGTATCTTTCCCAGCCAGCTCCTGACGAACAACGTGGGGCCATAGCCGGTACCACCCAGAGTGGTAACTCGTGCACCGCTCCATCGTAGAAAACCTTTACAGTAGCACTGCCAATTATGGGAATCAGTTCCTTTGTGTATGTTCTGAGTTTGGTACAAATGGGAGTCAGGACTGGCCTTGAAGCCTTGTTGCACCACAACTTATCGAAAGTCTTTTTGCTCATTATGGACTGGCTTGCGCCCGTGTCCAGCTCCATGAACACTGGGAGCCCATTTAATTCAACCTTCAGCATTATCGGGGGACACTTTGTGGTAAATGTGTGCAACCCATATACCTCTGCCTCCTCGGTCTGAGGCTCTGGTTCGTCATGATCCACCGTCGATCTGTCCTCCTCTGCTACATGATGGTTTGCAGGATTAGCAGGGTTTGCACCTCGTCTGTACATGCATTGGAGGTGTCCCATTGTTCCACAGCCCTTGCAAACGTATCCTTTGAAAGAGCATGAATGGAATCGATCACCCCCGCAGCACCAACAAGGTGTTAATGGCCTTGTATTCACCACCCTTGATGGTGGAATCTGAGTCATCTGCAGATGTGCAGCTACAGGCATGTAAGTCCTGCCATATACATTTTGATTCGAAAACAACGTTACTTTGTTCACAGTACTTGCAGCAGCACTAGTGTGCTGGGAAATTTGTTTGGTATTGTCACTGGTGGAGATAAACGCCTGAGCTATCGCTGTGGCTTTACTCAAGGTTGGGGTCTCTACAGACAAAAGTTTGCGAAATATTACTTCATGGCCAATGCCAAGTACAAAGAAGTCCCTGAGCATGTGCTCCAAGTGTCCTTCAAATTCGCAATGTCCTGCAAGGTGCCTTAGCTCAGCGACATAGTTCGCCACTTCCTGGCCGTCAGCCCCCTTGTACGTGCAGAACCGATACCTCGCCATCGCTTTTCTTCGGGTTTAGATGCTCCTGGACCAGTGTGCACAACTCATCGTACGACTTGTCTGTGGGTTTTGCTGGAGCGAGCAGATTTTTCATGAGGCCATACGTTGGTGCCCCGCAAACGGTGAGGAGGATCGCCCTTCATTTGGCAGTGTTCGCTTCTCCTTCCAGCTCGTTGGCCACGAAGTATTGGTCAAGTCGTTCCACGAAGATTTCCCAATCATCTCCCTCCAAAAATTTCTCCAGGATGCCCACAGTTCTCTGCATTGTTGCATTGGGGTTCATTATCTGTATCTCGTCACCAGTTGTTATGTCTTGAATAAAGAGTCAGACCAGATACTGCAAGCTCAAAGTAAGTGTGACCGTAGTCCTTTATTACAGATCTCAGAATGCCTCTCCAGCCTGTGAGGCCTCCTTATATACAGATGCTCCCAAGGGATTGTGGGATCCCTTGGGATTCCAGGGAATAAGCCCTCTGGTGGTTAGACATGGTAATTACAGGTTTACATACATAACAGGTTGCCTGCAAAAATTCCAAGCAAAGGAGTTCCCTTTCCTCCCTTTTCCTACACATTATATTCCTGACCAGAACTGGGAGTTCCAAAAGCTGTTATTTTTATTATCAAATACCAGTTGCATCAGTTACCGTTCTAAAATCATAGACTTATCCATTGTCTTTTACACATTAAGGATTAATATCTATGTCTAACATCCGATAACGCACTAAGCTGATTCTATGCAGGACATCCTGAGTCTTATTATTGTGGCTGAGGGAAGTGACCTTTCCATTCCTGCAGCTTCCTCTCGAAGAGGTCATTCAATGCCAGCTAAACCTCCTACAAAACTTTACTGATTACAAAAATGACTGGTTGGGCATAAAAATAGAGCTTGTAGGTTCAAATTTAATAAATCTGATCCCCGCTCCTTCTCCTATTCTCACCAGTATCTGAGTGACATTCCTGTGAAGACAGCTGCCATGTACAGTTGGGAAGCAGTGTATGAGATTAGAGCTATTAGAAGGGATTACACAATTGCTTCTCGCTTTGACAGAAAGCTACTTTAATTAACGGCAAGGTTAACTAAGTGTGATGAAATCGCTATATGCATGCCAAAGCAAAGTACAAAGCTTTTGTAGAGCTACAGATAAACAAGTCATCCCCATTGCTTTAAATAAAACCCATTTAATCCTGGAGCTCTAAAGTCATTGGTTAAAAACATGTCAACTTATTAAATGTAATCTAAGGTCATATTTTTTGGAACCATATTGGAATACTTGCATTCAATGTTCCCCCTAATTTGTTTTTAGGCGCGTGGTCCCTTTAAGGGGCTGCGCGGCCCATTCACAATTTTGCACACGCTGAAAATTTAACATTAGAAAAGATAGTCTCGGGCTCACGGGACTGGCTGATAGCTGCGCAGCTTAGAGTGGAAATTGCTTGCATTTATATAGTGCCTTTAATGTAGGAAAACATCCAAGGTTCTGGGTTCAAGTCCCACTCCAGGGACTTGAGCACAAAAAATCTAGGCTTACTGTAGTACTGAGGGAGTGCTGCACAGTTAGAGGTGCCATCTTTTGGATGAGACGTTAAACCGAGACCCCATCTGCCCTCTCAAGTGCACATAAAAGATCCCATGCACTATTTCGAAGAATAGCAGGGGAGTTATCCCCAGTATCCTGGCCAATATTTATTCCTCAATCAACATAACAAAAAACAGATTATCTGGTCATTATCACATTGCTGTTTGTGGGAGCTTGCTTGTGCACAAACTGACTGCCACGTTTCCCACATTACAACAGTAACTACACTCCAAAAGGCACTTCATTGGCTGTAAAGCGCTTTGAGACGTCCGGTGGTTGTGAAACGCGCTATATAAATCCAAGTCTTTCTTTCTTTCAAGGCACTTCACAGCAGCGTAATTAGACAAAAATTGACACGGAGCCATGATTCACCATCCACAGCTGGAATGCTTCTCTATATTTAGCTACTAGGAATTGTGCAACACTGGCCCAGGATAACTAGCTTCCCTCCCTGTGCTCTTCATGTAGCAGTATGATAGAAACTGGGGGTCCCCAAATTCTATCACCATGCACATACACGGCAGCACAATGCCACCTACTTGTAAAGCAATGAACCTGGAAAGTGCCTTGTAGCTTTATTTTCCTCCTTATTGCTGAAAATAAATGACAACTTACTCAATAGTGTCTACTACCACTTATTACACTTCATCTAAAACTCAGCCCAATCGTGCCTCAGCATCTTGCAATTGCTTCCCTAACAAAAGTGGGGGAAATGGCTGCCATCTGGTAATCATTTTACCGTGTGATATTTTAAGCAAGGTTAATTAAGTAGCAGTAACCCACCGCAGGAAATTTTGATGTGGAGTAACAAGGAAAATTATTTTTAATGTCAAATGTAGAAGATAAGTTTGTATGGGATTTCCATTCGCCTGACATTGTGAGAGGAGCTATATAAATGCATGTTCTTTCTTTTCAATATTGTCTGTGCAATTGGTCAAAATCAAAATACATGAACACATTCATGCAAAGTTATACATGTACTCATTATCAGGACTTTTTATTACATTTATTGTTATTTACAAAGTGCATGTGTTTGCTGGAGTTGAATCATAAGAACTTAAGAACATAAGAAATAGAAGCAGGAGAAGGCCATACGGCCCCTCGATCCTGCTCCGCCATTTAATACAATCGTGGCTGATCCGATCATGGACTCAGGTCCACTTCCCTGCCCGCTCTCCATAACCCCTTATCCCCTTAACGTTTAAGAAACTGTCTATTTCTGTCTTAAATTTATTCAATGTCGCAGCTTACACAGCTCTCTGAAGCAGCGAATTCCACAGATCCACAACCCTCTGAGAGAAGAAATTTCTCATCTCAGTTTTAAATGGGCAGCCCCTTATTCTAAGATATTGGATCATATTGGATTGTCTTTATGCATTACTTTGTACAGGCATATGTGTATATATACAATGAATTCTTCAGACCATTCTGCATACTTAGACATTACACAATGAAGGGCAACCTGGCTATCAGTTGGCAATAGGCTGTAATTGTGCAAGTAATAAAATGCAAGAGGAGGCCATTTTTATGTTAGCATTGTCATGTATCTCACATTACTGTATATAACTGTATCCTACCATGCTATACATGACTGTAACTGGATATGACCTATAACAATAAGCATACCTTACCACCAGGGGTGCACTTGCAGGAGACACTCCATACCTGTGGTATATAAAGTGAGGTCTCAGGCAAGTGCAGCACTGGAGAGCTGGAATTAAAGGTGCAGGTCCTGAGTGACCTTGACTTCAGCATGTGTCTCGTGTAAGTCAGTACATTAGAGTCAGGACTTAACAGTGGCGATGAGTTACGGGATCACAGAATCCACAGAATGGCTACCAACAGCTCAGATGAGAAATACAATGCTGGAGACAATTGGGATGACTTTATAGAAAGGCTCCAGCAAAGCTTTGTGACCAAAGACTGGCTGGGCGACGATAAGGCAGACAAGAGAAGAGCCTATCTCTTGACCGGCTGTGGCTCGAAAACATACGCTTTAATGAAAGACCTGCTGGCACCCGAGAAACCAACAAGCAAGTCATTTGAGGAGTTGAGCACACTGGTGATCACCTGAAGCCAGCGAGCAGCCTACACATGGCCAGACACAGGTTCTACAACTACAGACGCTGTGTGGGCCAAAGCATACCCGACTTCGTGGCGGAACTTCGGAAGCTGGCTAGTTCATGTGAGTTCCCCGATGAACTAAAGAGAGAAGTACTGAGAGACTTTTTTATTGAAGGAATAGGCTACACAGGCATATTCCGAAAGCTTATAGAGACTAAGAACTTGACTCTAGAGGCAGCAGCACTGGTCGTACAGACGTTCTTGGCAGGCGAAGAAGAAACGAGGCTGATGTATACTTCGGGTACGACAACCAACGAGGCATCGGAACAAGGGGTTCACATTGTGAAACAAACCGCTACCCCCACACACAGACAAAGGCAGGAGAGCAGGCCTTCAACAGCAGACAGTGGCGCCAGAAGCCATCAAAATCAAGGGCCACATGAACGGCCGATCACACCTCATCAATTCACAATGCGAGCAATCAACAACAGATTGAGAGAAGCTCAAGGGAGATCAGCCAGACGCAGTTCATCCTTCGGAAACAATGGAAACGGTCTGTGTTGGAGATGTGGGGGAAGCCACTCAACCAGGGTGTGTCAATTTCAGCATGCCGTTTGCAGAAACTGCAACTACACAGGGTATCTAGCTCGCATGTGCAGAAAAACAGCAGCTCGGCTGGTATACGAATCGGAAGGGTCGGAAAGCGGACCAGAAGACGGTCGGAACAGTGCACAGGACGCTGAGGTACAGCGGATTAACACAATCAATGTCCACTGTTCTTACACCAAGACGCCTCCAATTATGATGAGGGTTCTACTCAACGGGATACCCGTCAACATGGAGCTGGACACGGGGGCCAGTCAATCCCTCATGAGCGTTCAACAATTTGAACAGCTGTGGCCGCACAAAAGCAACAGACCAAAACTCACAAAGATCGATACCAAACTAAGGACCTATACTAAAGAAATCATCCCTGTCCTTGGCAGTGCCATGCTCTCAGTCACACACAAAGGGATGGTGCACCGACTTTCCCTGTGGATTGTCCCCGGGGATCTCCCAGCCGTGTTGAGGAGAAGCTGGCTAGCAGAATTTAATTGGAAATGGGATGATGTTCACGCCACGTCGTCAGAGGAACGGACCTCCTGCTCAACAGTTCTAAGCCGTTTTGAACATCACTTTCAGCCAGGTGTGGGCACCTTCAAAGGGGCTAAAGTTAGAATCTACATCACACACAATGCCAGACCGGTCCATCACAAGGCTAGAGCTGTGCCTTATGTGATGAGGGAAAAGATTGAAAATGAACTGGACTGGCTTCTGCGGGAAGGCATAATTTCTCCCGTGGAATTCAGCGACTGGGCAAGCCCCATCGTCCCCGTCATGAAGCCTGATGGATCTGTGCGAATCTGTGGGGATTACAAGTCTACCATAAACAGAGTCTCCCGACAGAACCAATACCCGCTGCCCAGAGCGGAGGACCTATTTGCCACATTGGCTGGAGGAAAACCTTTCTCGAAACTTGACCTCACATCTGTGTATATGATGCAAGAACTGACCGAAGAGTCTAAAGCTGCTCACCACCATCAACACACATCGAGGCCTTTTTGTGTACAATCGATGCCCATTCGGTATCAGGTCGGCAGCTGCTCGATTCCAGCGGAACATGGAAAGTCTGCTCAAGTCCATCCCGGGAACGGTTGTGTTTCAAGATGACATACTCATCACGGGCAGGTCCACCGACTCCCATCTCCGCAATCTTGAGGAAGTACTAAGTCGATTGGATCAGGTAGGCCTAAGAGTTAAGAAATCCAAGTGTCTGTTTCTCGCGCCTGAGGTTGAATTTTTGGGCAGAAGGATTGACGCTGCTGGAATCCGCCCAACAGAATCCAAAACCGAAGCGATTCGCCTGGCACCCAGGCCCCGGAATGTCTCGGAACTGCGCGCCTTTCTCGGGCTACTCAATTACTTTGGGAACTTTATGCAGAACTTGAGCATGCTGCTGGAGCCTCTCCACGTGCTACTCAGAAAGAGGTGCGATTGGTTTTGGGGGGACGCCCAAGAACGCGCCTTCAATAAGGCACGCAACCTTCTTTGTTCCAAGAGTGTTTTAGCCTTTTTTGACCCAGGTAAAAAGTTAGTCCTTCCATGTGATGTGTCAGCGTACGGGGTCGGGTGCGTTTTACAGCACATCAATGATGCGGGTAAATTGCAGCCCGTTGCTTAAGCCTCCAGGTCACTTTCGCCGGCAGAGCGCGGGTACGGTATAGTTGAGAAGGAGGCGCTCGCGTGCGTGTACGGTGTCAAAAAGATGCACCAATACCTTTTTGGGGCCAAGTTTGCATTAGAAACTGACCACAAACCCCTCACGTCCCTACTATCGGAGTGCAAGGCAAACAACGGCAACGCCTCGGCGCGCATTCAGCGGTGGGCACTCATGCTGGCGGCTTACGACTACACGATAAGGCACAGACCAGGCACAGACAACTGTGCCGACGCGCTTAGCAGGCTACTCCTGGCGACCACAGAAGAGTCCGACGAACAGGACTGTGAGATGGTCATGGCAATCAATGCCTTTGAATCCACAGGTTCGCCAATGACGGCTCGACAAATCAGAGCCTGGACGACCAGCGACCCCACGTTATCTCTAGTTAAAAGATGCATTTTAATCGGTGACTAGGCAGAGGCTCGCGATGCCTGCCCCGAGGAGGTCAAACCCTTCCATAGGCGCATGCATGAACTCTCACTACAGGCAGACTGCCTGATGTGGGGCAGCCGAGTAGTTATGCCCCTACGAGGCAGGGAGGCGTTTGTCCTGGAGCTCCATCGCGAGCATCCGGGGATCGTCCTTATGAAGGCCATAGCCAAATCTCATGGTCTGGTGGCCTGGCATTGACGCGGACTTGGAGCTCTGCGTCCGTCAGTGCACCATTTGTGCCCAACTCAGTAATGCCCCCAGGGAGGTCCCCCTAAGCCCCTGGCCCTGGCCCACCAAACCGTGGTCGCGGGTGCACGTAGATTATGCGGGCCATTCATGGGCAAAATGTTACTCGTAGTCATTGATGCATTTTCAAAATGGATCGAGTGCACCATTTTAAACTCGAGCACCACTTCCACCACTGTGGAGAGTCTTAGAACCATGTTTGCAATGCATGGCATTCCTGACATATTGGTCAGTGATAATGGTCCATGCTTCACCAGCGCAGAATTTCACGATTTTATAGTTGACCACGGTATAAATCACGTTAAATTGGCATCTTTCAAGCCGGCCTCCAATGGCCAGGCGGAGCGAGCAGTGCAGATCATTAAACAAGGCATGCTCAGAAACCAAGGTCCCACGCTGCAGAGCCACCTGTCGCGACTGCTGCTGGCAGACAGATCTCGTCCGCATTCGTTGACTGCGGTTCCCCCCGTGCAACTATTGATGAAACGAACCTGAAAGAAATTGTTGAGGCTAAGCATCAAAAGCTAACTGAGTACCATGACCGAAATTCGAGGGAGAGGTGGAATGAGAAAGGGGACAAAGTGTTTGCGCTAAACTAATGCAGGGGTCCCAAATGGCTTGCAGGGACAGACAAAGAGGGAAACAAGCTACTGGTGGTACAAATGGACAATGGCCGCAACCGAGACTCCAGGATGGTATGTTGCCTCCCTGGTGCAAGGGTCAAGGATGTCTCGGAGCGGGTGCAGGACATTCTGAAAAGGGAGGGTGAACAGCCAGTTGTCGTGGTGCACATTGGTACCAACGATATAGGTAAAAAAAGGATGAGATCCTAAGAAATGAATTTAAGGAGCTAGGAGCTAAATTAAAAAGTAGGACCTCAAAAGTAGTAATCTCGGGATTGCTACCAGTGCCACGTGCTAGTCAGAGTAGGAATCGCAGGATAGCTCAGATGAATATGTGGCTTGAGCAGTGGTGCAGCAGGGAGGGATTCAAATTCCTGGGGCATTGGAACCGGTTCTGGGGGAGGTGGGACCAGTACAAACCGGACGATGTGCACCTAGGCAGGACCGGAACCAATGCCCTAGGGGGAGTGTTTGCTAATGCTGTTGGGGAGGAGTTAAACTAATATGGCAAGGGGATGGGAACCAATGCAGGGAGACAGAGGGAAGCAAAATGGAGACAGAAGCAAAAGACAGAAAGGTGATGAGTAAAAGGGGAGGGCAGAGAAACCCAAGGCAAAAAACATAAAGGGCCACTTGACAGCAAAATTCTAAAGGATCAATGTGTATTAAAAAGGCAAGCCTGAAGGCTCTGTGCCTCAATGCGAGGAGTATTCGGAATAAGGTGGATGAATTAACTGTGCAGATAGCAGTTAACGGATACGATGTAATTGGCATCACGGAGCCATGGCTCCAGGGTGACCAAGGCTAGGAACTCAACATCCAAGGGTATTCAACATTTAGGAAAGATAGACAGAAAGGAAAAGGAGGCGGGGTGGCGTTGCTGGTTAAAGAGGAATTAATGCAATTGTAAGGAAAGACATTAGCTTGGATGATGTGGAATCGGTATGGGTGGAGCTACAGAATACCAAAGGGCAGAAAACGCTAGTGGGAGTTGTGTCCAGACCTCCAAACAGTAGTAGTGATGTTGGGGAGGGCATCAAACAGGAAATTATGGGTGCATGCAATAAAGGCGCAGCAGTTATCATGGGTGACTTTAATATCCGTATAGATTGGGCTAACCAAACAGGAAACAATACGGTGGAGGAGGATTTCCTGGAGTGCATAAGGGATGGTTTTCTAGACAAATATGTCGAGGAACCAACTAGGGGGGAGGCCATCTTAGACTGGGTGTTGAGTAATGAGAGAGGATTCATTAGCAATCTCGTTGTGCGAGGCCCCTTGGGGAAGAGTGACCATAATATGGATGTAGAAGGAAACAGTTAATTCAGAGACCATGGTCCAGAACTTAAAGAAGGGTAACTTTGAAGGTATGAGGCGTGAATTGGCTCGGATAGATTGGCGAATGATACTTAAAGGGTTGACAGTGGATGGGCAATGGCAGACATTTAGAGACCGCATGGATGAACTACAAAAATTGTACATCCCTGTCTGGCGTAAAAATAAAAAAGGGAAGGTGGCTCAACTGTGGCTATCAAGGGAAATCAGGGATAGTATTAAAGCCAAGGAAGTGGTATACAAATTGGCCAGAAATAGCAGCGAACCCAGGGACTGGGAGAAATTTAAAACTAAGCAGAGGAGGACAAAGGGTTTAATTAGGGCAGGGAAAATAGAGTACGAGAGGAAGCTTGCAGGGAACATTTTTAAGACGGACTGCAAAAGCTTCTATAGATACGTAAAGAGAAAAAGGTTAGTAAAGACAAACATAGGTCCCCTGCAGTCAGAATTAGGGGAAGTCATAACGGGGAACAAAGAAATGGCAGACCAATTGAACAAGTACTTTGGTTCGGTATTCACTAAGGAGGACACAAACAACCTTCGGATATAAAAGGGGTCAGAGGGTCTAATAAGAAGGAGGAACTGAGGGAAATCCTTATTAGTCGGGAAATTGTGTTGGAGAAATTGATGGGATTGAAGGCCGATAAATCCCCAGGGCCTGATGGACTGCATCCCAGAGTAATTAAGGAGGTGGCCTTGGAAATAGCGGATGCATTGACAGTCATTTTCCAACATTCCATAGACTCTGGATCAGTTCCTATGGAGTGGAGGGTAGCCAATGTAACCCCACTTTTTAAAAAAGGAGGGAGAGAGAAAACAGGGAATTATAGACCGGTCAGCCTGACATCGGTAGTGGGTAAAATTATGGAATCAATTATTAAGGATGTCATAGCAGCGCATTTGGAAAGGTCCAAGTCAGCATGGATTTGTGAAAGGGAAATCATGCTTGACAAATCTTCTGGAATTTTTTGAGGATGTTTCCAGTAGAGTGGACAAGGGAGAACTAGTTGATGTGGTGTATTTGGATGTTCAGAAGGCTTTCGACAAGGTCCCACACAAGAGATTAATGCGCAAAGTTAAAGCACATGGGATTGGGGGTAGTGTGCGGACGTGGATTGAGAACTGGTTGGCAGACAGGAAGCAAAGAGTAGGAGTAAATGGGTACTTTTCAGAATGGCAGGCAGTGACTAGTGGGGTACCGCAAGGTTCTGTGCTGGGGCCCCAGCTGTTTACATTGTACATTAATGATTTAGAAGAGGGCATTAAATGTAGTATCTCCAAATTTGCGATGACACTAAGTTGGGTGGCAGTGTGAGCTGCGAGGAGGATGCTATGAGGCTGCAGAGTGACTTGGATAGGATAGGTGAGTGGGCAAATGCATGGCAGATGAAGTATAATGTGGATAAATGTGAGGTTATCCACTTTGGTGGTAAAAAGAGAGACAGACTATTATCTGAATGGTGACAGATTAGGAAAAGGGGAGGTGCAACAAGACCTGGGTGTCATGGTACATCAGTCATTGAAGGTTGGCATGCAGGTACAGCAGGCGGTTAAGGCGGCAAATGGCATGTTGGTCTTCATAGCGAGGGGATTTGAGTACAGGGGCAGGGAGGTGTTACTACAGTTGTACAGGGCCTTGGTGAGGCCACACTTGGAGTATTGTGTACAGTTTTGGTCTCCTAACTTGAGAAAGGACCTTCTTGCTATTGAGGGAGAGCAGGGAAGGTTCACCAGACTGATTCCCGGGATGGCGGGACTGACATATCAAGAAAGACTGGATCAAGTGGGCTTGTATTCACTGGCGTTCCGAGAATGAGAGGGGATCTCATCGAAACGTTTAAAATTCTGACGGGTTTAGACAGGTTAGATGCAGGAAGAATGTTCCCAATGTTGGGGAAGTCCCGAACCAGGGGTCACAGTCTAAGGATAAGGGGTAAGCCATTTAGGATCGAGATGAGGAGAAACTTCTTCACCCAGAGAGTGGTGGACCTGTGGAATTCTCTACCACAGAAAGTTGTTGAGGCCAATTCACTAAATATATTCAAAAAGGAGTTAGATGTAGTCCTTACTACTAGGGGGATCAAGGGGTATGGCGAGAAAGCAGGAATGGGGTACTGAAGTTGCATGTTCAGCCATGAACTCATTGAATGGTGGTGCAGGCTCGAAGGGCCGAATGGCCTGCTCCTGCACCTATTTTCTTTGTTTCTATGTTTCGAAACATGCCAGAGGCATGTAGACCAGTAAAAAGTAGATTCACTGATAACACTGAAGAACCAAAGGCAGACTACAATGTGGAACTCACACCACACCTGGTGGACAGACAGGTGGAACAACCTGAGGAAAGGGCAGTCTCAACAGACAGCCCAGGCGAGATACCAGCAATCACACCGAACGAAACAGACAGCCCAGACGAGATACCAGCAATCACACTGAATGAAAAACAGGCACCAAGGCAAACAACTGAATCACAACTAAGATGCTCCACGCGAGAATGCAGACCACCTGAGAGACTGAATCTGTAAAGGCAATAAGACCTTGGGGGAGGGTGATGTCATGTTTCTCACATTACTCTATATAACTGTATCTTACCATGCTATACATGACTGTAACTGGATATGACCTGTAACAATAAGCATACCTTACCACCAGGGGTGCACTTGCAGGAGACACTCCATACCTGTCCCACTGAGGTATATAAAGGGAGGTCTCACGCAAGTGCAGCACTGGAGAGCTGGAATTAAAGGTGCAGGTCCTGAGTGACCTTGACTTCAGCATGTGTCTCGTGTAAGTCAGTACATTAGAGTCAGGACTTAACAAGCATGGTGGGGTAGTATTATGTGTTTCATTGCCGTTCTGGGTTTTAGGGCTAGAACCTCCACTTCTTTTGCCTGCTTAATGCCCACTTAACGCCCATTTTACCGTTAAAATGACGAAGAACGCCCATATATCGCTCATTTTGGTACAAAATGGAAACTGGCGGGCATTTTCGGAAGCTTATCGCCGACGTTACTTTCCCCATGTGGTTAACAGCGAGAAAAAATATGACAGCCCGACCACTTTTTTGTGGCAGAATCAGCAGGATGGGCGACTTCAACGCCCATTATATCGGCCAGCGTTACTTTCCATGCGGAATTAACGGCGAGATTCAATATTAACGCCCAGTAACTGTTTTTTGTCGTAAAGAGCATAATTACCCAAACTAGCGGCCATGGAGATTGCTCATCATCGATTTCACCACCTCGCACACATATCGCTTGCTCAAAAAACCGCCCACACAAAGTGGAACTAACCGGAGCGAATTACAGCTTTATCGACGCCATGTTGTCGATCACATGTCGCATCCTTTAAAAGGCTGCTGTGCTTCAACCTTGCCGGAGTTCAGATGTACTCTGCAGGTCATTGGAGTTGATGTGAACATCTCTAAACATCTTGATCACACTGTGACCGATTGGAATTGAAGAGGTGTGCTCATTGGGACATTCCTTGTTTGTGTGCAATCGGTGGAAAACAGAGAGTTACTGCAATGGGGCCTGTCCTTTCTCACCCTCTCTTGGTGACCAAACAAATGCAGCAGATTCGACATCGCCGAAGGAACGCTGCACTGCATTATGTGCCCAATGTACGAAATGATAGCTGAGGAGGACCAGACGTTACACCCAACGCAAGTACAGGGAGAAGCATTCTTGCCTCGACTTACCCGACACCACCTGCCTTCGGAGACTGCGCTTCCACAAAGAGGTTATCACTGAGGTATACCAGCTGATAAGGGCAGACCTGCAGCCTGCCAGCACCATCAGAACTGCACTGTCCTTCAAGGTCAAAGTCACCGCGGCACTGTTGTTCTATGCCTCGGGTTCTTTTCAGGCCACAGCTGACAACATTTGCGGACTTTCTCAGCATGCCACACATAGCTGCATTAGACAGGTCACTGAAGCCCTGTATGCACGCAGGAGGGACTTGATCAGCTTCCCTATGACCAGGGAGGCACAGAGTGAGAGGGCTCTAGGTTTCTCCAGAATTGCAAATTTCCCCAAGGTGTAGGGAGCAATAGACTGTGCGCACATCGCAATGCAGGCACTTTTTCAGAATGCTGAGGTTTTCAGGAACCGCAAGGGATTCCACTCCCTGAATATCCAGCTGGTTGTCGACTACCAGCAATTTCCGGGCAGCATCCATGATGCGCACATCCTGCGTGAGAGCACTGTATCTGACTTGTTTAACAATGAGCAACAAGGTCAATGTTGGATGCCTGGGGACAAAGGATATGGCCTCGCCACCTGGCTGATAATCCCCCCCCCTGCGTGACACCCACACCAAGGACAAGAGGCGATACAACGAGAGCCACAGAGCAACTCGCAATATTGTGGAGAAAACCATTGGAGTGCTGAAGGCGAGCTCCAATAATACCCTGTGCAGGTAGCTCAATTCATGGTAGTCTGCTCCATGCTACACAATTTGGCTATCAGGAGAGGACAAGAATTGCCTGATGAATCTGACAGTTCACCTTACCAGGGAGAAAAAGAACAGGATGAGGAGGCGGACGCTGACATCGGGCCAGACAATCAGGCTGACGCTGAAGCCATGCCCCCGACCCCTATAGACCGCATGAAAGGGCCCATGAAGGCATAATAGCTGCAAGAGCCTTAAGCCAGGAGCTCATCAATGATCGCTTTGCCTGAATGAACGTTGGTGTTATTTACAAGGCTGATACACTGCTGGGTGTGCAGGTCATACATCAATGGTGGGCATCACCTTGATGACAGTTAAAGTTTACGTTGATTGGAGTTAAGTGTGGTTATACCCTTTGATGTTACGTAATGGTGCAGCTACCTGAGCCAATGTGCTGCAAGGTTTTGTTCAATAAAAAACATCTAAACTGAACATTAGTCTGAAATCATCAGTATTTCTTATAAACCAACACTCCGTCCACCCTCCCCCGCCCCGGCTTCTCCTCCCCACCTCTACCCCTTCCCCTTACCCTCCTGACTCCAAGCCGCCTGGCCGAGGAGGTTCTCATTGTGGGAGGGGGGGGGGGTGACGGCCGAAGCGCTGCTTGGACGGATACGGGAGAGGACGGTCCGAGGTGGGAGCGTGGTCCGACCCATAAGCAAGATGTTGCTGCTGGCTCTCATGTGTGGTTGGCAATGGGGATGTGTCACCTTGGGGTGCAGTGCGGCGCTCCGGGACCACTGGGAGCCCTCTGTCACCAGTGTTCCTGGCTACCAGCTCCAGGGCCTCCTCCATCCCTTCCATGTTATATATTATTTGTTGGACAAAAACTCAGTGCCAACTATGTTCTTGGTGCTAAGTGGGCTTTTTGCTTCTGGTGAATCTCTGTCGTGCCTCCCATAACAGCCAGACAAGCACACACCACATCCATGCACGCTTTCAGTGCCTCTGAGCTCCCTCTCTCTCTGTCTCCTCTTCTGCGCATGTTACGATGACCCTTGACCTCCTGAATCGCAGGAATCGAGCGTTGCCATGCCGTTGCTAAGGACGGCCACACTTTATGGCAGGTCAGAAAAATTTAACACTACCGCCCATTTGATATCGCTCGTGGTAACGCCCATTTTCAAAAATGTAAACTCGGTGTTTTGAGAATGGGCGAGAAGCTGGCGATCTGAAAACCCTTTTTTAATGCCCATGCCAGAAATAATGGCCATTTTTGGGCGATAAGCTCAAAAGTGGAGGTTCTAACCCTTAAGGTTTAGTACCGGTTGCATATGCTATTCAGATAACTTGGCACTCTGCCAGCTCCAAGGAAAGCCCATATACTTATCTGCTCAGAACATTTATTGTCTGGAAAAGGAGAGGAAGAGGAAAAGAGATGTATCTTGTTGCTGAAAATAAGGTGAAACTTGTCACTGCAGCTGTAAATTGTGGCAAAATATATTTAAAGTTTCAGTAAGTTTTAAATCTTTATGAAAATTCAAATGATAACTAGATAATGAGAGTGCATATTATAGAAATCTAGGCCCCGATATTAAGGTAAGGGGGGGAGGGGGGATTGCGAGCGCAAAACCCGGAAGTAAAATTAGTGGGTCGGATTCTCTGAATTTGTCTTGATTGAATCATTAAATTTTTCCTTACGGGTTTTGCGTTTCCAAGTTGCGCCGTGAGCATGAATAACGTGATCTCAACTCCAATATTTAAAGGGCCAATGCAGAAAGGTAATTTAAAGAGCAAGATGTTCAGGATAGATTCACAAAGACCAAGGGCAGCACACAGAATTAATGATGCTTCTCTGGAAGTGGTTTAATGACCTAACAGGTCCCCGCTGGAGTGGAACTAAATTATAGAACCAGTGGGCACCTGTTCAACATCCGTCGCCTCTTGGCCAGATCCAAGACCGTCCCATCCTCTGTCGTCGAACTACAGTACGCGGATGACGCTTGCGTCTGCACACGTTCAGAGGCTGAACTCCAAGCCATCGTCAACATCTTCACCGAGGCGCACGAAAGCATGGGCCTTACACTAAACATCCGTAAGACAAAAAGGTCCTCCACCAATCTGACCCCACCACACAGCATTGCCCCCCAGTCATCAAGAGCCATGGTGCGGCCTTGGACAACGTGGACCACTTCTCATACCTCGGGAGCCTATTATCAGCAAGGGCAGACATCGACGACGAGGTTCAACACCGCCTCCAGTGTGCCAGTGCAGCCTTCGGTCGCCTGAGGAAGAGAGTGTTCGAAGATCAGGCACTCAAATCTGGCACCAAGTCTACAGGGCTGTAGTGATACCCGCCCTCCTATATGGTTCAGAGATGTGGACCATATACAGAAGACACCTCAAATCACTGGAGAAATACCACCAACGATGTCTCCACAAGATCCTGCAAATCCCCTGGGAGGACAGACGCACCAACGTCAGTGTTCTCGATCAGGCCAACATCCCCAGCATCGAAGCACTGACCACACTGGATCAGCTCCGTTAGGCGGGCCACATTGTCCGCATGCCTGACACAAGACTCCCAAAGCAAGCACTCTACTCGGAACCCCTACATGGCAAGCGAGCCCCAGATGGGCAGAGGAAACGTTTTAAGGATACCCTCAAAGCCTCCTTGATAAAGTGCAATATCCCCACCGACACCTGGAAGACCCTGGCCAAAGATCACCCTAAGTGGAGGAAGAGCATTCGGGAGGGCGCTGAGCACCTCAAGTCTCGTCGTCGAAAGCATGCAGAAAACAAGAGCAGGCAGCGGAAGGTGCGTGCAGCAAACCAGACTCCCCACCCACCCTTTCCTTCAACAACTGTTGTCGATTTCGAGGGACTGCCTATGATGGTCAGGAAAAATGAGTACATTTGCTGATTTACCTACATCCTGTGGTGCACCACCCCACCCCCTCTCGCTCTGTCTTGCTAAGCATAATCCATCACATCACTCCGCACTCCCACTTATGATTCAGCACCACCCATCCTTCACTTTCTATTCACTTCCTCACCTCCCCATGTATCCATCGACCGTTACCACTCACCCCGATTCTTATGCAATGTAATGCATCTGTCTCATAGTCACCCTCACCGAATGCATTGCATCCATCGGTGGAATACCTGACCTTCACTCACTCAAAGTTCTGTTTTCTTTCCCCTTGTAGGAGAAGAGAATGCAAAACACAACGGAGTGGCATAGGACTGGAGGTTGGCTGCCACAAATAGTCCAGCTCACAGATGCAGATGCACTGGAGATAAGTGGCACATCTGAATCCTTCTCAATCGGTGGAGAGACACGGAACCCTCAGTTCACTGGTGACAGAATTACAAATATCTCTGACATACACACTGACTTTTTCATCAACGACTGAAGTATGACAAGATTGAGTAAGGTGATTGTCAAGATTGTATCTTTGCCACGAATAATTCATATCCCTGTCTTCTGTCTTCAGTGCCTTCACGCAAAGAGCAAGTGTCGCTGGAGATGCATGAGGATGATTCCTCAGAGGCCCGCATTTCTTCTGAGGGTGCACCATCACAGGACGTACCACCATGCACCAGCGCAAATACATGCACTTCAGAGGGTCCATTTAGAGAGTTAGCTGGGTTTTTACCTGGTGATTCATCATTCACAAGAGAGCATGAGCAGAGCACGGTGACACATACAGTTGTGGAGAGTTCGAGTCGGGAGTGCGGGGTCGGGGGGGTGGGGGGCACAATCCTCTCCAAGCTCTTCTCAGCTGGACACAGATGCTGAATCCCAGGGACCATCACTGAGAAGGAGGATGATAGAGGTACATCAGCAACTTTGCGAGGTACTGACAGACGTGCCACGCAGTCTCTCCACATTGCAGAATGGATGGAGGGGTCCAACTCAAACAGTAGTGGATTGGTGACGCAGATAATTGCAGGATTGTCTGCCAGGGAAAGAGTGGCCACCTCCATGGAGCTTCAACCCCGGCTCTTAGATGAGTCCATGCAGGCCATGACCACGGCCATGCAGACTTTGGTTGCCAACATGTCTGCCACGTTAAACAGCTACCTTTTCGGTGGCTTTACAACAGATCACTTATCCTCAACAAACTGGTCTGCAGCAGAGTGGTAGGAGTGGTAGGTGTGATGTGGGGCTGGCCCAGGAAAGGGATGATGGCGAAAGGGGACATGGAAGTGAGAACTCCACTCAAAGTGCTCCCACTTCTCACCCGCTGTCCCCCCCTCAGCCTGTACCCGACATGTTGCTTCATCCCTCGATGGTTGAGTCTGCCACTGCACAGGAGCAGCTGGAGCAATCTTTGGTGGGGCCCTCAGGGGTCAAAACCCAGAGGTCGTGGGCTAAAAACATCTCAGCACTCAGGCAGGAATCCTCTGCCTCTACCTTTGTTGAAGCCACATGGGATGCACCATGTAGAAGCAGTAGGAAGCATAAGTTAAAGCAACTGTAATTCACCAAGGGTGCGTGACAAAATGTTTTGTTGTTAAGATTCCTTTATTTTATAACGGCACGTAAAATTTATTGCTTAGCACCACTTCCATGTCTTACCCATTATTTTTGGTCCCGAGTGCCAACTTGTTCTTTCCGAACACTCTCCAGTTCTGACGAAGGGTCGTCGACCCGAAACGTTAACTCTGCTTTCTCTCCACAGATGCTGCCTCACCTGCTGAGATTTCCAGCATTTTCTGTTTTTATTGCCCTTTCAATTGTTTCATGATGTATGTCATGATGTATGGAGCACTTCGAAGATCTCCTCAATCAAAAGGCCTTTGACTCGAGTGTTCTCAACTGCAACCCACAGCATGCTATCCGCCACGACCTCAGTAAAACCCCAGCACTGCACGAGGTAGAAAAAGCCATAAGGCAGCTTAAGAACAAGGCTATAGGAGCGAATGGAATCCCTGCTGAGGCACTGAAGTATGGCGGAGAACCGCTATTGGCGCAAATACATGATCTCATCTCCCTCATCTGGAGGGAGGAGAGCATGCCTGGAGATCTCAGAAATGCAGTGACCGTGACCATCTTTAAAAAAGGGGACAAGTCCGACTGCGGCAACTACAGAGGAATCTCCCTGTTATCAGACACTGGGAAAGTCGTCGCTAGAGTCCTCCTCAACCGTCTTCTCCCCGTGGCAGAGGAGCTCCTCCCGGAGTCACAGTGCGGATTTCGTCTTCCATGGGGCACAACAGACATGATTTTGACAGCGCGACAGCTGCAGGAAAAATACAGGGAACAGCGCCAGCCCTTATACATGGCCTTCTTCGACCTTACAAAGGCCTTTGACAGTGTCAACCGCGGGGGTCTATGGAGCGTCCTCCTCTGTTTCGGATGCCCCCAAAAGTTCATCACCATCCTCTGCCTGCTCCTTGCAGGCCGTGATCCTTACCAATGGATCCATCATAGACCCAATCCACGTCCGGACCGGGGTCAAGCAGGGCTGCGCCATCGCCCCAACCCTCTTCTCAATCTTCCTCACTGCCATACTCCACCTCACAGTCAACAAGCTCCCCGCTGCAGTGGAACGAATCTACAGAACCAGTAGGATCCTGTTCAACCTACGCCATCTCCAGGCCAGGACCAAGACCACCCCAACCTCTGTCTTCGAGCTACAGTACGCGGATGACGCCTGCGTCTGTGCAGATACAGAGGCTGAACTCCAGGACTTGGTCGACGTATTTACTGAAGCGTACAAAAGCATGGGCCTTACGCTAAACATCCGTAAGACAAAGGTCCTCCACCAGCCTGTCCTCGCCGCACATCACTGCCCTCCAATCATCAAGATCCACGGCGCGGCCCTGGACAACGTGGACCATTTCCCATACCTCGGGAGCCTCTTATCAACAAGAGCAGACATTGACGACGAGATTCACCATCGCCTCCCATGTGCCAGTGCAGCTTTCGGCTGCCTGAGGAAAAGAGTATTTGAAGACCAGGCCCTCAAAACTGCCACCAAGCTCATGGTCTACAGGGCTGTCATAATACCTGCCCTCCTGTATGGCTCAGAGACAGTAGACACCTCAAATCGCTGGAGAAATACCATCAACGATGCCTCTGCAAGATCCTACAAATCCCCTGGGAGAACAGACTTTTTTTTTTTTTTTTTTAAATTCGTAGCCAATCGTTCCAATTCTTTGTCAAATCACAAACGCCAGAGGTCACCTTGCACATGCCAAGGATCACTCTGCGCCAATGCTCTTAGCCAAAAGGCCTAGAGCCACTGCACCGTTCCTGGAAGTACTGCAATACCAGGTTCGTGCCATGGAGGTGGATGGGTCAGGTCCCCCACACACCTCCGTGGAGGTGGATGGGTCAAACCTCCCCACCCCCTGGGAGAACAGACGCATCAACATTAGCAGCCTTGGCCAGGCCAACATCCCCAGCATTGAAGCACTGACCACACTTGATCAGCTCCGCTGGACAGGCCACATAGTCCGCATGCCAGTCACGAGACTCTCAAAGCAAGCACTCTACTCGGAACTCCTTCACAGCAAACGAGCCAAAAGTGGTCAGAGGAAACGTTACAAGGACAACCTCAAAGCCTCCCTGATAAAGTGCAACAACCCCACTGACACCTGGGAGTCCCTGGCCAAAGACCGCCCTAAGTGGAGGAAGTGCATCCGGCACCTCGACTCCCATAGCCGAGAGCATGCAGAAAACAAGCGCGGCAGCGAAAAGAGCGTGCGGCAAACCAGTCCCACCCACCCCTTACCCTCAATCTGTCCCACCTGTGACAGAGATTGTGGTTCTCCTATTGGACTGTTCAGCCACCCAAGGACTCATTTTAAGAGTGGAAGCAAGTCTTCCTCGATTACGAGGGACTGCCTATGATGATGATGACGTATGTCAATACATGACTGGATCCATTGGGCGGATGTGCAGTGGATGTATGCATGACTGAAGGACTGTTTTGTGCAAACGATTGGTGGTGGTGGTGGCTTTCATTTGTTATTTGTTCCATTCAGAATAATTAAGAGAACCTTCGAGCTATGAGGGCATCCCTGGCAGCAATGTACACAGCTGGTCTGGCGATGTGTGTCCCATCTTCATATTCCTCTTCTTCAAGTTCTCCTCATCAAAAGATGCTTCATGAGTGCTATTGTCATCCTCCACCTGCAATCCTCTCTGCTGTGTCATGTTGTGCAGGATACAGCACGTCTGAACACCCTTGCTGGCGAGTACTGAAGGGCGCCTCCAGGCCTATCTAGGCACCTGAAACGCATCTTCAACGTGCTGATGGCTTGCTTGATGCTTGCTTGGTGGTCATGTGGCTCTCATTGTAGTACTCCTGTGCCTCATTGGTGGGGGCCTCAAAGGTGTCATGAGCCAAGTTTGAAGTGGGTAGCCCTTGTCTCTTCTGAGCCAGCCCTTAATTCCGCTTCCTGGAAAGAAAAGGTCTGAAATGTTGGACTGCCGTAGTATGAAAGCATCATGACTGTTCTCAGGAATCTGCTGCACACCTGCATGAATCTCCTCTTGTGGTTGCACACCAACTGCACAGTGATGGAATAAAATCCCTTGTGGTTGATAAAAACTCTCTGCTGTTCTGAACCTCTCTCCTGTGCACCTGCCATTTCCACCACAGAACGTTGTTGCTGTCACGGATGGTGATTGTCTTCCTCGTCCAATGCTGTGTCGAAAACAGCCATGGCACCTCCCATTCTGGTGGTGTCTGATTCTCCAAAATCTCTATGATGGCAAGAACTCACTGCGAAATGTTTGCCAAGGGGACTGACAAAGCAGCTGTAAGAACTGAGCCTTTATTGATATGGGCAATCTAAACTTTAAAGATCCCATGAAGTGCACCTTAATCTGGCTTCCTTTTCACTGGCGAGTTTCCCGAGTCCCGAAAATCCCGTGCTGGAGGCACTAAATTCAAATGCCTGTTTAATTCAATTGAAAATCCTCTCATTACCATGTGCCGACGATGTTAACGACTGTGGTAATTACCGACACATCTTTCCGAACAATCTCACCGACTCGCATGTAGCCAAATCCGCTGCTGTTAAACTCGGAAATGGGCAGGTTAGAGCCAGGTTGCACTTCAATTTTTACTTCCCATCCAATGCCAACCCACCTATTTTGGGAGATTAAAATTCTGTCCCTAGTCTTCTAAAGCCTGAAAAAACAGACATTAACTACATATTCCAAAATTGCTCCATGATATGACTGTTTTCAGTAGCAGGGTGTTCCAAAATGATAATGTACCACACCCACATAGTCCTAACATGAGAAAGCAGATAAGCATATCCTGGGAAAAGAGGCAAGCATTGCTAGTTCAACCTTTTCCTCTAACTACACTTGCTTTGTATACAGTGTGCCAAGAAAAATGAAGTGAAACCACTGGGATAACTCTTTGGATGCAAGTACTACATAACATATCACAAGGTTGCTAAAAGTCTTCTAAAAGCCTGTGAGGAAACATGTCTCATAAACTCTGGCAAGGGACATCATTTTGCAGCACCCATACTAAATTGGCATCAAATTCTGCCTATATAACAGAGATGAATCAAGTACACCGCCCATACAATATAGGTGTGCAGAAAAGTATTTTATCCTCCACACTGCAAAGGTAGGAATATCTTTTTATGCCAATCTTCTGTAAGATATGAATATAGACATGCAGCATGATTTTTGTACATCATGTGAATGGTCAATAAATTATATTAACTGGTAGGTGTCCGTTAACCTTGACATATTATGGTGCTCCACAAAATAAACAGATTTTATTATGCAAGGACAAAGCAAATATTGTGGATAATTTTTACTTTGTGCAATGGTCAGTGGAAATAGTAATTATAGAAAATAGAAACATAGAAAATAGGTGCAGGAGTAGGCCATTCAGCCCTTCGAGCCTGCACCACCATTCAATAAGATTATAGCTGATCATTCACCTCAGTACCCCTTTCCTGCTTTCTCTCCATACCCCTTGATCCCTTTAGCCATAAGGGCCATATCTAACTCCCTCTTGAATATATCCAATGAACTGGCATCAACAACTCTCTACGGTAGAGAATTCCACAGGGTAACAACTCTCTGAGTGAAGAAGTTTCTCCTCATCTCAGTCCTAAATGGCTTATCCCTTATCCTTAGACTGTGTCTCCTGGTTCTGGACTTCCCCAACATCAGGAACATTCTTCCTGCACCTAACCTGTCCAGTCCTGTAGAAATTTTATATGTTTTTATGAGATCCCCTCTCATCCTTCTAAACTCCAGTGAATATAGGCCCGGTCAATCCAGTCTCTCCTCATACGTCAGTCCTGCCATCCTGGGAATCAGTCTGGTGAACTTTCGCTGCACTCCCTCAATAGCAGAAACATCTTTCCTCAAATTACGAGACCAAAACTGAACACAATATTCCAGGTGAGGCCTCACCAAGGTCCTGTACAACTGCAGTAAGACCTCCCTGCTCCTATACTCAAATCCCCTAGCTATGAAGGCCAACATACCATTTGCCTTCTTCACCACCTGCTGTACATGCATGCCAATTTTCAATGACTGATGTACCATGACCCCAGGTCTCATTGCACCTCCCCTTTTCCTAATCTGCCGCCATTCAGATAATATTCTGCCTTCGTGTTTTTGCCCCCAAAGTGGATAACCTCACATTTATCCACATTATACTGCATCTGTCATGCATTTGCCCACTCACCCAACCTGGCCATGTCACCCTGCAGCCTCTTAGCGTCCTCCTCACCGCTCACACCGCCACCCAGCTTAGTGTCATCTGCAAACTTGGAGATATTACACTCAATTCCTTCATCTAAATCATTAATGTATTATTGTAAATAGCTGGAGTCCCAGCACTGAGCCCTGCGGCACCCCACTAGTCACTGCCTGCCATTCTGAAAAGGACCCGTTTATCCCGACTCTCTGCTTCCTGTCTGCCAACCAGTTCTCTATCCACGTCAGTACATTACCCCCAATACCATGTGCTTTAATTTTGCACACCAAATCTCTTGTGTGGGACCTTATCAAAAGCCTTTTGAAAGTCCAAATACACCACATCCACTGGTTCTCCCTTGTCTACTCTACTAGTTACATCCTCAAAAATTTCTCGAAGATTTGTCAAGCATGATTTCCCTTTCATAAATCCATGCTGACTTGGACCGATTCTGTCACTGCTTTCCAAATGCGCTGCTATTTCATCTTTAATAATTGATTCCAACATTTTCCCCACTACTGATGTCAGGCTAACCAGTCTATAATTACTCATTTACTCTCTCCCTCCTTTTTTAAAAATTGGTGTTACATTAGCTACCCTCCAGTCCATAGGAACTGATCCAGAGTCGATAGACTGTTGGAAAATGATCACCAATGCATCCACTATTTCTAGAGCCACTTCCTTAAGTACTCTGGGATGCAGACTATCAGGCCCAAGGGATTTACGGCCTTCAATCCCATCAATTTCCCTAATATAATTTCCTGCCTAATAAGGATTTTCTTCAGTTGCTCCTTATCACTAGACCCTCGGTCCCCTCGTATATCCGGAAGGTTATTTGTGTCTTCCTTCGTGAAGACAGAACCAAAGTATTTGTTCAACTGGTCTGCCATTTCCTTGTTCCCCATTATAAATTCACCTGAATCTGACTGCAAGGGACCTACATTTCTCTTCATGTATCTATAGAAGCTTTTGCAATCAGTTTTTATGTTCCCAGCAAGCTTCCTCTCATACTCTATTTTCCCCCTCCTAATTAAACCCTTTGTCCTCCTCTGCTGAATTCTAAATTTCTCCCTGTCCTCAGGCTTTTTCTGGCCAATTTATATGCCTCTTGCTTGGATTTAACACTATCCTTAATTTCCTTTGTTAGCCGCGGTTGAGCCACCTTCCACGTTTTATTTTTACTCCAGACAGGGATGTACAATTGTTGAAGTTCATCCATGTGATCTTTAAATGTTTGCCATTGCCTATCCACCGTCAACCCTTTAAGTATCATTCGGCAGTTTATTCTAGCCAATTCACGTCTCATACCATCGAAGTTACCTTTCCCTAAGTTCAGGACTCTAGTCTCTGAATTAACTGTGTCACTCTCCATCTTAATAAAGAATTCTACCAAATTATGGTCACTCTTCCCCAAGGGGCCTCGCACAACAAGATTGCTAATTAGTCCTTTCTCATTACACATCACCCAGTCTAGGATGGCCAGCCATCTCGTTGGTTCCTCGACATATTGGTCTTGAAAATCATCCCTAATGTACTCCAGGAAATCCTCCTCCACCATATTGCTTCCAGTTTGGTTAGCCCAATCTATATGTAGATTAAAGTTGCCCATGATAACTGATGTACCTTTATTGCACGCGTCCCTAATTTCTTGTTTGATGCTGTCCCCAACCTCACTACTACTGTTTGGTGATCTGTACACAACTCTCACTAGCGTTTTCTGCCCTTTGCTATTCCGCAGCTCCACCCATACAGATTCCACATCATCCAAGCGAATGTCCCTCCTTACTATTGCATTAATTTCCTCTTTAACCAGCAACGCTACCCCACCTCCTTTTCCTTTCTGTCTGTCCTTCCTGAATGTTTATATACCCCTGGATGTTGAGTTCCCAGCCTTGGTCACCCTGGAGCCATGTCTCCGTGATGCCAATTATATCATATTCGTTAACTCCTGCCTGCGCAGGAGATGTGTAAACCGCATAAAGTCAAAATTGCCCTACGTGTGACTAAAATACAATAACACGACCGGATACTAATTTTTAGCAATAGACACACCATATATAAAGATCCCTGCGTACATACAATCTCCTGGTGGAAGGGGTTGAAGTAAAAGCTGTCTTCGAGAAATCCATTGCTATATCTCCCCTATGCCACATGGCACACACTCCTCATCTGCTAGCCTTACCCTCATTCACGCTAACCTCTTGCAAGACAAATTGACACACAATGCCTACCACAGCCAGGGCACCGGAAGGTGGGTGCCTCACCTTAAGTATCTCACCTCCTTCAAGGAGAAGGCCATGGAGTTTGTGGAGACACTCTCTGCTCTTGCTGTGAGAGATGTCAAAGTTGACGGCATCTTTCTGATGCTACGTTACTGACTTAGCACCTACGCTGTTTTCCTGACACAGCAACAGGCAGCACAGGAGAAGGAAGATGATGAAGAGGATGGTCAGAGCCAGGAATCACAGCTGCATGATACTGTTATCTATCAGGTAGCAGCACATGCCAGGCCTCCAGCCAGCACCCTTCACAGCACTATACCAATAGGAGGTGGCACCAAGCTGCCAAGGAGAAAGCTGACATGAGACAAGGGCCACCTCAATCCCATCAGCCTTCGGTACAGCATGAGCAGCCAACCATATCCCATGATACTTGCCTTCAGGTGGCACCTAGAAAAGGCTCGAGAATAGGTTAAAAAAAAGGTCATGTGTAGACACCCAGAGGACGCAGTGTCAAGAAAGAGTACGGTGACTCTGTAGCTTTTGGATTTCACTATAGTTAATTGGAATGTGCACTGACATGATACTGTTATTGATGGAGTTTAGAGTTATTCTGTGGTGTTCCCGTTTTCACTCAGATGACGCATGGGCATATTGGGGCAAAGAGGACTGATATGTTGTCAGGTGGAAGGATGGGAAATGGTTTGAGGGAATATCTCTTTATTTAAAAGTGGGGGAGAAAGAGATATGCTGCAGTGTCACAGGAGGCCTTTGTTCCACAAAAGGAAAGACTTCAGTGTTGACATATGCTGTGATGCCTCTTGCAGTAATTGCTTCATCCTGTGGTGCTGCACCCCCTCCATAATAAAGACATACAAAAGTATTCTTATAGGGAATGCCATACCTGCTGCTGAGAAGACCTGACTGTGAGCAGGGGGTGGTCTAAAATCAGCTGATGGTCTGACCCTGTAAAAAGCAGTCAGAAGTGTGAGTGTCTGTCGACAGAATGGCAAAAAAGATCACTTTTAAAATAGTTTCCTAACTGTAGAAATCTGTATTCAAAGATCTCCAGACTCTTCTGTGTTAGGAACTCCTCACTTACATCTTGATCAGTTGATCCTTGTAGCTGTTGCACCTCATAGAACTCAGTGTAACTCACTCTCTCCCCATTGACGCCAATGGAAATAAAAATCGGGAGAGATGTAAAATCAGCTGCCAACTCGGTATCACCTGTTTTACACGATGGCACAAAGTCAAGATCCCCCACAATGCAGCAGCACCCAGGAAACTCAGAGCTGCTTCACCACAGGCTCTCACTTTGATGTATTCAAATGAGGTGAGTGGCGATGCGGTGGGCAGAATCGCAATGGTGTGGCGAAAATCTCTCATGTTCCTCCTAGTGATTGAAGTGAGAGCAGTTATTGGCAGGAGAAGAGGGAACAGGTTTCCCACCTCCCTGTTTAGACTGAGAACAATGTGGCGATATCCAAATGTGAGAAAGAAAATTGGAGAGGCCTAGGGAAAAACAGATAAATATTAATACCCAATAGCAAATTCTACAGTAGTGAAACAGCAATTCGTTTCAAAACACACTTGTAGTCTGAGGCCAAAAAGTAGTAGCAAATGCCACCACCGCTTCACTCGTTGCTAATGCCATGTTAGAAAATCAATTTGTAGATTTTTCTTGCAATAATGACAGCACGGTTCACTGCAAATTAGTGAGAACAGGATTAATATTGGCTAACATCCGGAAGGCAATTTAGTGCCCCAAAAGTGTGGTGTATGAAATGATACAATGAACTCCGTACTGTGAGCCAGTGACCTGGTCAGTCTTTAATAGCTTCCAGAAGTGAAGATACAAAGGTGAAGTTCAGGTTATATACCAGGCCCAGCACGAGTGTACCTATGACCCTAGGACCTCCGACGATAGTGCCCCCTGTTGGTGGGCAGACCTTATGTACATATATTACATCATTTCCCCCCCCCCCCCAGTTCTTGGCACAAGTCCAAATTACAAGTTCAGACGGTCCAGAGCCCTTCGCTCCCTGGTTGACCGTCTCAGTACAATTACAGTGCTGTCCGAGTCTCTCACGACTTGGGACTGGGTGTTGACCACAGTGGGTTCTTCTGATGGCTGGACATGAGTTGGTTGGTCGTCTCAGCTCGCGGTGTCTTCTTCCAACTGTTCCGATTCGTCAGTGTGTCGTCGCTTGATTTGATCAATGTGTTTCCTGCACATCTGCCCATTCTTGAGCTTAACCATATACACCCGGTTACCCTCCTTATCCGTTAACATTGCCCGGAAGTCACTTGGGCCCTTGACCATGGTTAAGTACATACACTGGATCACTTACAGATATGTCGCGTTACAGATATGTCGCGGTCGTGATGCCACTGCTGGCGTTGACATCGGGTTTCGACATGATCGTTAAGTTCAGGATGGATTAGAGAGAGCCTGGTTTTGAGGCCTTTCTTCATCAATAGTTCCGCAGGCGGAACCCCGGTGAGCGTGTGTGGCCTTGTCCTGTAACTGAGCAGTATGCGTGACGCTGTCTGCAAGGAACCGTGAGTTATGCATTTCAGGCTCTGCTTGATGGTTTGAACTGTCCGCTCTGCTTCACCATTGGACGCGAGTTTGAACGGGGCTGACCTCATGTGTTTTATGCCGTTGCGTTTCATGAACTCTTGAAACTACAGGCTCGTGAAACACAATCCGTTGTCGCTGACAACGATGTCTGGCAGACATGGCTCTCAGGTTCTCAATGGTGGCAGTGGAAGTGCTGGATGACATGAACACACATTCTATCCATTTGGAGTATGGATCCACCATCACAAAAAACATTTTACCAAGGAAGGGGCTCGCAAAGTCGATGTGGATTCTAGACCACAGTTTGGATGGCCATGACCACAGACTGAACAGAGCTTCCTTTGGGGCATTGCTTAACTGCATGCAAGTGCTGCGCTGATGCACGCATGAATCTAAGTCCAAGTCAATGCCAGGCCACCAAACATGGGACCTGGCGATGACCTTCATCATGACAATACTGGGATGCATACTATGTAACTCCCATACAAATCTCGCCCTGCCTTTCTTGGGCATTACAATACGATTACCTCATAGTAAACAGTCGGACTGGATGGAAAGCTCATCTTTGCGATGGCTGTACGGTTTGGTTTCATCACCCATTTCCTTGGGGATGGTCAACCAGTCCCCATTAAGAACAGAATGTTTTACAACCGATAGGGTCGGATCCTGGCTGGTCCAGGTCTTAACTTGTTGAGCAGTTACAGGCGATCCTTCACTCTCAAAGGCATCCATGACCATGAGTAGCTCTGCGGGAATTGGCGTTTCCACCTCTGGTGTGGGCAACGGTAACCGGCTCAATGCATCAGCGCAGTTGTCGGTGTCTGGTCTATGGCGAATGACATAATCATAGGCAGATAATGTCAGTGCCCATCTCTGGATGCGGGACGACGTGTTGGTACTGATACCTTTATGTTCCGAGAACAATGATATAAGCGGCTTGTGATCGGTTTCCAGCTCGAAGTGAAGCCCAAACAGGAACTGGTGCATTTTTTTTACCCCATAAATACATGCTAAAGCCTCTTTCTCTACCATGCCATTGGCTCTTTCCGCCTTCGACAGGCTTTGAGACACGTATGCAACTGGTTGTAGTTTGCCTGACTCATTGGCTTGCTGGAGCACGCAGCCGACCCCATAGGACGACGCATCACAGGTCAAAACTAGACGCTTGCATGGGTCATACAATAACAGTAGCTTGTAACAGTAACAGTGGGAACACAACAGATTTCTAGCCTTCTGAAAGACTATGTCTTGAAGTTCACTCCACACCCAGTCATCTCCTTTCCTGAGCAACTTGTGCAAAGGCTCTAATACTGAGCTCAATTTGGGTAAGAAGTTACCGAAGTAGTTGAGAAGACCCAGGAACAAACGCAGCTCCGTCATATTCTGGGGCCTGGGCGCATTTTTGATAGCCTCTGTTTTCGTGTCTGTAGGCCTGATTGCGTCTGCAGCAATCTTTCGTCCAAGGAATTTGACCTCTGGTGTCATGAAAACGTACTTCGAACATTTTAGCCTGAATCCCACTTTGTCCAGACGACGCACAACCTCTTCCAGATTGTGTAGGTGCTCGTCGGTGTCACGATCTGTGACTAGGATGTCATTTTGGAATACCATGGTCCTGGGGACGGATTTCAATAGGCTCGCCATGTTTCTCTGAAATATGGCTGCCGCCGAACGAATGCCAAAAGGGCACTTGTTGTAAATAAACAGTCCTTTGTGCATGTTGATGCACGTAAGTTTCTTTGATGATTCAACCAGCTCCTGTGTCATGTAGGCCGACATTAGATTCAATTTGATGAATGATTTCCCCCCGGCTAGCGTTGCAAACAGGTCATCAGCTTTCGGTAGTGGGTACTGATCTTGTTTCGAAACTCGGTTGATCGTGACCTTGTAGTCTCCACAAATCCTGACCGTGCTGTCGCTCTTTTTAACACCGGAACAATGGGGCTGGCCCATTCATTAAATTCAACTGGTGAGATGACCCCCTCGCGTTGTAGCCTGTCCAATTTGAGCTCGATCTTTTCTCTCATCATGTGCGGGACAACCCTGGCTTTGTGATAGATGGGCCTTGCGTCTGGGCCTAGGTGAATCTGCACCTTGGCTCCCTTGAAGCTGCCAATTCCCGGTTCAAACAGTGAGGGAAATTTGCTCAGCACTTGAGCACACAAATCATCATCCGCTGATGACAAAGCTTTGATATCGTACCATTTCCATTTTATTTTCTCAAGCCAACTCCTGCTGAATAACGATGGGCCGTTGCCCGGGATAATCCATAACTGTAGATCATGAACCGCTCCCTTGTACGACACTCTTACTGCTGCACTACCGATCACTGGTATGAGCTCTTTGGTGTAGGTACGCAATTTCGCATTTATCGGACTCAGCTTGGGTCTCTTTGCCTTGGTCTCCCACAGCTTTTCGAAAGTCCTCTGGCTCATTATCAATTGACTCGCACCCGTGTCTAATTCCATGGATACCGGCACGCCGTTTAATTTTACCTCCATCATTATCGGTTGGCTCTTTGTTAGTAATTTTACCTCCATCATTATCGGTTAGCTCTTTGTTAGGAACGCATGTATGCTATACACTTCCTCCTCGTAGCCCTCAAATGCCTCGGGCTGCATCGTCACATCCACGCTGAATTGATCATCATCCACGTGGTGTGTCGCAGCTTGCTTGCTCTGCTGCGGACACGTCCGCTGAAGATGCCCAGTCTTCGCACACCCTCTGCATACATACTGCCTGAAGCAGCACTGATGGGGTCGGTGATTGCCTCCGGATCGCCAACACGTTGAGCTCAGATTTGCGCCCGATGGCGGGCTTTGAGCGTCTCCCGGTCTTGCAGACGCGGTCGAGTAGGCCCTGCCATGTGCAGCTCTGCCGGCCGTTGATACAATTTTGTACACAGTACTTGCCGTGGAGTTCCTGTTTTGTCGCGATATCTGCTTCGTGCTTTTCTGCGTGGACATGCAAGCCTGGGCGATGGTGATGACCTGGCTGAGGTCCAGCATCTCCGCAGCCAGAAGCTTACTTAAGATCACCTTGTGGTTGACCCCGATCACAAAAAAGTCACGCAGCATGTCTTCCAATGCAGGCCCAAATTTGAAAGGCCCTGCAAGACGTTTCAGGTCGGCAACAAATGCCGCTACGTCCTGGCCTTCTGGACGAACGTGCGTATAGAAGCGATATCTGGATATGAGGATTCCTTCCGTGGGTTTAAGGTGTTCCAGAAATAGAGCACACCGTTCTTTAGGAAGAGTGGGTGAGAGCAGATTCTTGATGAGTGCATAGATTGTGGGGCCACAGACGGTGAGAAGAACTGCCCTGCGCTTCTCTGCATCCTAGTCTTTGTTTAGGTCGTTTGCTACGAAATATTGGTCAAGACGATCCGTGAAATCTCCCCAATCCTCTCCCTCATTGAATCTCTCGAGAATTCCAACAGTACTCGATCGTGCTGTGCTCGCCATACTTTTGCGTGGGTTCATATTCGCCTCATCGCCAGTTGTGGTGTACGAAATGATACAATGAACTCCGTACTGTGAGCCAGTGACCAGGTGTAAACTGGTCAGTCTTTAATGGCTTCCAGAAGTGAAGATACAAAGGTGAAATTCAGATTATATACCAGGCCCAGCATGAGTGTACCTATGACCCGTGGACCTCCGACGGTAGTGCCCCCTGTTGGTGGGCAAACCTTATGTACATACATTACAAAAAGCAAACTTAAACACGTCCTAATGGCAGCGTATTAATCATCAATGAAAGCTCCCTGAACTGGTGGGGAGTGGGGGGAGGTCAGTTGCTGATCTGACTTCCAAACGGGCTGAAGCCAAGAGATATATTGGGCCAGATATTTTCTGGCTGCCCTTCATGCAGGATTGGAGGTGTGTTGGCAGTGAAAGCTGAAATAAATCGGAGCGGATCAGGAACCTGCCTCTTGGTGCCTTTTACTCGGGTGTGTTTGCCAGCGCAGCAGCGACCCGAACAGCAGAGGGGGCCGACCTAACTTTGATAATTATTAGTTTGTTGTCAGATTCTTAAATGTCCTTTTAACCCTACCTTTGGAATTTCACTGCAGGACCATGGAAATCACACAACTCGGGAACCACGTCTGTCAACCTGAGGCAGAATCTCAAGTGGCCATTGATGCAACTCATTACTGCACAGCATGGAAAGCACAATAAATACTCCCACCTGACACCTGGTTACTTTCCTAAGGCAGATGCTGTTTGCTGAGTGCATTGTCAGCAAGATTTAGGTTTCTACAGTTTGGAAGCGTTTTCAACAAATTCGGGAACCACTGTCACCTCATTGCTACAACATTCCTCAGAATCGGACCAAGATGAGCCCCAACACAAGTAGCAGCAGGCACACCAGTAGCAGCAACAACAACAGCACCAACTTTCTCCTCAACGCCCTGATGCTCCACAGGGCAGAGGGCATCAGCGCAGGGCTGCATTGCACCGGCGACGATATCCCCCACACAGGGTATACAGGCAGAGGATGAGCTTCCTCAACATGACTGAGCAGCAGTGCCACAGGAGGTTCCAGCTATAACGCCAGGTCAGCGCAGACATTTGCAGCTCACTGGTGCAAGAACTGCAGCCCAGAGGAACGGGTGGACATGCCTTGCCAGTGGCCGTCAAATTCACCATCGTCCTCAACTTCTTCACCTCAGGCTCCTTCCAGGGATCTGCAGCAGACATTTGCGGCACCTCACAGTCGGCACCCACAGGTGCATCATACAGGTCACCTGTTTGACAAGTCAGCCAATTATATCAACTTTGTCACTGATGACGCCAGTGTTGTTGAGCAGGCGCTCGACTGTGCCATTCTGGCTGGCTTCCCACGGATCCAGGATCATCGACTGCACACATGGGCACCCCATCATCACCCAGGAGTCTTTGCCAACTGCAAGGGCTTCCATTCCCTCACTGTGCAGCTCATCTGCAACCATAGGAAGATCATCATGCATGTGTGTGCCAAATTCCCTGGCAGCTGCCATGGCTCTTTCGTCCTTTGCCAATCCAGCCTCTCTTTGCACCTCCAAACAGACTTTCCGGCTGGCTGCTTGGAGACAAAGGCTAATCACTGAACACGTGGCTCATGACACCCTTGAGGAGGCCAAGTACTGAGGCCAAGGAGAGATACAATGAAAGCCACATTTCCACCAAATGTGTCATAGAGCAAACAATAAGCATGCTGAAAATGCGCTTCAGGTGCCTTGACAGATCTGGAGGAGCCCTTCAATGCACACCAGCCAGGGTCTCCAGAATCACTGTCATTCCCTGCATGCTGCACAACATAGCGCAGCGGTGAGGATTAACGCTGCATGAGAAGCAAGGTTCTGAGCGCACAACTTCTCCTTCAGAGGAGGAGCATCAGCTAGAAGACAAAGAGGAGAACTTGTGGTCCAGATCCCACCAGCACCCAAGTACATTGCTGCCCAGGTGGCCAGGGATGGGCTCGTCATGGCCATAATTACTTAACCTCAGGCATTAGACCCACATGGTTTCCATATGGTTTCCATATGCTGCAGCAGGTTCCCACCACCCCACAGCAACACCATACAGCATCATTGCAATGACCAAGGCATTCCTTTCACACTGACCACCATTTCTGGAGGTAACGTTATGTCTCACCATTCACTCCAACTCACTAAGCCACTTCCAAAGTTGCAGACAAAATTGACCATGACCGGAAAGTTTTGAAGATAAATAGTTTTATCTGTGACATAAGAGTAACATAAGAACATAAGAACATAAGAACTAGGAGCAGGAGTAGGCCTTACGGCCCATCGAGCCTGCTCCGCCATTTAATACGATCATGGCTAATCCGATCATGGACTCAGGTCCACTTCCCTGCCCACGCTCCATAACCCCTTATTCCCATTGTTTAAGAAACTGTCTATTTCTGTCTTAAATTTATTCAATGTCCCAGCTTCCACAGCTCTCTAAGGCAGCGAATTCCACAGATCCACAACCCTCTATGAGAGAAAAAATTTCTCCTCATCTGTTTTAAATGGGCGGCCCCTTATTCTAAGATCATGCCCTCTAGTTCTAGTCTCGCCTATCAGTGGAAACACCCTCTCTGCATCCACCTTGTCAAGCCCCCTCATAATTTTATACATTTCGATAAGATCATCTTTCATTCTTCTGAATTCCAATGAGTAGAGGCTCAACCTACTCAACCTTTCCTCATAAGTCAACCCCTCATCTCTGGAATCAACCTAGTGAACCTTCTCTGAACTGCCTCCAAAGCAAGTATATCCTTTCGTAAATATGGAAACCAAAACTGCACACAGTATTCCAGGTGTGGCCTCACCAATACTCTGTACAACTGTAGCAAGACTTCCCTGCTTTTATATTCCATCCCCTTTGCAATAAAGGCCATGATTCCATTGGCTTCCTGGTCACTTGCTGTACCTGCATACTAATGGAAGCTTAACACAAACAGTTATTAAAACACAAATGTTTACCCTTGTGCTTCTTTCTCTTACACATACTTCTACAAGATGCAGCCCCTGTGGCTTCAACAGAGATAGAGGCAGGCTGCTCACTTCCCTGCTGCGACTGTAGACAATTTTGGCAGATGTCCTCTGGGTTTTGGAGCCTGCGATGGCCCCGCCAAAGTCTGCTCCTCCTGCGACTGTGCAGGGGCAGACTCAGCCATCATGATCCCAGGAGGCATGTGGGGCTCTGACTGAGGGATGCAATGGGGAAGAATGTTACAGCTTTTAGAGGAGCCTCCACTACCATGTCCCCTCTCACCATCATCACTCTCATGGACCACCCACACTTCCATGCTAGCAAAGAGCTGGAGAGCACCTTGCTGCACAGCAGTGGGGCCATGAGGACCCAGGTCTGCATTGACATCCCTCCTAGAGAGGAGATCTATGAGCCTCTAACATCTATTCTCCATAGATAGCATGTGCTCATGTGAGTGTCGCATTAGCTGCTCCTTCCTTTTCATGGAAGAGCCTACAGTCGCCATTGCCTACGACATTGTGGTGCTCATATTGGAGATGGACTCCTCCATTCTCTGCACATTTGCAGACATCGCGGTCACAAAACCTGTCAAGAGCTCTCTGCACTTCTTGCTGCGCCTCCAGGATCGGCCTCTTTCTGGATGGCCCCGAGGCTCAGCGTCTACATGCAGCTGAGCAGAGCTGGGGGAGTCCTGCACCCTCCGGTGAGGAGTCTTCCCTGCTGTCCGTGTCTCCACCTTCTGCTCTTGATCATTTGTGACTTGTGCCACACCAGATGATAACAATACTCTATCTCGCGTGGGACCCACCAAGGTGTACGTAGCTACGCTGGTGCTGGGTGCACTTGAGTCTGCTATCGGTGCACCCTCAGAGGCTGGTGGCTCCTCTGAAGAGTCGTCTTCCTATTACTCCTGGACAGTGAGGGGGGAGGGGGGGCTCTTGATGTACCTGTGGGAGAGTAAAGAGATGATTTAGAAATGTCATATCAAGAATGGGTAACGCTACCATTATGCACATGATGAACATTCACTGGCTGCTGACCATATGAGTGGCTGCTGTACGCCATGTAGCTTTCTGAGATGTAATTCTGTCACCAGGTGGCTGAGATATCCCCCTCTCTCTGTCTTCCACCGCCAGCTGCTCTGCAACTTCTGAGACCTCCAGGGCGACCTCCTCTACTGCAGTTAATGTGGCCAATGATGGAGGGCCACCTCTGGTTCTCACCCTCTCCCTCTTATTGTGAGCTCTCTTCTCCTGCAAGGAGGGTAAGAAGAGATGCTTGAGCGAGAGTGATGGAATAAGTGTTAGGAATGGATGAGTTACATCTGTAGAGGTGACTATGAGGGAGTGGGATACCAATGTCAAATGGCCTCCTTGTGTGGTATTACTTGGTATGATTGCATTAGGATGAGGATGAGGGTGAGTGTGAGGGGTGGTTAGTCAGATGGGGATGTGATAATGTAGATAGAGAGAGAGGGATGGGTGAGTATGCAAGCTAAATTGGTGTGATTAATGATGTGCAGGAATAGGCTTGGGAAGGCAGAGTGATGGGGATGTGATGACAGGCACAGCAGGATGAAGTTGAGTGTGGCTTTGCACTCACCTTTCCAGATCTAATGAGATAATTGAAGCATTTCGAGCACTGCATCCAAGTCCTCCTGACCACATCCTCTGGTGTTGACCTCCTCAGCGATCTCCAGCCAGGTTCGTTTGGTTTGCTGGGAGGTCTCTTGCACCCATCAGAAGGGAAGAGGATCTCCCTGCAAGCTCTCACTCCCTCCACAAGAATAAAACCCAGTGACTAAAGGGAGTCAAGGATTGCTGGATCCAGGATGTAAGTGCCTTTCCACTTACCTGGTGGATCCAGCTTACCTACTTCACCAACCACCACCCCCCCCCCCACGATAGGACACCTCTCTACCCTTCCTATCTCCCCCCCACCGACCTCCCCCACGAGGCCTCTGATCTCCCCCAAAAGGCCCCTGATCACCCCCCTCATCCTTCACCACAAAGTCTATCTCACCTCTGAATCAGAGAGTTGAGCCAGAGACATGAGCACAAAAATCTAGGCTGACACTCCAGTGCAGCACTAAGAGAGTCTTTTGGATGAGACATTAAACCGAGGCCTCGTCTGCCCTCTGGGTGGACGTAAAAGATCACAAGGCACTATTTCAAAGAAGAGCAGGGGAGTTATCCCCGTTGTCCTAACCAATATTTATCCCTCAATCAACATCACTGAGACAGATTATCTGGTCATTATCACATTGCTGTTTGTGGGAGCTTGCTGTGCGCAATTTGGCTGCTACATTTCCTACATTACAACAATGACTACACTCCAAAAGTACTTAATTGGCTGTAAAGAGCTTTGAGACGTCCACTAGTTGTGAAAGGCGCTATGTAGATGCAAGTCTTTATTTATTTATTTATTTTGCATTTCCCCCATCCCCCCCCCCCACACCTACCCCACAGCATCCAATCTCTCCAGCCTCCAATCTCTCCGGCTTCTGATCCCTCCCTCCCTCCTCTCCACTCCCCAGCTGCGGCCTGGTGTCGAAGACCTACCCGCCCACCAGCTTCTCAATCTGGCTGGCTACGGCCCGGAAACAGACAGAAAAAATGTTAATCAGGTCCTGCTATTATATTCGGCAAGGCCTTAGGGAAACACGTTCTTCTGTATTTCCCGACCTCAATCCAGCACCCGTTCTCCCTCTCCACCTCTCAATAAAAATCCAGCCTTAAGAATTCAACTATGTGACTATTTATTGAGATAAGAAAAGGCCATTCTGTCCAGAAGAACATAAGAACATAAGAACATAAGAAATAGGAGCAGGAGTAGGCCATTTGGCCCCTCGAGCCTGCTTGGCCATTCAATAAGATCATAGCTGATCTGATCATGGACTCAGCTCCACTTCCCTGTCCACTCCCCATAACCCTTTACTCCCTTATCGCTCAAAAATCTGTCTATCTCCGCCTTAAATATATTCAATGACCCAGCCTCCACAGGGGCAGAGAATTCCATAGATTTACAACCCTCTGAGAGAAGAAATTCATCCTCATCTCAGATTTAAATGGGCGGCCCCTTATTCAAAGACTATGTCTCCTAGTTTTAGTTTCCCCTATGAGTGGAAACATCCTCTGTGCATACACCTTGTCAAGCCCCCTCATTATCTTGTATGTTTCAATAAGATCACCTCTCATTCTTCTGAATTCCAATGAGTAGAGGCCCAACTTACTCACCCTATCTTCATAAGTCAACCCCCTCATCTCTGGACTCAACCTAGTGAACCATCAAGGCTCATCATTCTAGGAGATTACTGCTTCCATTATGGCAAGCAATTGTATTCCTATATAATCCTAATGTTTTTGCCCTATTTCCTTGCTCGTTAGATTATTCAAAATATTTATCATTCTATGCTAAAAAAAAAAGCTGTTCTTGATACCTGTTGTATTTATTTATTACTGATTTCCATTTATATTCTCAGGTCCTACTTTCTTGTTGGTATTTTAATATACCAATGCACTCAACCATGAGATCAGGTACATAGGACACAAATGGGATTTATTTAGGTATTAACTTGCAGTTATCAACCCTGATCATATGCAACAAAGCTTAATTTTACATCAGGCATGAGATTAAAAGTTATATATGGAAAGGTGACTTTACAGAACATAAACACTGTGTTGAGAATTTCCCTGTGGATTCTCCCAATCGACCACCATAACTTCAGCTGACATCCCAGAAATACCACATAAACAAGGTTTCTGCCAAAACTATGGCGGCTCACCTTTCAAGGAAATTCCTGGCATGTATTCTCAAGTAGCTCCTGATCCACAAATTCTCATAAATCTCACTGAAAATTTGGAAGTTGTGAGATTGTGCAATCACATGTTTAATAATCAAGGATGCATGACTGCCTGGTGACTCTTTTCTTAGTGAATCTATCAACAGGGACATGTAGAATCTCATTGGCTTCCACATGATTGAGGTCACATATATGATTATGGAATTAATGTCACTGGTGGGAAAAATAACATTTCTCGCCTGTAAATATAGGTTAGATACAAAGATAAGAACTTACAAATATATGAACCATTTCAATAAATTTATGTCAAAGTAAAAGGGTATCACTTACTGTGAAGAGGACAGTATTATTTGGAGGCGGCTGTTGGTAATGACTTACCTTTTCAATTCAGCAATAAGCAGAGCTGTACAGGGGATTCCCAATGTCATCAGTGAAATATTATTGATTGCTGGCTTCACAAATGCAAGACACGTGGCGACACCAGATAAAATGCCAACAGCAGCCTTAAATCGGCACCTAGGACAAGAACCAGCTATTAAAAACGGGCTCTTCTCCACTTGAGAGTAAACTCAGTCTAGTCACAGATATCTCCCTCTCGCCATTACCCTGTTTATTCTTTGCCACTGGATTCTTGATAACATGACTAGTTTTATTATTATGTTCTGACTGCCTGACCACAAATATTTGCCAGTGACACAAGGCTGCCTTGTATAATTTTGCCCTGTAGCCCTCACCATTACTCAGATATTATTGGCCCACAATAATAAAAAAGAGTCCTATGCAGAGCTTATGAGGAGTGAGAATAGATGTATTCAAATATTATAAACAAATATAAACAGATACACGCAAATGCTCATGTAAGGTTAAAGAACACCATTTCCAAATATATGAAATGTGGTATGATGTAAACTGAAAGCAAACGTAGTTCTGGGAACATCGGAGCCAAATCATGTGTTCAGAGATTTTGATACAAGTATATACATGGAACATGCCTTTTGTCCAGGTTCTAGAACTGGAAACTACACAGAGGAACTGGATAAAAATATAAATCCCTTTAGGCACCAACACTATGGCCTAGAAATTAGATAAGGCCTGAAGATGGGCAGGGTCATCGCCCAGTGCTATTTGCCTGTGCCCGTTCTAAGTAGTCCAGGCAGCACCAAAATTCATGCTGCCTGCTCATTTACATGATTGCAGCACTGATCTCAGCACTAAACGCGATGCTGATTGGCTTAACACTCAACAGCGGGGCCAATATCGGGTGCAGTCTACTGGCCAATAAAGTTTGGCCGAGGATCTCTCCGCTGCTTTGTTGCAGAAAATCTCATTGTCAGGTGAAAGGAAGCCATGGCCCAAAAGCCGAGAAAAAGAGTGAAATGATTTTCTGATGCAGCACTTGAGGCCTTGGTCCTCTGGGGGTCCAACAATGTCGGGACATCCTATACCCGCATAGGGGCAAGAGGCCTTCAAGGTTGACCACAAGAAGAAACTGGGAGGAGATCACTCAATCTGTCACTGTGGTGACTGTTGGCCCCAGGACCTGGAACAAGTGCCAGAAAATGTTTAATGATCTCACACGGCGGATCAAGGTGAGTGAATGCATCAGCAAATGCCATATCCCACCATCTACAACAGAAGCCTCACACACTGATCAATGCACCACATCTCCATCACTCACCTACCAACAACCTCTAGCTATCACCACTCCTAATCACAATCACAGCTTCATTTCATCCTCACACCCACATCTTGCACCTTGCATGCATTGCCAGCTATTCAACCATGGCAGGCACATCACCCAAATATATTGCACCACATTCACTGACACACGTCCCTTTCTCTTGCAGGAAAAGGTGGCACACAACTGGAGCGAGTAGCTGCAGACGGGAGGCAGCCAAACAAGACTTGAGAACATGGAGCTGGAGAAAGCAGTGCTGGACATCATTGGAGGGGCTGTGGCAGAGTCTGTGGTGAGTGGAAAAGTGGAAAGCATTGCTGATGATGACAGTATGCAAATTTCTAATCCTTCTTCTCACATCTCACTTCCTCCTCATCGCACAATCTCTGCTCAGTTATAAGCTGCTGATGGTGTTTCCACTCCCCTCACCACAACCCGACCCTTGTGCCTTTCTGTTTTCAGACTGCAACCTGGCCAGCCTGTCCCTGAAGTTGTGGAGGAGAATGATGGAGGAGAGGAAGAAGACACACCATCATTGCATCTGACACTCGCAGACACCAGCTCAGGAAATGGCACCGTGTGGACTTTAGAGGGCAGTATCAAGGCAGGATCTGCATAAGGAGAGTCACTGGGCATGAGTGGGCTGCAGTCAGGCCAGGGGGAAAGGGTAGCCCGGATGCCAGCTCCCCGCAGGGCGAGTTCGCGCAAGAGTTCTGCTCCACAGGACCCAGATGATGATCACGATGGGAAGGCCTTCAGAAGAAGGGTGATGGCCATGCACACAGAATGCTAGAATGCAATGGCAAGCCTGGCAGAGAGCCTCTTATCAGTGACAAGGAGCACGGAGGAGTCCAGCTCCAACATTGCAGGGGGTTTTGTGCAGTTTTCTGCCCATGATTATGAAGATAGAAATGATGGGCAATTCCATGAGAGACCTTGTGGACCCAAAGATGATACTGAGTGTGATGGGCGATCTTGCAGTTTCCATTGCAGCACAGGGGGAGGTGACCCAACGTCTCAGTGCTGGAGTGGAAGCTCAGACGGCTGCAATCGTGGCTGGGTTTATGAGTGTCAAAAGGGGCTTCCAGGATGGCACAGCAGTCCAGCAATCTGTGCTCCAACAGATGGCTAGGAAAGCTGAAGCGCCACTCCAGGGGAGTGGCAGTGGCTCCGTGGAGGAAGAACTCCTTCAGGATGACAGCATTCCTACTCCCATCACTGCCACTCTGCAAGTGCCCTTGCTGCTGCCTGCCATCCAGCCAGCCCAGACTGCTGGCGGCTATGCCGAGGTGGTGTAGGTGGCCGCCGATTTGCGGTGGTAACAGGCTTTAAGGAGAGACAATTTCAGTCCCAAGGTGTCTCTCCACTTGCAGCAACATTCCCTGTCACTTCAGCAACTTTAAGCAACTTCAGAAAGCTCCAAACACACACACTTAGACAGAGCTAGTAGAACTGAAAATGCAAGTCAGCTGCAAGTTATTGATAACCCCTTGAAATAGCGCTGTTCTGGGATCCTTCCTGCCGCTGAACGCTTAGTCAGCTGGTTGTTATTAGGAAAGGGCATTAAATGGAACGTCAACATCCAAAATGGCAGATCGTGCATCAAATCAGTGTTGCAAACTCACTGACGTCACAAACTGCCTCATCTAAATATATGGAGCATGCACTGGCAACGGCGGAGCTACCTGCCTCCCCAAAATGAGAAAATGGCGGCCGCCTGCTTCCGGTGGGACCCGGCGGGACCGGCGGTGGCTGCCATATTTTCATAAAATCCAACCTTAACAGCCGGCGCTAGACCTCCAACTTTCGTGGCCTAAGAATTTATATTGATCCCAATTCAGTTCCTACAGACATTCTTGAAATGACACACTTGACCCATACTCAAATCAGATGTTACATTGATTCAGTTTGTCTCTAAAACTATACTTAGTATTTTCTCCAGTGAAATAATTTCATTGTATTTGAAATTAAAACTGGACTCCCTGTAGCTTCAGTGAGTTTATCCAGTGAACAGATAAACTGTACAAACCAGGAAGCTGATTCCAGGCAGTTTAGTGTTCTACAACTAGTCTCAGTGTTCCTGGATTGGGGAGAAAATTGGCCAGGGTTCCTATCTTCTGATCACTACCCAGCAACCTCTGCTAGCTTAATTGAGATACCAGAGAATAATCTGGCCATGGAAAACTAGCCCAGAAAGCATTTGATGTCTTCAGATGAGGAAGGAAGAAAATTGGCAAGACAAAATGGAAATTTAAAAATATATTTTCTCATCAGCGTTTTTCACCCAGAATAAAAAGTTGAAATAAGAAAAGCAAAACAATTCACTGCATATTATAGATTATTTGATTAACAAGCAGTTACATTGTGAATAACATACCATCTTATTTTGAAACAATTTCTAAAAGCTGTATGATGAATTATAAATGAAAACAATTTTAGTTTATGCAAATGTTTTGTTTGCATTTAATTACTATGGGCCCAACTCTGCCCAACCTTTTTCCAGCGCACTTACCTTAAGTGCGCCGATCTTGCATGCTTGAAAGGGCACCGGAAAAAAGGGGCCCAATCCTGGCCCCTCTTCGGAGTCCCCGGAGTCCTGGCGTGGCGTGCATTGTGAAGTGGGAGGTGGAGCAACAGGCCAGCGCCGAAAACAGTGCCGGCTCTTGCACACATGCGCAGTGGACTCTGCGCGCATGCTCCTGCCCTCCCAGTGTGTCCTGCAGGCTGTGAGCAGGACCCGATGCTCGCAGCCCCTATCCCCGGCCGAAGGGACACCCTGATCTCGCCGCCTCCCGCACCGGCCGGCCGGCCCACTGAGTTCCCGGGCGAGGTCGGACGTCGGTTTTATTTTGTATTTATTAGTTGTGCTTTAGAGTTTTGATTGGCGGGGGGTGGGGGGGGCAGGAGGAGAGTTTTTTTTGGTGGGGAGAGACAGAGTGTATGGGGGGGAGAGAGGAGGAGAGTTTTGGGGGGGAAGAAAGAGTGTTTTGGGGGGTGAGAGGGGAAAGAGTGTTTTGTATACCAGCATCTCTCTCTCTCTCTCTGACTACACCACTCGTCCCCCCACCCCCCCCGCCCCCGCTGTGACATCGCAGCCTTCATTGCGAGAGGGATGGCGTACAAAAGCAGGGAGGTCCTTCTGCAACTGTGTAGGGTATTGGTGAGGCTGCACCTGGAGTACTGCAGTTTTGGTCACCTTACTTAAGGAAGGATATACTAGCTTTGGAGGGGATACAGAGACGATTCACTAGGCTGATTTCAGAGATGAGAGGATTACCTTATGATGATAGATTGAGTAGACTGGGTCTTTACTCGTTGGAGTTCAGAAGGATGAGGGATGATCTTATAGAAACATTTAAAATAATGAAAGGGATAGACAAGAAAGAGGCAGAGAGGTTGTTTCCACTGGTCAGGGAGACTAGAACTAGGGGGTACAGCCTCAAAATATGGGGGAGCCAATTTAAAACCGAGTTGAGAAGGAATTTCTTCTCCCAGAGGGTTGAGAATCTGTGGAATTCTCTGCCCAAGGAAGCAGTTGAGACTAGCTCATTGAATGTATTCAGATCATAGATAGATAGATTTTTAACCAACAAGGGAATTAAGGGTTATGGGGAGCGGGCGGGTAAGTGGAGCTGAGTCCACGGCCAGATCATCCATGATCTTATTGAATGGCGGAGCAGGCTCGAGGGGCTAGATGGCCTACTCCTGTTCCTAATTCTTATGTTCTTATGTTCTTATGTTCTTATGTTGCTCCGTTAGGATTTACTTTATTTTTATTAGTATTTTAATTGTTTGAGCTTTTCCTTGCAATGTTTGGTGCTTGGTTGTTGAGGTCCTTTCCAGTTCCCTTCCCTCCCCTATCCCTGCCCTAATGTCTGCCGAATGCGCTGCTTTTTCTTTACCGCCTGCAAGGTTTTTCAGAGCTGGCCACATACACTTACCAAAGTGGATTTGGAGTAAGTTTTTGCTGGCCAAAGTGGCATAAATGGCCAAAACTAGCGTAAGTGTCTGGGAACACCCCCTTTTGAAAAAAAGCTAACCTAAAAAGAATTGGTCCTAACTGACTTACTCTGGAGCAAACTTTGGGGGGAAAATGGCATTTTTAAACATATGCCAGAAACAACAACTTACTCCAAAAAAATTAATACAAGTTGTCATGTATTTAACTGTCATTGTAACCCATGCATAAACTGACCTAAGTTATACACCATGAAAACATTGACCTCTAGGTGGTGAACTTGTGGGAGACACTCCTAACCTGGACTTTCAGGTATAAAAGGGGAAGCTCCACCCACCTTCATCACTTCAGTGCTGGCAAATAAAGGTTACTGGTCACATAGTGACCTTCTCTCAAGTATGGGCCTCGTGTGCATTTGTATTGTATAGTAAGGACACATTATTGGCGACAAGAAACTGGGATTTAAACCACGTGAGCATGGCCACTAGCAGCACAGATGTGAGGTACTGTGTTGGTGATGATTGGGATGATTTTATTGAGAGACTACAGCAAAGTTTCGTCACTAAGGAATGGCTGGGACAGGATTCGGCCGACAAATGCAGGGCTCATCGCCTGACGGTTTGTGGATCCAGGATGTACTCCCTGATGAAGGACTTTCTAGCACCAGAGAAGCCGGCGGACAAGACTTTTGAAGAGCTCAGTAAGTTGATCGGGGAACACTTTAAACCAGCGAGCACCATGCACATGGCGAGACACCGGTTTTACACGCACCGGCGGCGAGAAGGACAAAGCGTTCCAGACTTCGTGGCAGACCTCCGGCGACTGGCGAGCCTATGTAAGTTCCCAGATGCATGCAGAGCGGCGATGCTGCAAGACTTTTTTATTGAGGCCATCGGGCACGCTGGGGTTTTCAGGAAACTGATTGAGACCAAAGACTTGACCCTGGAAACGGCGGCTTTGATGGCCCAGACATTTATCTCAGGGGAGGAACAGACCAGAATGATGTTTGACAAAAATCTTGGTTTAAATGCAGCAAATGGACAGGGAGTCAACATTGTTAGCGCGGCACACAGTTCTCCAGGCAGACAGGGACAATCGGACATGCCCGAGCATGTAGTCGAACCCAAAGGGGGAATTCAACAGAGACAATGGCTAGCTGAACGGCAATTCATGCCATTGCAAGGGACAATGCGGCCAGTAATGGGGCCATCAACACCTGTCAATGGTGCGCTTAAGGACAGTTACAGAGACAGTCAGAGACGATCGACCGTTAATGGACCTTTTGTTTCCAACAACGGCTCATGTTGGAGGTGTGAAGGCAAACACACAGCCAGAGTTTGCAGGTATCAGCAATATACCTGCAGAAACTGCAATGTCAGCGGTCACTTGGCGCGTATGTGCAGGAAGCCTGCAATCAGGTTGATGTATGAGGAGGACAGGGACGATGTAAGCCCTACGAGGCCAAATGGATACTGGGGAAATCGCTGGAAGCTGAAGTTCAGCGAGTTCATGTGGAGCACATATACAGTTCATACACCAGGACGCCACCGATAATGATGAAAGTGCTCCTCAGTGGCATCCCAGTATCAATGGAGCTAGACACAGGGGCCAGCCAGTCCCTGATGAGTATCAAACAGTTCGACAAGTTGTGGGCGTCCAAGGCCAAGAGGCCAAAATTATTGCCAATTGATGCACAGCTACGGATATATACAAAGGAGATCATTCCGGTGCTAGGCAGCGCCATGATAGTCGTGACCCACAAAGATTCGGAGAACAGGTTGCCACTCTGGATTGTCCCGGGGGTAGGTCTCGCACTGCTGGGGAGGAGTTGGCTTGCTGTCATGAACTGGAAATGGGGTGATGTCAATGCAATTTCTTCTGTGGAGCGAATATCATGCTCACAGGTCCTGGACCAATTTGACTCACTATTTCAACCCGGCATTGGCACTTTCATGGGGACCAATGTAGTGATTCACATAAACCCGGACGCCAGGCCAGTACACCACAAGGCCAGAGCGGTGCCGTACGTGATGCGGGAAAAGATAGAAGGCGAATTGGACCGCCTGCTGAGGGAAGGCATCAACTCGCCAGTCGAATTCAGTGATTGGGCGAGCCCGATTGTGCCGGTGCTCAAGGCAGATGGGTCGTTCAGGTTATGTGGTGATTACAAGGCGACCATCAATCGGGTGTCACTCCAAGACCAGTACCCACTACTGAGAGCGGAGGACCTCTTTGCGATGCTATCCGGTGGCAAACTTTTTTAAAAATTGGACCTGACCTCAGCTTACATGACCCAGGAACTGCCGAGTGAGTCAAAGAAACTGACCACCATCACGACACACAAGGGGTTGTTTGAGTACAACAGATGTCCATTTGGGATTCGCTCGGCCGCCGCGATCTTTCAACGAAATATTGAAAGCCTCCTCAAGCCGATTCCAAGGATAGTGGTTTTTCAAGATGACATCCTCATCACCGTTTGTGATACTAAAGAACAGCTCCGCAACCTGGAGGAGGTGCTACGCAGACTGGACCGGGTAGGTCTGCGACTGAAAAAGGCGAAGTGCGTCTTCCTAGCTCCAGAGGTAGAATTCCTGGGGATGAGGGTAGCAGCAGACGGGATCAGACCTACTGCGTCCAAAACGGAAGCGATCCAGCGAGCACCCAGACCCCGTAACACGACAGAGCTGCGTTCGTTCCTGGGGCTCCTGAACTATTTTGATAACTTTCTTCCCAAATTGAGCACGCTGTTAGAGCCGCTACACGTGCTCCTACGCAAAGGTTGCGAATGTGTCTGGGGGGGACAGACAGGAAAGAGCTTTTGATAGAGCACGAAATTTGTTCTGCTCCAACAATCTGTTAATGCTATATGACCTATGTAAGAAACTCGTTTTAACGTGCGCCGCATCGTGCTATGGGGTCGGGTGTGTGTTGCAGCATGTTAATGCCAAGGGTCAGTTACAGCCGGTAGCTTATGCCTCCAGAAGTCTGTCCCAGGCAGAACAGGGCTACGGGATGGTAGAAAAGGAAGCGCTTGCATGTGTATATGCTGTAAAACAAATGTACCAGTACCTGTTTGGCAGGAAATTTGAGCTGGAGACAGATCACAAACCCCTAACGTCCCTTTTGGCCGACAACAAGGCCATAAATGCAAATGCATCGGCCCGCATACAGAGGTGAGCACTCACATTAACCGCCTATGACTATACAATTCGGCACAGACCGGGCACTGAAAACTGCACCGATGCACTCAGCAGGCTCCCACTAGCCACCACTGAGGGAGCAACTGAGCATGCTGCTGAGATGGTCATGGCTGTTGAAGCTTTTGAAAGCAACGGCTCACCCGTGACAGCCCGTCAGATCAAAGTCTGGACAAATAGAGACCCGCTACTGTCTTTAGTCAAGAAATGTGTCCTGAATGGGGACTGGGCAGCCACGTACGGGGCATGCCCTGAGGAATTCAAACCATTTCATAGATGCAAGGATGAACTCTCGATTTAGGCCGATTGCCTACTATGGGGAAACCGAGTAGTCATGCTCCAGATGGGCAGAGAGATGTTCATCAGAGAACTCCGCAATGAGCACCCGGGCATTGTCATGATGAAGGCAATTGCCAGGCCACACGTTTGGTGGCCAAGGATAGATGCAGACCTGGAACTTTGTGTTCACAGGTGCAACAAGTGTGCCCAGCTGGGCAATGCGCCCAGGGAAGCACCCCTTAGCCCCTGGTCCTGGCCCGCCAAGCCATGGTCACGCATCCATGTGGACTACGCAGGTCCTTTCATGGGAAAAATGTTTTTGGTTGTAGTAGACGCCTATTCCAAATGGATCAAGTCTGACATTCTCAATTCAAACACATCCTCTGCCATGGTAGAAAGTCTACGGGCAATGTTCGCTGCCCATGGTCCACCAGACGTCTTGGTCAGCGACAATGGCCCGTGCTTTACAAGCATTGAATTCCAGGACTTCATGGCAGGAAATGGTATCAACCATGTCAGAACGGAACCGTTCAAGCCAGCCTCAAATGGCCAGGCAGAACGCATTGCAGATAATCAAACAGGGGATGCTCAGAATCCAAGGGGGTTCCCTACAAAGCCACTTATCACGCCTCCTGTTGGCCAATAGATCCCGACCACACTCGCTCACAGGGGTCCCACCCGCAGAGCTGCTAATGAAAAGGACACTCAAGACTAGGTTGTCCCTTATAAACCCCACCATAAAAGAAATTGTTGAGAGCAGGCATCAGTCACAAGTTAGGAGACCAAAACTGTACACAATACTCCAGGTGTGGCCTCACCAAGGCCCTGTACAACTGTAGTAACACATCGCTGCCCCTGTACTCAAATCATCTCGCTATGAAGGCCAACATGCCATTTGCTTTCTTATCCGCCTGCTGTACCTGCATGCCAACCTTCAATGACTGATGTACCATGACACCCAGGTCTCGTTGCACCTCCCCTTTTCCTAATCTGTCACCATTCAGATAATAGTCTGTCTCTCTGTTTTTACCACCAAAGTGGATAACCTCACATTTATCCACATTATACTTCATCTGCCATGCATTTGCCCACTCACCTAACCTATCCAAGTCACTCTGCAGCCTCATAGCATCCTCCTCGCAGCTCACACTGCCACCCAGTTTAGTGTCATCCGCAAATTTGGAGATACTACATTTAATCCCCTCGTCTAAATCATTAATGTACAATGTAAACAGCTGGGGCCCCAGCACAGAACCTTGCGGTACCCCACTAGTCACTGCCTGCCATTCTGAAAAGTACCCATTTACTCCTACTCTTTGCTTCCTGTCTGCCAACTAGTTCTCAATCCACGTCAGCACACTACCCCCAATCCCATGTGCACTTAACTTTGCACATCAATCTCTTGTGTGGGACCTTGTCAAAAGCCTTCTGAAAGTCCAAATATACCACATCAACTGGTTCTCCCTTGTCCACTCTACTGGAAACATCCTCAAAAAATTCCAGAAGATTTGTTAAGCATGATTTCCCTTTCACAAATCCATGCTGACTTGGACCTATCATATCACCTCTTTCCAAATGCGCTGCTATGACATCAGATGGACACCTCTCCCCTTCAATTTTCAACTTCCAGCCACCGTTTACCAGGCAAGGAACGAGCAGACAATAGTAGAAAATCACCTCCAATGATACATAACAGAAAATGCACTGATAGCCACAGAATAACACAGATGTTGTTGCAATATACTGTAAATGAGTGATTATATAAGAAGTGGTAAAAGGGAATAATAACAAGTTTTACCCTCTTTGACTACCATTTGGTTACCCAACAACTCTAGAGTTCCTCTGCGCATGTGCCTCAAAAATCGCACATCAAGCATAAAAATTCTCAAAAAGCTGTGAAATATATTAGTATAGCACAGATTACATTATAGTTTCTGTAACTTATATAATCACTTTGGCAAACAGGTTGTGGATGAGTATAAATGCAAGTGAACTGATTCTGAATCCTCTTCTCCTCACAATCCACAGTAAATGTTATACAAGAGCCATCTGCTCAGATTGATATCAGCGTAATGACGATCGAGCAGGGCACATCTGATGCAATTAAACCTTGTAGATTAGATAACAATTTCAAAGGGTACACAATCTTCATCATGAATTACTGCCTGTGATGTTTCCCATCTAATAAAATGTTTCAAATGCCAAAAAATTCAACATGGTAACATACAGAGTTATAAATTACTAGTGTATGCGTTTAGGAGGTGAAAACCATTTAGTAAAGTTTTGAAAATACAGTTTGTTAAGCTTGTAGAGATTTTTTTTATTCTTCCCATCCACTAATTATATATTTTTTAATGTCATGGCTTTCTAATGGTAAAAATAATGGCCCTGAAATTCCGTTTTGGCCTTCCCGCGTGCATTTTAGAGAAAAACTACGCACCTACCTTAAGCTGGTGCCCACGTTGGACTTTCCGATTGTTGTGAATCTGTAAAGCATGCACTACCATTTTCCGCCACCAGGGAGCTCATCCCCTGAAGTCCCAAGGGATCCCAGCATCCCTTGGGAGCATTATATATAAGCCGGCCCCTAAGGCCTGTTCCTCGCTCTGTAGTGTCTTATTAAAGACTGAGGTCACTGTTACTTTAACCTCATCTGTGTTAGGAACACAATAACTGCTGACGAGTATACAAGTCCAACGCAAAGATGCAGCAAACTGTGGGCATCCTGGAGAAGTTTTCGGAGGGTGAGGACTGGGAAGCCTATGTCGAACGGTTAGACCCGTACTTTGTAGCCAACGAGCTGGACGGAGAAGGAAGCACTGCAAAAAGGAGAGCAGTCCTCGTCACAACCTACAACCTCATGAAGACTCTTGTGGCTCTGGTGAAACCCACAGATAAGTCGTATGAGGAGCTGTGTACACGGGTTCGGGAGCATCTTAACCCGAGGGAGAGCGTGCTGATGACGAGGTATCGGTTCTACACATGCCAGCGATCTGAAGGTCAGGAAGTGATGAGCTACGTCGCCAAGCTAAGGCAACTTGCAGGACAATGTGAGTTTGATGGCTACCTGGAGCAAAAGCTCACAGACTTTTTTGTACTGGGCATTGGCCACGAGACCATCCTACGAAAACTTTTGACTGTAGAGACACCGACCCTCAGTAAGGCCATTGAGATAGCACAGGCATTTATATCCACAAGTGATAACACAAACAAATCTCTCAGCACACAAGTGCTACCAATATTCATAAATTAACTGGAACTGTGTTTGCGAGCAGAAATGGACAGGGCAGAACCCACGAGTCTGCAACTGCCAGCAGGCCTCAGGTGACCCAGATGACTCAGAGTCCCCAACAAAGGATCAATGCAAGGCAATTCACACCTTGTTGGCATTGTGGAGGCTTCCATTCAGCCTATTCATGCTGCTTCAAAGGGTATGTTTGCAAGAGCTGTGCAACAATGGGGCACCTCCAACGAGCTTGCAAACGAGTTGCAAGCTCTGCAAAACCTGCTAACCACCAGGTGGCAGAGGAAGATCTGTCCATGGTGGATCAAAGCAATTTCGAGCCTCAGAGAGAGGAGGCAGATGCTGAAGTACACGGGGTGCACACATTTTCGACGAAATGTTCACCTGTAATGCTAAACGTAAAATTGAATGTCTTACCCGTAGCCATGGAACAGGACACTGGCGCTAGCCAATCCATCATGAGTAAAAAGATGTTTGAGAGACTGTGGTGCAACAAGGCATTCAGACCAGCCCTGAGCCCCATCCACACGAAACTGAGAACGTACACCAAAGAGCTTATCACTGTCCTGGGCAGTGCCATGGTCAAGGTCACCTACAATGGCATGGTGCACGAACTGCCACTCTGGATTGTCCCGAGCGATGGCCCCACACTGTTTAGAAGGAGCTGGCTGGGCAAAATCCGCTGGAACTGGGATGACATCCGAGCACTATCACATGTCGATGAGGCCTCATGTACCCAGGTTCTTAACAAATTTCCTTCCCTTTTTGAGCCAGGCATTGGAAACTTTTCCGGGGTGAAGGTGCGTATCCACTTGGTCCCAGAGGCACGATCCATTCACCACAAGGCGCGAGTGGTACCTCACATGATGAGGGAGAGAGTGGAAATCGAGCTGGACAGGCTGCAACGCGAGGGCATCATCTCCCCAGTGGAATTCAGCGAGTGGGCCAGCCCGATTGTTCCAGTACTCAAAAGTGATGGTACGGTCAGGATTTGCGGCGATTATAAGGTAACTATTAATCGTTTCTCGCTATAGGACCAATACCCACTACCTAAGGCAGACGAACTATTTGCGACGCTGGCAGGAGGCAAGACGTTCATCAAGCTCAACCTGACTTCGGCCTACATGACGCAGGAGCTAGAGGAGTCTTCGAAGGGCCTCACTTGCATCAACTCGCACAAGGGACTGTTCATCTACAACAGATGCCCGTTTGGAATTCAGTCGGCTGCAGCGATCTTCCAGAGAAACATGGAGAGCCTACTCAAGTCGGTACCATGCACGGTGGTCTTTCAGGATGACATATTGGTCACGGGTCGGGACACCGCCAAGCACCTACAAAACCTGGAGTAGGTCCTCCAGCGACTGGATCGCGTAGGGCTGCGGCTGAAGAGATCAAAATGCATCTTCATGGCAACAGAAATGGTGTTTTTGTGGAGAAAGATCGCGGCGGACGGCATTCGGCCCACAGACACCAAGGCAGCGGCTATCAGGAACGCGCCCAGGCCACAGAACGTCACGGAGCTGCGGTCGTTCCTGGGACTCCTCAACTATTTTGGTAACTTCCTACCGGGATTAAGCACCCTTTTAGAGCCCCTACATGTGTTATTGCGCAAAGGTGAGAACTGGGTATGGGGGAAAAAAACAAGTAATTTCTTTTGAGAAAGCCAGAAACATTTTATGCTCCAACAAGCTGCTTGTATTCCTTCGACAGCGATTCGCAGCACGTGCACGTCGACGCATGCGCAGGCCTTGAGCTGGACTCACATGGCTCTGGGTAGCCAATCAGGTAAGGTACCATAGTAATAGGAGTTCCGCGGGGTCCTAAACTCCTTTTACTATGATTGTGATAGAGCCTGAAACACCCAAAACACAGCCCCAAACACCCAAAACACTAATAAAAAATAGAAAATAATGACACTACATTCATTTACATTAAAGTTTAAAAAAAATAATTTCCCGATTTTTTAAAAAGTTTTTTAAAATAAACTTACCATTGTGGGGAGAGTTTTTAATGATAAAATATGTTTTAATAAATTTATTTTTATATATTTTTATGTTTTAAAAACACTTGCGCCTGTAAAAGTAGACTATGCGCCTGATTTTTCAGGCGCAAGATTTTTGAGGACATTTGTAAGCGTAAATATCGGAAATTTCCACTTACAAGTGTCCTCGCTCCCGAGATGCGGCCATCTAGCAAGCCAGAAGCTTGACAGATCAGAAATGCCGCGCTGGAAACCGGCATTTCCAATGCCTTCCCGGGTCAGTAGGAACTCCGTACGGACCCGGGGAGGCTGGAATTTCAGGGCCAATATATCTGTGATGGAAGTTGGAAGAGTAAGTATCTAATGTTTTGCTTATCTGAAACATGCTGTAATATAATAAACTTAAATTGTTTTTTCCGGTGCCATTACCATTTTGGAACTTTTTTGTTGTATAATAAATCAGCAGGACTTCCTATAGTGTGCAGTAGCATTTGATTCCTGATAATTTTAGTGCTGTAACTCTTTTCCCCCTTATTATTTTGTTGACAGCACTGTCTTGTCCAATCTTATTTATCCTTTCTCTGTAATCGCTGTAAATGTAATAAACATGATTTTGTTAGAAATTGTGACTTGAGGGGTATGGATGTGTAGTCTATGTTGCAGTGCTTTAACTTTGGTTTATTACAAATTACTGTGGAGGAAATAGCAGTGTAACTATGTTTCAATTGTGACATATAAAGAGTGACTATTGCTTAAAGTAATTCTGGTGATTGCCACCCGTTTGGAACAGTAACAAATGATTTGTGGGGTTACAGTATTTACCTGGCTCACTATGTTCAAACTGTTTTGTAGAAAATCTCTCCATTCTTCTGCTTACAAACACATGCCTGCTGGACCAACAGTCACTTCTGCATTATTACTTTTTTAAACAAGTGATGAACATTTGAGACTTGGTGGGAGTTAAATTGGGTCACGTTATGGCCATTTTCCAGATGTTACACGGCCACCCAAGATCATAACATGGCATCCAAGGTGCTGCTGGCACTTCAGGCGGGAAGTGTACAGCATGCCATCTTGTTGCAGGAAGGAACATAGATAATCAGGTGGGTCAGTGCGCAATGCTGATTGGGGCCGCCATTGCTATTTTGGAAGGTCCCAATTGTTATTTTTGTGGACTTGTATTTACTCTGTACAGCCACCAGAGGGCTCATCCCCTGGAGTCCCAAGGGATCCCATAATCCCTTGGGAGCACAGGTATTTAAGGAGGCTTCACAGGTTGGAGAGGCACTCTGGAGACCTGCAATAAAAGACTAAGGTCACACTTTACTTTGAGCTCACAGTGTTCAGTCTGACTCTTTCACCACACACAACTGGCGACGATATACAGATAGTGACCCCAAAGATGCAGAGAACAGTGGGCATCCTGGAGAAATTCTCAGAGGGAGATGATTGGGAAACGTCTGTGGAGCGACTCGACAAATGCTTCGTGGCCAACGAGCTAGATGGGGAAGAGAGCGCTGCCAAACGAAGGGCGATTCTCCTCAACATATGGCCTCATGAAGAATCTGCTCACACCCGCGAAACCTACGGAGAAATCGTGCGATGATTTGTGCACACTGGTCCAAGAGCATTTGAACCCGAAGGAAAGCGTTCTGATGGCGAGGTACCGGTTCTACAGCTACAAAAGGTCTGAAGGCCAGGAAGTGGCGAGTTATGTCACAGAGCTAAGATGCCTTGCAGGACATTGTGAATTTGAAAGACATTTGGAGCACATGCTCAGAGACTTTTTTGTACTTGCCATTGGTCACGAAACCATACTTTGCAAACTTTTGACAGTAGAGACCCCAACCTTGAGTAAGGCCATAGCGATAGCCCAGGCATTCATTGCCACCAGTGACAATACGAAGCAAATCGTGCTGCTACAAGTACTGTGAACAAAGTGATGTTGTTTTCAAATCATAACGTACAGGGCAGGTCACATATACCTGCAGCTGCATGTCCGCAGATGACTCAGAGTCCACCATCAAGGCCATTAACACCTTGTTGGCGCTGCGGGGGTGATCATTGTTTCCATTCATGCCGATTCAAAATGTACGTTTGCAAGGGCTGTGGAACAATGGGACACCTCCAACGAGTGTGCAGGTGAGCTGCAAAGCCTGTTAAACTTGAAAAGGAGGGCAGATCCACGGAGGATCATGAAGAAACAGAGCCTCAGATAGAGGAGGCAGAGGTACATGGGGTGCACACATTCACCATGAATTGTCCCCCAGTAATGCTGAATGTTGAACTAAATGGACTCCCGGTGTCAATGGAGCTGGACACGGGCGTGAGCCAGTCCATCATGGGCGAAAAGACTTTTGAAAGGTTGTGGTGCAACAAGGCCTCAAGGTCAATCTTAACTCCAGTTCACACGAAACTAAGAACTTACACTAAAGAACTGATTCCTGTAATCGGCAGTGCCACCGTAAAGGTCTCCTACGATGGAGCAGTGCACAAGCTACCACTCTGGGTGGTACCGGGCGATGGTCCCATGCTGCTTGGCAGGAGCTGGCTGGGAAAGATACACTGGAACTGGGATGACGTCCAAGCGCTATCGCCCGCTGATGACATTTTGTGTGCCCAGGTCTTAAACAAATTTCCTTCGCTGTTCAAACCAGGCATCGGGCAATTCCAAGGAGCAAAAGTGCAGATCCACCTAATTCCCATCCATCACAAGGCGAGAGCAGTACCTTACATGAAGAGAAAGGGTAGAGATCAAGCTAGACCAGCTGCAAAGAGAGGCACCTTTTCACCGATCGAGTTCAGCGCGTGGGCCAGTCCTATTGTCCTAGTCCTCAAAGGAGACGGCACCGTCAGAATCTGTGGCGATTACAAAGTAACTATCAATCGTTTTTCCCTGCAGGACCAATACCCACTACCAAAGGCTGACGACTTCTTTGCAACGTTGGCGGGAGGAAAGACATTCACGAAGCTGGATATGACTTCAGCTTACATGACGCAGGAACTGGAGGAATCATCGAAGGGCCTCTCCTGCATCAACACGCACAGAGATCTTTTTGTTATATCAGATGCCTGTTTGGAATCCGATCAGCGGTGGCGATATTCCAGAGAAACATGGAAAGTTTCCTGAAGTCGGTCCCGCACACCGTGGTCTTCCAGGACGACATCTTGGTCACAGGTCGGAACACAGTCAAGCACCTGCAGAACCTGGAGGAGGTTCTTAGTCGACTCAACCGCGTGGGGCTCAGGTGAAAACGTACGACCTGACGCGTGAAGTGGAGTTCTTGGGAAGGAGGATTGCGGCAGACGGCATCAAGCCCACCAACGCGAAGACAGAGGCAATTGAGAACACACCGAGGCCACAGAACATGATGGAGCTGCGGTCGTTTCTGGGAATCTTGAACTACTTTGGTAACTTCTTACCAGGTCTCAGCACCCTGCTAAAACCACTAGATGTCTTACTACGAAAAGGGGGTGAATGGGTTTGGGCAAAAGCCAAGAAAATGCCTTTGTAAAAGAGAAAATTGTTATGCTCAAACAAATTGCTTGTGTTGTATGATCCATGTAAGCGTTTGGTACTAGGATGTGATGCGTCGTCATGTGGCGTCGGGTGTGTAGTGCAACACGCTAATGATTTCGGGAAACTCCACCGGTTGCTTATGCATCCAGGAGTCTGTCTAAGGCTGAGCGAGCCTACAGCATGATTGAAAAAGAAGCGTTAGCATGTGTCTATGGAGCAAAGAAAATGCATCAATACCTGTTTGGGCTAAAATTCAAATTGGAAACTGACCATAAGCCACTTATATCCCTGTTTAATGAGAGTAAAGAGATAAATACCAACGCATCGGCCTGCATCAGAGATGGGCGCTCATGTTGTCCGCATACAACTGCGCCATCCACCACAGGTCAAGCACAGAAAACTGCGCCGATGCTCTCAGTAGGCTGCCATTGCCCACCACGGGGGTGGAAATGGCGCAGCTTGCAGATCTAGCCATGGTTATTGAAGCATTTGAGAGTGAGCAATCACCCATCACTGCCCGGCAGATCAAAACCTGGCCAAGCCAGGACCCCTTATTATCTCTAGTCAAAAGCTGTGTGCTTCATGGGAGCTGGTCCAGTGTCCCAGTGGAAACGCAGGAAGAGATAAAGCCGTTCCAGCGGCGCAACGATGAAATGTCTATACAGGCAGACTGCCTTCTGTGGGGCAATCGAGTAGTGGTCCCCAAGAAGGGCAGTGACACCTTCATCAATGACCTCCACAGTACCCACCCAGGCCTCGTAATGATGAAAGTGATAACCAGATCCCACGTGTGGTGGCTCGGTATCGATGCGGACTTAGAGTCCTGCATTCACAGATGTAATACATGCTCGCAGTTAAGCAATGTACCCAGGGAGGCGCCGCTAAGTTTATGGTCATGGCCCTCCAAACCGTGGTCTAGGGTACACGTCGACTATGCAGGCCCGTTCTTGAGTAAAATGTTCCTTGTGGTTGTAGACGCGTACTCCAAGTGGATTGAATGTGAGATAATGTCGGCTAGCACGTCCGCTGCCATGACTGAAAGCCTGCGGGCCATGTTTGCCATTCACGTCTTACCCGATGTCCTGGTGAGCGACAACGGGCCATGTTTTACCAATGCTGAGTTCAAAGAATTCATGACCCATAACGGGATCAAACATGTCACATCTGCCCCGTTTAAACCAGCATCCAAGCAGAGAGAGCAGTGCAAACCATCAAGCAAGGCTTGAAGAGGGTAACTGAAGGGTCACTGCAGGCTCGCCTATCCCGAGTCCTGCTTATCTACCGCACGAGACCCCACTCACTCACTGGGATCCCACCTGCTGAACTGCTCATGAAAAGAGTACTTAAGACAAGGCTCTCGTTAGTTCACCCTGATCTACATGAACAGGTAGAGAGCAGGCGGCTTCAACAAAGTGCATACCGTGATAGTGCAAATGTGTCACGTGAGATTGAAATCAATGATCCTGTATTTGTACTGAATTATGGACAAGGTCCCAAGTGGCTCCTCGGCACTGTCGTGGCCAAAGAGGGGAGCAGGGTGTTTCGGGTCAAACTTTCAAATGGACTCATTCACCGGAAACACTTGGACTAAATCAAATTCAAATTCACGGACTATCCTGAGCAACCCACCTTGGACCCTACCTTTTTTGATCCCCCAACTTACACACCAGTGGCAACCAGCACCACGAAGCAGAACCCATCATCCACAACAGCCCTTCAGGGCCCAACACGCCAGGCAGCCCAGCAAGGCCAGCTGCACAGCAGCCCAGCGAAGGCCCAACAAATGATTCAACAACTCCAGCTTTCACACCGAGACGATCAACCAGGGCACGAAGGGTCCCAGATCGACTCACATTGTAAATAGTTACACTATTGACTTGGGGTGGTGGGGCGGTTGTTATTTATGTAAACTTGTATTTACTCTGTACAGCCACCAGAGGGCTCATCCCCTGGAGTCCCAAGGGATCCCATAATCCCTTGGGAGCACAGGTATTTAAGGAGGCTTCACAGGTTGGAGAGGCACTCTGGAGACCTACAATAAAAGACTAAGGTCACACTTTACTTTGAGCTCACAGTGTTCAGTCTGACTCTTTCACCACACACAACTGGCGACGATATACAGATAGTGACCCCAAAGATGCAGAGAACAGTGGGCATCCTGGAGAAATTCTCAGAGGGAGATGATTGGGAAACGTCTGTGGAGCGACTCGACAAATGTTCAGTCTGACTCTCCATACACAACACCAATGAATCAGACACTCTGTGTTGACCTTGCTCAGCAGAACATAATGTTAAATGGCATGAAGGCCCTCTTCCCAGTGGTATTTAAAGGGATCATGCAAGACTTACAGGTACATTTCTGGATTATTACCTTTGGCAGCTGCTCGACTTCTGGGGGTTTGTTGCTCACTTCTAGGACTGTTGAAAGATTAATTTGTCTCCACAGAAAGAGGTTTGGCTGCTCAGGCACTCCTGTTGCTGTTGTCACCTTCACAAATTATCAGCCTCCAGAGATGGGTGACCTGGTAGGACTGCCTCTAGAAATAGACTGGGAGCATGAAGGTAGACATCACAGAGCAGGACATGCTGCCAGGATGGGAGGAGGGGCAAGGCATTCAGCAGAACACCCTACCCACAGAGCGTCCAGGGACCAATTCTCTTGCCTCAACTTCAGTGAGGAGCAATGTATGAGATGCCTTCACTTTACCAAGGAGGTAGTCAGTAAGATATGTCATCAGTGGCAGCCACATTTCTAGCTTCAAACCAGGGCATGGGCAGCACTACCAGTGGCTGTGAAGGCCACTGTCGCTCTCATTTATGCCACGGGCTCCTTTCAGGTGGACATTAGCAACATCTCCCAGTTCACTGTACATCGATGTATCAGTGAGGTCACTGAGGCTCTATACAGCAAGAGAAATACTTACACCTACTTTCTCAGTGATAGAGAGAAGCAGGAGAGGGCACGAGGTTGCGCCCACATGGAAGGTTTCCCCATGATGCAAGGTGCCACCGACTGCATGCACATTGCCTTGCGTGCTTCTCATGAGAACCGAGCTATATTTATAAATCTAAAGGGATTCCACTCTTTCAACTTGCAACTGGTTTGCGACCATGGGCAGAACAACCTGCCTGATATCCTAGCAGCAGTGAGAGTGAGGATGTCTTAATTCTGCGACAGTCGTCTGTGTCTCCTCAATATCAACCTCTAATTTAAAGGTTGGCAATTGGGCAACAAGGGCTATCCTGACATGGCTCAGGACTCTGGTTAGGAACCCGTGCACAGCTGCGCAGCAGGTGTACAATGAGAGCCATACTGTCAAAAGGAACATCATCAAGCAGACAATTGGTGTCGTCAAACAACGCTTCAATAGCCATGACCAACTCAGTAGCATGCTCGGTAGCCCCCTCAGTGGTAGCTAGTGGGAGCCTGCTGAGTGCATCGGCGCAGTTTTCGGTGCCCGGTCTGTGCCGAATTGTGCAGTGATAGGCGGCTAACATGAGTGCCCACCTCTGTATGCGGGCCGATGCATTTGCATTTATGGCCTTGTTGTCGGCCAAAAGGGATGTTAGGGGTTTGTGATCTGTCTCCAGCTCAAATTTCCTGCCAAACAGGTACTGGTGCATTTTCTTTACCGCATTTTCACATGCGAGCGCCTCCTTTTCTACCATCCCATAGGCCCTTTCTGCCTAGGACAGACTTCTGGAGGTATAAGGTACCGGCTGTAACTGACCCTTGGCATTGACATGCTGCAACACACACCCGACACCATAGGACGACGCATCGCACGTTAACACAAGTTTCTTACATGGGTCATATAGCGTTAACAGATTGTTGGAACATAACAAATTGCGTGCTCTATTAAAAACCCTTTCCTGGCTGTCCCCCCAGACCCATTCGTGACCTTTGCGTAGGAGCACGTGTAGCGGCTCTAGCAGCGTGCTCAATTTGGGAAGAAAGTTACCAAAATAGTTCAGGAGCCCCAGGAATGAACGCAGCTCCGTCGTGTTACGGGGTCTGGGTGCTCTCTGGATCGCTTCCGTCTTGGACACAGTAGGGCTGATTCCATCTGCTGCTACCCTCATCCCCAGGAATTCTACCTCTGGAGCTAGGAAGACACACTTCGCCTTTTTCAGTCGCAGCCCTACTCGGTCCAGTCTGTGTAGCACCTCCTCCAGGTTGTGGAGGTGTTCTTCAGTATCGTAACCCGTAATGAGGATGTCGTCCTGAAAAACCACCGTCCCTGGAATCGACTTGAGGAGGCTTTCCATATTTCGTTGGAAGATCGCGGCGGCCGAGCGAATCCCGAATGGACATCTGTTGTACTCAAACAACCCCTTGTGTGTCGTGATGGTGGTCAGCTTCTTCGACTCACTCGCCAGCTCCTGGGTCATGTAAGCTGAGGTCAGGTCCAATTTTGAAAAAAGTTTGCCACCGGATAGTGTCGCAAAGAGGTCCTCCGCTCTCGGTAGCGGGTATTGGTCTTGTAGTGACACCCGATTGATGGTGGCCTTGTAATCGCCACATATCCTGACTGACCCATCCGCCTTGAGCACCGGCACAATCGGGCTCGCCCAGTCACTGAATTCGACTAGCGAGATGATGCCTTCCCTCAGCAGGCGGTCCAATTCGCCTTCTATCTTTTCCCGCATCACGTACGGCACCGCCCTGGCTTTGTGGTGTACTGGCCAGGCGTCTGGGTTTATGTGAATCACTACCTTGGCACCCATGAACGTGCCAATGCCGGGTTGAAATAATGAGTCAAATTTGTCCAGGATCTGTGAGCATGATACTCGCTCCACAGAGTAAATTGCATTGACATCGCCCCATTTCCAGTTCATGACAGCAAGCCAACTCCTCCCCAGTAGTGCGGGACCGTCCCCTGGGACAATCCAGAGTGGCAGTCTGTTCTCCGAATCTTTGTGAGTCACGACTACCATGGCGCTGCCTAGCACCGGAATGATCTGCTTTGTGTAAGTCCGTAGCTGTGCGTCAATCGGTGATAATTTTGGCCTCCTGGCCTTGGATGCCCACAACTTTTCGAACTGTTTGATACCCATCAGGGACTGGCTGGCACCCGTGTCTAACTCCATTGATACTGGGATGTCATTGAGGAGCACTTTCATCATTATCGGTGGCGTCCTGGTTTATGAACTGTATACGTGCTCCACATGAACTCGCTGAACTTCAGCTTCCAGCGATTTCCCCCAGTGTCCATTTCTGCAATTTCTGCAGGTATTTTGCTCATCTCTGCAAACTCCGGCTGAGTGTGTGCCTCCACGCCTCCAGCATGAGCTGCGGTTTGAAGCAAAAGGTCCCTTGCCAGTCGATCGTCCCTGACTGCCCCTGTTATTGCCCTTGAATGCGCCATTAACAGGTGTTGATGGCCCCATTACTGGCCGCATTGTCCCTTGTAATGGCGTGAATCGCCGTTCAGCTTGCCAGTGTCTCTGTCGAACTCCCCCTCTGGGTTCGACTACATGTTGGGGCATGCCCGATTGCCCTTGTCTGCCTGGAGAACTGTGTGCTGCTTTAACAATGTTGAATCTCTGTTCCAACCATTCCTTAACACAGTACCTCTCGTCTGTTCTGCTAGTGGCCATGCTCGCGTGGTTTAAATCCCAGTTTCTTGTCGCCATTGATACGTCCTTACTATACAGTGTAAATGCACACGAGGCCCATGCTTGAGAGAAGGTCAGTCTGTGACCTGTCCTTTATTCCTTAGCACTCAAGTGCTGGAAGTGGGTGGAGCTTCCTCTTTTATACCTGAAGGTCCAGGTTAGGAGTGTCTCCCACCTAGTGGTCAGTGTTCTCACGGTGTGCAACTTAGGTCAATTTATACATGGGTTACAATGCTGGTTGAATACATGACAGACGACCTCGAGCTGCTCTGGTCCTAGAGGGCCCAGTTGAAGACTGCACCATCTCAGCCTGGGCTGCTGCAGTCTGGGCCGGCTGGCTGACAGACAACAGCAAGGGCACTGGCAGAGTGGCAGGTGTGTTCAAATTGGAGGATAGTGGGGGGAGGGGATGGGGAGATTCCAATTGCTGTAGGCACATTGCACCAGTTCTGCCCCATTTGTCACATTATCCGACACTCAGGGCTCAAATCTCTACCCCACTCCTTCAGCTGAAGAAGGCAACTGGCAATGGAAAACAATCTTTTTTTTAATAAGTATTTTAAAATGAACAATTGGAGAATATCCTGTTGACTGAAGATCCTGCACAAGGTCAAAGCATAAATGTCTTCAACAAAATAGTTGAACTGTAAAAAAAAAATTGCCTTGATTTTGTCTGATCATGCAATCCTTTTACAATAATGACCCTGAAATTCCGGTTGGAGGCTTCTTTCGGATGAATGCCTCCGACCGGATAATTTTTACGAACGTACCTGGTGCACCTGGGATTCCGGTGGGGAGGCCTTTTCTTCACACGCTGTGAAGCGCGCTCCCGTCCTTCAGGTTTCCATGCAGAAGGTGCTCAACTAATCAGGTACAGTATTCCACAGCGTTCTCATTAATAGCAATGAGAACTCCGTATCTATGAGTTCTCATTGCTATTAATGAAAAAAAAACAAACACACTAAACACCATAATAAAAAATAAAAAACACACCTCACATAATTAAAATGAATTGAAATTAAAGTTAATAAACGTCTTAGGAAAAAAAATTCCGATTTTTAAAAAAGTTTTTCTAATTATGGTTTAAAATAAACTTACCATTGTGGGCAGTATTTTTAACGATAAAATGTGTTTTGTTAATTTAACTTATTATGTTTTTGTATGTTTTAAAACTTACGTCTGTAAAAGTAGGCTACGTGCCTGCTTTTATCAGGCACAAGAGTTTTCAGGACATTTGCTGGGCAAGATATGGATAAATACCGCAATCTTGCCCATGCAAATGTCCTCGCTCCTGAGTTGCTAGAGCTTGACAGATCGGAAAAGCCGGTTTTCAGCGCATGCCGCGATTTCTGGGCCAATAAATAATGGTCAGCCTGTTTTGCTCTTCTTTTGATAACTTTATTTAATTTTTATTCACTTATGTAAGAATTTACAGCCAAGGGATTCTTAGCTTAATCTCTGAATGGGCAGATGTCAGCTCTCCACCATACCCTTCATTAGACACGGCTATATAATAAACCCTATGCCCAACAAGACACCCCTCTCCAACCTGGTAATCAAAGTCCATGACAAGACCATAACCCAGCCAAGAAGAACTGTATAGCGGTATACGACCATAAGTATATGCAAACTGCATGCTTTAAACAACCTATAAAGTTGCATCAACTTATTCTGCCTTTACAAGACTGTTGCTAATTACATTTTTAGGGGGAGAAAATCGACTGCTTAACACCTCCTGCTAGTGCCTGGGGGGCCGCCAACGGGACGCTAAGGGGTTAGCGATCGGGTGCGGCGAATGCAGCGACGCCCGCAAACTTCAATGCTGGTTTAGCACTGGAACTAATTCTTACCGCCTGAGCCTCTAGCACCTCGCAGTTCGTGACGTCATAAAGTGCACAGCGGCCCGTTATCACCCCGGATGTGAAATTGCCTCACGCCCCTTGCTGTATCGCTAGGTGTGAACAACGGCAGGAAGAGGAGGCGTTGTCAACTTGGTTGGTTGCTTGGGGAGTGCTAAATAAAGGGAATTGTTTTCAGGTAGGCCAAACTTTATTATTTGTACCAGTCTGGTGCCTGCTCAAAATTTTTGATATTTCTTTGCTGCAAGATATCGAAGCCCTCCACTTTGTGAGTGTTTTGGGCTGTAATGGCAGTCACGCAGGTCGTCTTGCAACGGAGAACTACCTACATGTAGGTTGTGCACCATCATTGGCCCTTCCCTTTAAGCAAGGGAGGCAGCGTCTGATGCCGTTAGTAATGCATTCAAAATTGTTCAGCGCTCTGCCTCTACCGGCCCGCTCTCGGACTTTAGCGCCCTATGAGAAATGGGTAGCGCTCCACTTCCCTCTTGGAGAGCTAAAGCTGAATTTCCCAGCAGGAGAGAATTATTAGCGCCTGGCATTACTTTTTCTACTTTTCTAAACTTAGCGTCATGGAATTTCTCGCCCTTAGTTTATCTGCTCCAGATTTAATTTCCTGCTCTTCACTTGTACTGCAAACACCAAAAAAACAAAACTGAAAGTAAATATAGGAAATAGGAACAGGAGTAAACAATCAGCTCCTTGAGCCTAATCCATCATTCAATTAGATCGTGGTTGATCTGTTTCTTAACTCCATCTACCGGCCTTGGTTCTGTAACCCTCAATACCCTTGCCGAACAAAAATCTACCAATTTCAGTTTTGAAATTAACCTAGCCTCAATAGCTCTTTGGGGAGCATGTTCCAGATTTCCAGATTATGTGAAGAAATGCTTCCTGTCATCATCCCTGAAAGACCTAGCGCTAATTTTAAGGTTATGCCCCTTGTTCTGGATTCCCCGACCAGATGAAATCATTTCTCTCGAACTATCCTATCAACTCCTTTAATCATCTTTAGCACCTCAATCAGATCACCATTCAGCCTAGGACAGAAGCTTCGAGCTCCTTTTATCATCAATGACGGTACTTACTATGGGAAAGTGTTTCATTTGTGAAGCAAATAAAATATCTAATTAATTTACAGCTGTTACCAAGCTCACTTACTGTTAACATGAAAAAAACTGTTATTGTTAAAGGAATCTGTGCAGTTTCCTTTCAGACTCCAATTCACCCTTTACTGCAGCTATAGGTTCTACCCACAATATAATCTACCTGTGTGATTTTAAAAATCAAGGGGCCGAAATTGCCCTCCGCCCTAAACGGGGCGCACAATTCGAATTAAATGATTATTTTCTGCCCCAATCCATGGATTGGGATTTTGCCCTCTTTTCCTCTGTGATTTCGTTGAGGCAGTGTTTCGGGCGGAAGTGGGTCAGGAGCGGGGCGGAAGGCGGGCGGTGTGATCAGCGCTCTGCTGATCACGTCAGAGTGACGTGGACATGCCGCGTTGTGCTGATGTGTAGCAACATCCCTCTCCTTCTGTTAAAGGGGAGGGCCGCTGCGAGCTCTGCAGCCACTTTAGTGGCACCCACTATATGCACTTCTGGTGGCTCAGTGGACAAATGTCCAGGGAGGGCTTCGGCTGGGCCAGCGGCCCGGTACCCAAGAGGGGGGTGCCAGGCTGCCTATTGGTGGCCCAGCCAAACCCGTGGTTGCCATTGTCGTGCAGATAATTAAAATAAAATGGCAGCTGCGGTGGAGCTTCCTCCCCTTTAAGGGCAGACGTGCCGCCCAACCACTGGCAACTTCCCGCTGGGAAAAGCCATCGGGGTCGCCGACCCCAGCCTGGGGGGCAATTTCTGATGGGTTAACCCATCCGCATGCCTCAGGTCGGAAAAGCCTTACCGCCCCATTAGCGCCTCTTAGAGACAGTATTGGACCTTAAGGAGGGGGGCAATTTCGGCTCCCAGGTATGAATAGCTAGTGACCCAAATTTCTTGTTCCATGTTTTCTTCCTCTACGCGAACACTGCCAGTTTGCCGTCATCCAGACCACAAATTCTGGACCAATAGCAATGAGAAAAGCAGTGTTGCACTTATGCTGTAGCAAGATCAGTGTACTTGCAGCATAGGTCCCTGATATACTGGTGAGTAACACACAGGAGACTGGTATTTAACTCAGCAACATATATTGAACACTACAGAATGTATGTAATGCAGCATCTCATAATTGCTGTTTATTTTTCACCCCTCTTTGCCCCTTTCCTGAAGTCACTGATTCATTCCAGGGTATGATTCCATATGTATTAGGCATCCTCTGAATCTCACCCAAATGGCCATGATTCATGTAAAAACTTAGCCAGGCAGCGTCAGCAAGCTGCCCAACTGTGTGTCACATCGCAGTCAAAACAGATCATGTCATCACCTATACACATGCACTTCCCAATGGAGGCTGCTGGATAGTGATTAGCAATTCATTATGGTTGATGTTTCGACACTCTAATATTGTTCAGTTCCACACTCAGCAAATAAAAAAAGGAAGAAAAATACAGCAAATCGTGGAAATCTGAAAAAAAATCTGGAACTGCTGCAAGTACAAAACAAGTTTGCCAATATCTATACAAATACGCAGCAGGTCCCTTAACAGATGCCGAGAGACATACAAAGTATTTCCAGCATTTCCTGTTTTTACTCATTACTGGATAGTACATTTGTCCACTGAGCCACCAGAAGTGCATATTTACACTTTAAACTACCATTTCCTATCCCTCTTCATTAATTTTCCATTCCTGCAGGATAAAAGTTTTAAACAATCCAAAAGTTTAATCAAATCTATCGATAGGCAATGAATAAGAGTGTTTTATTTTATAACTACCACAATAAGTCTATAATCTCATTTTACTGCACTATGTTTACCAAAACAAAGTCAGTTAATGAAATTCCATGGGCAGCTGTTGCGGAACTTTTTAAAGATTGAATTATAAATTGATAGACTTACAAATTTAATTAGAAATTTTAGATTTACTTTCTTATTGATTGGTTGTTTGCATTCATTACAATGACTTAAAACTCTTGGGGCTAGAATTGCGATAACTTTTCAGGGAGTGCAAAAGTGTTGCCAGGCGAAAACGATTGGCAGCTGACGGGAACTTCCACTTTAGCGCTCCAAGAGGGAAGTGGAGCGCTAAATCAAACACTACTACTTTCCTTACAGCGCTAAAGGGAATGAGAGGGGCGGTATCATCAGAGCACTGAGCAATGCAACGCTGGTGTCTGTACAGGCTCCTTCCCTCCCTTAAAGGGAAGGGCCAATGCAGGAGTGAATGAGTTTTCTTGCTGTCTGTATTGGGCCACGGCAACTGCGCTACGTGCATAGCTGCCCCAAGCACTCTAAGAGAGTGCAGGGCTGAGCAATCACGGGGGGCTAAGGAAGTCTGGAGGCACCAGAGGTTTTTAAAAATTGCCCTACCTGACCATCACTGCCTTTAGTCAGAGCTCCCCAAGCAGCCAGCCGAGGTGACAACATCTCCTGCAACTGCCGTTGTTGACACCCGGTGATACTACAAGGGGCGGGAGCGAATATCGTATCCGGGGCAGTAGCACGTTGCTGCGCACCAGATAGCATCACGATCTCCGGGGCGCAAGAGAGCGAGGCGGTAAGTGTTAGCATCAGTGCTAAACCGCCAGGGAAGCTCGCGGGCGCAGGTGATTTTGCCACGCCCGGTCAGTAACCCCATGGCGCCCCATTATCACCACCGCAGGTACTAACGGGAGGCATAAACCAGGCCAACTTCTCCCCCCTGATCCTAGCAACGGTCACTAAACAAAGAGAGTAAGCAGTATCCTTGACAAAATGTCCTAGCTACGGAATCTGATCTGAGATGGGGATAACAAAATAAAAACAGAGAGCATACAGTTTCGATTCCCTTTCGGATGAGACGTTAAACCGAGACCCCGTCTGCTCTCTCAGGTAGATAGAAAAGATCCCATGGCACTATATCAAAGAACAGGGGAGTTATGCAGTGTCCTGGACAATATTTAACTTTCAATCAACTTCACGAAAAGAAAGACTATCTAGTCATTATCACATTGCTGTTTGTGGGAGTTTGCTGTGCACAAATTGGCTGCTGTGTTTGCTAGATTATAACAGTGACTACACTTCAAAAGTACTTCAGTGGCTGTAAAGTGTTTTAGGACATCAGGAGATCATGAAAGGTGCTATATAAATGCCAGTATTTCTTTCTTTCTTTTATTTCTGATCTACATGCTGCCCCTCGATGACAACATCTGAAGACATAACATCAGGTTCCACATGTACTTTGACAACACCAGCTCTACATCACCACTACCTTTCTCAACCCCTCCACTTGCTCTGTGTTGTCAGCCTGCTTGTCCGACCTCCAGTCCTGGATGAGCAGCAATTTCCATCAGTTAAATATCAGGAAGACTGAAGCCATTGTCTTCGGTCCCCGTCACAAATTCCATTCCCTTGCAACCGATCCTATCCCTCTCTGGCAAGTTTCTCAGGATGAACCAGACTGTTCACAACCATGGTGTCCTATTTAACCCTGAGCTGAGCTTCCAACTCCATATCCCCTCCATCACAAAGACGGGCTACATCCAACTCCGTAATATCACCTATCTCTGACCTTGCCTCAGCTCATCTGCTGCTGAAACCCTCATCCATGCTTTTGTTACCTCCTGACTTGATTATTCAAATATTCTCCTGGCTAGCCTCCCATCTTCCACTCTCTATACATTTGAGCTCATCCAAAACTCCGCTGTCTATATCCTAACCTGCAGCAAGTCCCGTTCTCCCATCATCCTTCTGCTCGCTGACCTCCATTGGCTCCTGGTCCACCAACTTTAAATTTCTTAAGGTTGTGTTCAGTGTCCTCCATGGTCTTTCCCTTCCCTACCTCAATAACCTCCTTCAACCCTACAACCCTGCAGGAACTCTGCGTTCTTCCGACTGGACTATTGTGCACCCCCATTCCTATCACCCCATCATTGGCGGTCACGCCCTCAGCCATCTCGGCCTAAATTCTGAAATCCCCTCCATAAACCTTTCCACCGCACTACCTCTCTCCTCCTTTAAGACCCTCCTTTAAACCTCTTTGAGCTTTTAATCACTTCTCCTAATATTACCTTTGGCTCAGTGTCAATTTCTGTCCATTATGTTCCTATGAAGTGCCTAGGGATGTTTTCCTATGTTAAAGATGCTATATAAATGCAAGTTTTGTTGTGGTGATACAATAATGAGGACAGACTTGAGACATTGGCCGGAATTTTTATCTGGAGGTAGGTTGGGAGCGCAGGGGCTAGAAAGCTGTCTGTAAACCCAGGAGAACGGGTTTCCCGCAGGACCTGCGAATTTAACAGCAGGGCCTGATTAGCATTTCAAAGCTCTGTTTCCCACCCGCAGCCAGCCAGTTAAAGAGGCTGGCTGGCTGTGGGCGGGTAGGCTTGCGGCACTAAGCCACAGAGAAGAGGGAGTGCGGGATTGGGTGGAGGGGGGCAGTGGACGACTTGGGAGCCGGAGGAGCATCGAGGAGGTGGTGGGTGGTTGAGACTTGGAAGCCAGAGGACCAGAGGGGGGTGCCGAGGAATGTGATTGGGGGCCGGTGGGGGGATCGGAGGCCTCGTCGCAGGGTACGATAGCGGTGCTTGAGAGAGGCAGGGACACTGGATCCAGCAGTCTTCACCTTACTTTAGCTAGGGGGTTCGCCGAGGTGTGAGAAACTTGACCGCCCAGTGTTAAATTTGAAATGGTGGTTAAATGTGAGGCATGCAGCCTCAGTATAATATTTAAGTGGACGACTTCCTCCTGGGAGCGGGTTATCTGCCCGTTCCCCCGTCCAGCCTCTGTTAAAAGTGGGTGGGTTGGTAATTTTTTTAACACTTTAACCTCTCACCCAATCCCAACACACCTATTTTTGGGGGTTAAAATTTCTCCCATTGGGACTATTTTGACGGGACAAACGCAGCTAAAAGGAGATTAAATTGAGGTTTTTTTTTAATTATGAAGGGATATACAGCACAGAAACAGGCCAATCAGCCCAACCAGTCCATGCTGGCATTTATGCTCCACTCGAGCATTCTCCCGTCTTTCCTCATCTAACTCTACCAGCAAAACCCTCTATTCCCTTCTCCCTCATATGCTTATCTAGTTATCGAGAACTTACTCCACTGTCTCGTCAGATCTCCTCTTAAATGCATCTATACTATTCACTTCAAGCACTCACTATGGTAGCAAGTTCCACATTCTCACCACTCTCTGGGTAAAGAATTTTCTTTTGAATTCCCGATCTGATTTCTTGGTGACTATATTATATTGCTCTTAGTTTGCTCTTCCCCACGAGTGGAAACACTCTGGGGGAGAAATTCCCCAGCGCCCCGATTGGGGGCAGTAAACAACTCAGGGTGGGACTTCCTGCGCCCGGCGTTTATCTCCATATGTTTATCGAGGAAGTCAGAGTACACAGGGAGGGTTTCTTCCCTTCCCATGGGCGGAAAAAACTTCCCCAGGACACCAACACAACCCGGTTGCATATTGTACAGGAGGGCACAAGCAGGGATGTCATCGGGAGGACCTGACTGCAGTGGCGCAAACCTTTCAAAGATCCCAGTAGTTCACGAAATGTTTCTGCAAAGCCACACTCAACCTCATCCTGCTGTGCCACTCATCACATCCTCATCACTCTGCCTTCCCTAACCTACCCCTGCACATCCTTATTCACACCAACGTATCCTTACTCACTCCCCCTCTCTCTATCTTCATTATCACATCCCCATCTCACTAGTCACTCCTCGCACTCACCCTCTTTATTGAAGGGTCTTTTAGCCAATGTTCATGTAAAGTTTATGTTAAGGTGTTGTCAAACATTGAAATTTTTATTTTCAACACTTCTTGGACAGATTTGTGTACACATTTGGAAGTGGCTTAGTGAGTTGCAGTGAATGGTGAGACATAACAGTACCCCTACAATGGTCATGAGTGTAAATGGAATGGCTAGGACATTGTTTGGATGCTTTATGGTGTTGGTGTAGGGTGGTGCCAACCTGGCACATCATGTGGAAGCCAGGGTGTATAGCGTCAAGTGAAGACAATCTGGCCATGGTGAGGCCTTCCTGGCCTCCCGGGCAGCAATATGCTCGGGTGCTGATGCTGTGTGTCCTGTGCAACATCAGGTGATTGCAGAGAAGGTTGGTGTTGTTGGTGCTGCTGGTGTGCCTGGTGCTGCTGATGTTGGGGCTGATCGTGGTGGGATTCTGAGGACCAAGGTGAGAGAGTATAAAGGGCATCCATGCTGATGGAATAGATGGCAGCTGAAGTAGAGATAACAGAAGCGATCTGTCAATGGTGAGAGAGGTAATGAGGTCAGACTGGATGGAGACTTGTGTAAAGACTGGCAGCTTGGTGAATCTGTTGTGGAAATGCATTGAGGAAGAGATTGTAGCTGAGGGAAAATATCTCTGTAAGGTGGGAGCTTTTACTTTACATTTGAAGTTGTAACTCAACAGCTGATTCAATGGCCACTGAACTTCCGCTTCAGCTTAACAACCATGGTCCCTGAGCAGCGAGGACCCTGTGGGCGAGCATGTAAAATCAAAAGGTGAGCTCAAATGTGTTCTTAATCATCTCTAATCAAGCTCATAATGACCTGAACTGGGTCCCTCGCCGCTGAGTGCCAGGTCTGCTCAGCACTGACAGACCCGACATTAGGGATAGGCGCGTGTTGGTGGGTTCACAGCGGGGTCCCGACCCGCTGGGAAAATAATAACTTTCCCACCCGATCCACCACCGATTGCACCCGCTGACCCCCCGGAAAATCCAGCCCTATGTCACTTTAAAATGTTGAAGTCTTAAGGGGTGTAAAAGGAGATGCCAGTACAGGTTTTACTTGAGAACACAATTTACAAGATCTTTCATACAACTTTTAATGGGTTCTCAAGCTACATTTTGATTCATAATGTACTTTTAACAAAATGCATAAATAAATATATCCTTACCACACACAAGCTTTTCTGATGGGTCATTAATGCAAGAAATTATTTTTGCAGCTTTGAGCTGACAATATGGAATATGTAATTTAATAACTTTCGGTCCAGCCTTACCTGTCTCGTCGAAAAATCCGTGGTAAATATCGTCTGGGGAACCACATGGCCAGGGCGCACATTAAAACCCAAAGGATTGCTAGCTCATCCAGCATCTGACCGAGGAAGCTCAAAGTTGCATGAAAGTAAACAGAACCGATACCTGAAAGGCAGAAAATTGACAGGTTTCTGGCTAATTACAGGCAGCAATAATTTGGTGGGTTGAAGTACATCATTGGCTTGTGTACTACGACAGCTTGGAAACAGTATACTTCAGGCATGTTAATAACAATTCCATTTCTCATTCAATTACTTTTCTTGAAAACACAGCCGCAGTCTATTTCAAGTCAATTTGTCTTGATTACTACTCTCGATTCAAGGGTCCACGTAGATGGTTTGAGAAACCGCATAAATCTGAGAATGTAAGGTTTAATCATCAATGCTGTCCTTTGAAACAAATGGAAAGTGATGTTTATTTGATTTTGGAATGCTGCTGGGCACATCGGCATATACAGAATTAAAAGCTGGGAGTGAATTACAAGACTACAATTTAATCAAGTGCATCAGATGACGTCAAGCCTTAACAGCAAATCTAGGGAGGCTTGTGATCATCTGAGAGGAAGTTGATGTACATCCTTTATCTCATGTCCAGAAAAGTTGTATGAAATAACATATTTAGAACTTTAATAACTAGTTAATTTAGTACAATTACTAAATTACAGCATGAGAGGTGCAGATTTGAATCCCACATTGTCTAGTTTCCCCATCTCAGCTAAGGAATTGGGGAAGTACAATAAATTTGCCAGGAATTGTTTAGATGTCTATAGCATATTTGATTTATAATAAGGGACAAGGTATAATAGAGCCTGAAAGTAATTCCTTTCAAATAATTTGACCAGAGTCTCTAAAATGAAGAGGTTATTTTAAACACAGTCCTTAAGAGTTTAACTGAATGAGTCCCTATCTGTAACATTAATTGATTTTAATGTTTTAATAAATAATATTCTCCTTCTTCGGAGTGGTTGCAAGAATTGCAGTTCAATAGGAAGGAATTTCCCTGCCCAATTTAACATTGATGCAATGTGCTGGTTACACAGTGTTGGTAAAAAAAGGACAAGTATTTCGATATACGAAACAAGTTAGCATCTGAAAAAAGAAAACATGAGTGAAAGTTTTTTAAATTTTAATTAGCAGTAAATCATGGGGACCGTGTGCCCGAATTTTTGATAAATGTTCTTGGTGGTGAGGCTCCTCGCCAGGAGTGTAATTTCATAATTTCATAAAATGTCCTTTCCTTTGTCAGGACTGAAAAATGGAGGCAAGAGCTACAAAAAGGGAATATGAAAAGAAATGTGTGAGGGATATCAAAATCAACACAAAGAATTTTTACAATTATATTAGGAAAAAGAGGATAGTCAGAAGCAATGTTGGCCCCTTAAAAACTGAAACAGTGATATTGTCAATGATAATAAGGAAATGGCAGACATATTGAATAATTACTTTGAGTCAGTATTTACAAAAGAGGAAGAGTATAGCATGCCGGAAATCCCAAGGAAACTAATATTGGATCAGGGACAGGGTCTGAATAAAATTAAAGTAGGTAAAATAAATGAAGAAAATAATGGCACCAGTGACAAATGCCCAGGACCTGATGGTTTCCATCCCAGGGTTTTAAAGGAAGTAGGTGAGGACATTGCAGATGCCCTAACTATAATCTTCCAAACTTTTCTCAATTCAGGAACTGTTCCTTTAGATTGGAAAATGGTGCATGTCACTCTGCTATTTAAGAATGGCAAGAGAGACCAATCAGCCTAACATATGTTGTCAGGAAATTACTAGAGTCTATAATTAAGGATAAGGTGACTGAACACGGCGAAAAATTTCAGTTGATCAGAGCCAGCATGGATTTGTGAAAGGTACATCATACCTTACAGATCTGATTTAAGTTTTTGAGGAGGTGACTAAAGTAGTGGACAGGGGAATGTCTGTGGATGTTTTTTATATGGACTTCCATAAGGTATTTGATAAAGTCCCGCATAAGAGACTGTTAACTAAAGTTGAAGCCCATGGAATTGAAGACCTGGTTGACAGTTGATTTTTTTTTTAAACTACAATTTTAGGTGTTAATACTTTTTCTTAACTGCCTTGGCTTAGTGCAAACAGTGGAATCTACGGCACAGGTTTAGAAGTTTGGTAGGCAGGTTGCAGAATCTGAGAGCAGTTTGAAGAACCCCAAAAAATGCACCACCGATTTCACAGGTTGGGATGTTTATGTTGCTTCCGCAGAGGACCTCCAACGCCAACTTAAAACTGCTCTGACAAAGCAGGACCTGGAGACAATTGAAGGCGGTACATTTGTGAAAACGCACTGAATTGTCAGCAGTATAAATGGAATAGCTCCATATTTCCCCTTCCCTGTTGAAAGGAGGCACAACATTCCAATGGTATAATCTAATAATTAGAGACATAGCAAATTAATAAAAGGCTGAGAGATAATTTAAATAGCTTTACAATGACGACAAAATAAGACAGAAACCAATATTTAAGGTTTGGATCAAAACAAGAGGAAGGAATATTTAGAATATTTTGCATCCAACATGAATGGGCAAAAGTAAAGTCCACCTTCTCTAGGTGAGATGTATAACTAAAATCCTAGAGTTATGAGGTAAATAACTAAGGATAGAATTGGCATTTACAATGTAAGGATTTTAATACAAGTCATACTGTAAATAATTTAGTCAATTTTACAACTTTTATTCCTTTTCTTCACTAGAGTGTACTTACACCGACCAAGCGAATGCTTTCCCTTTGGTTTAGTTTAAAGTTGTAATGGCGTAGTCAAATAATGGAATTATCTAGAACAGTTGGACGCAAAATCAGGAGCTGCCAATGACTGATTTCCGGGGCGGCTACAAGTGGCCCTGAACATCTTATTTGAAACCCCTATCATTATAAGGTGAAGAATCACAAAGATGTCAGACTGGTTTTCCACTCATTTTTACATATCAGGAAGTTAACTATTTGGATACTGAAAGACGTCTGTCAAAGTCAAATTATACATCTCTTTTCTACTATGTGCCTCCTCTCCATACCTCATTATTTGGAGCTCATTGTGTGGGAATTCGCAAAATCAATGCATGTTGTATCACTCGAGGGCCCAACAACCTAACCTTATCTTGTACTATACGCTTGAACGGTTATTCCAAACTAAATCTATGCGTGTGAAAAATGCTATAGCAGGCTAAAATAAAAACACCAAGCTACCCCAATGGCTCAACGAGATTATCTAGTGAGTATCAAACAAGCAAAGGCCTGGATTTTTACATGGGAGAGGGAGATCGTGTTTGCACAGCAGGGGGGAGTGCGGGAACAGGGAATGTGGAGATCCTGCCGAATTTAACGACCTGATCTAATTATAGCTTTTTTATTCCGTTTCCCATCCAGCAGTTGACCAGATTGGGAGGTTGTCCAGCTGCTGAGTAGGAAGGCAGAAAGTCGGAAACATTGAAGGTTTGTGGGGAAAGTCGCAGTGGCAATCAGGAGGGAGGGGGGATCGGCAAAGATCGTTGTGGGGGGTGGGGGTCGGTCAATCGTGGCAGATAATTTGCTTGAGGGGCCGGGAGAAATACTCCTGCTCCTCCTGGCCCACAAGCAGTGCTCTAAAAAGCACTTATCTGATGCAGCCAGCTACCCCCGCCTTCCTTTAGCTGCCTAGTTTCCCAAATCCTGGGAACTCCGGTCAGCCAGGGTTAAATTCAAATAATTGTCGAAATCTAAGGAACAGAGCTTCATTAACATATTATAATTACGGAACCGCCTTTACAGAGTGAGTTACTCGGATGCCCCCAAACCCGCCATGGTTAAAATGGAAGTAGGTGCATTTACGATGGGTTGAGTTCGGGTTTCACATATTTGCCAATTTAATTCCTCCCCTGACTCTCCCATTGTGGTGAAGCGTTAAAATTCCCCCCATTGTCCAAGAAGGCCTCAAATTTGATCTGCAGTCTATGCTAAGTTAACTTATATCAGCTGTGACAAGAGTATTGGTGCGACAATTGGCCTCATCACCCTTAGGTCAAAAATAAACTTTACATTGGGGAGAGCAAATGCAGATTGGGTAACTGTTTTGTGGAATACCCTCTGTTCAGTATGTAAGCGTGACCTTGAGCTTCTAGTCGCCTGTCACTTTAATTCACTGCTCCACTCCCACTCTGACATCTCTGTCCTCGGCCTCCTATACTGTTCCAATGAAACTCAACGTAAGCTTGAGGAACAGCACCTCATCTTTCGTTTAGGCATTTTACAGCCTTCTGGGCTCAACATCGAGTTCAACAATTTCTGACCATGACCTCTGCCCATATTTGGTTCCCTTTCCCCCCCCCCCCCCCCCCCCCCGCCCTCCGCTCCGATCTTATGTAATTTTTTTCTCTCTGGTCATTATTCTGCCATTCACACCTTATCTAGACTAACCTTTTTCTAATTTCTGCCATTACCATTTCAAGTCGGCCAATCATCCCTTTTGTCTCCCTAATCTCTCCTGTCTTCCCCTCCCTCCTTTCAGTACTCCTTAAGAATCTGTTCTTTTCGAACATTCACCAGTTCTGACGAAGGGTTATCGACCTGAAACGTTAACTCTGTTTTTCTCTCCACAGATGCTGCCTGACCCGCTGAGATTTCCAGCATTTTCTGTTTTTATTATAGAATAAAGTTTAGGTAGGTTTCTTGTTCTTATCCTGCAACACTATCTTGCAACGTCTGCTGGAAAATCACATGTCGATACATCAGATAAGGGAACAATCAAGCATGGCTGTCATTCCCCCTGAAGCCAAAAAAATCTGCTGACACTTTCTGTGAAGGCACAGACATCAATTATGACTACTTGAATAAGTTCTGAAGGTCACCTGGCACCTAAGAAACCATACTTCAGTAAGGAGAAAAGGAGAGGAAGGAAATTGTAAAACTCTAAAAAGCACATATTTCATTTGCTCGTCAAAGTGTTCATTAGAACTCAAGCCAATTACTAATTTAATACAATAGCATGGCCCAATTTCTCCATCTGTTGCAATATCTTTTAAACAAACCCTGATTTGTTCCCCATCTCCACATCATCTTTTATTTTACCGTTTCTTGCAATCAACCCCCTTTTTTCCCCTGAAGATTTCATTTTGTGCCATTCTTATTTATTTCATTTCTCTGTGTACTTTCTGTATTAGATTTTCTCTTGTTTCTCCTTCATTTTCATTTCAATTATTCATTTGATTGTTTGTTTTACAGATAGAACGATTGTTCTTAGGTGGCTGTATTCGAAAAAGAATTTGAAATTTCACACTGCTATGGCGACTGGGATCATACATTAACATGTGGTTTAAGCTGGGATCTCTGAATTAAGTTAGTACACACAAAGACACATCCACCCAATCAGTTAAGTAAAGTGCACCGTGTCAAGTACAAAACTAATTCTTCTCTACTTGTGAGACAAGTTTGTCACACGCAGATAAATCAATCTAAGACTACTTCATAAAGAGCATAGTTAACGTTTATCATAGCGGCAGCTAGCCTTGCTGTGACTTCAGTATGAAGCTGTTTTGTGTGTCTGTACATTTTGTGTTACTTCTGCCTCGGATTAAACAAAATCTCATTGGGATAGGGTGCAGGATTGTTTTCCAAACTGAATTATACTCATAGGACTGAACATGAGTTCAGGGAATAAATCTTGAAACAATATTCACTTTAATACAAGGTCTTTGCACAATTCCTGTTTCTATTTCTGTTGCGTGTCATGGCAGTGATACCTGGTTGCCAACTTGATTCAAGGACATTACAAATACATGATATATTTTAATATTTAAAAAAATCAGAAACATATTCACAAGAAAAAGAAACATAAATCTATTGGTTGACTGTGTGTCTGTAAAACAAACTTGCTACCAGTCTATCATCTGAGCAGAACTCCTACAGCAATAAGACTTCCAACAGGCATAAGTTACCACAGGGGACACATAAGTTCTCCTACTAATAATGTTAGCAAAACACACACTGGCTATTTCAATAAAATTATCAACCGATGGATTTCATCACAAGATTTCAAAAACTTCCTTATATGGAACCATTCAGACGAATAAATCACACGCTTTAAAATCCATTAAGCCTCTTCATATTATTGTGGGAGCAGATGGCTGCTGCCACAACAACAGAATTTACTGGCTCCCTATTCTTCTGACTGAATACTTATCCATGTACACTAAGAGCTGTAGCTTTATCAAATGACTCCACACCCATAATCAGACATTCCCAGTATCCATACCGACTTCAATGAAGCATAAAAGCAGGGTCCCAAATGATGAAACTTTAAAAATAAGAAAATCGAGCTCTACAAGCAGACAAAACAAAGATAGGAAATTATTTACAAGCAGTGCAGAGATACATCACACTGGATGTGCTCATAACCCTCCACTCACTATTATCAATTACACTTGAGCCATATCAAGGGAGATTTTATGCTTCTCACCTATTCACTGCATGTATCTGCCTCTACTTTTCATCAGTACAGATATTGTAATGGCCCAGAAATTGCGGTTGGAGGCTTCCCGCGGGCAGATGCCTCTGACCTGAAAGATTTTGATGAATATACCTGGTGGGCCAGGAGATTCAGAGACTTGCAGTCCTGGGCCTCTATGCAAAGGCCTGCGTAGAAGCCCACATATTCCAGAGACATAGGCGCTTCGCACGCGTCCCTGGAATCATGTGGGCCAGACCAGGCAATCAAACTAGGGGTACTCCCATTCATACCTGTGGTGAGTTCTGTATGTACGGAATCATCATAAGTATGAATGCGAATACCCTTAAGAGCATACAAACACGGAATATATATATTTTAAACATCACATTATTTAAAACAAAAATGTAATTTTTGCAAAAGATATTTACATATTTTAAATGGTCTAAAAATAAACTTACCTTATTTAACATGATTTTAAATGCTTAAATTATTGAAAAAAATTTATTTTTCTGTCCTTTAAAAGTCTTTAGCTGATAAAAACAGTCCTTATGCCTGCTTTTATCCGTCGTAAGAATTTCAAGGGCATTCGCAGGACAGAAGTTGGGCAAATAGCCCAATTCTCCACCCACGGAGGCCCTTTACTTTTGGATGTGTGCAATCTGTTAATAGGATTCTTGACAGATCACAAGTTCCAGGTTTAGGCACATGCGCTTCGCATGCCTAAACCTGGAACTTGCGGAGGCCCTACGAGCGCGTGTGGGCCTCATACGCGCCCATAGGGGCCACGAATTCAGGGCCAATGTATTGTTTGGAGTGTGTGTCACTCACATAGAATCATAGAATGGTTACAGCACAGAAGGAGGCCATTCGGCCCATCGAGCCCGTGCCTGCTCCCTGCAAGAGCACTTCAGCTAGTCCCACTCCCCCGCCCTTTCCCCGTCGTCCTGCATATTCTTTTCCTTCAGGTACTTAAGGTTCCTTCAGGTTCCATCATGTCGCTAAACCCTACAGAAACTGTGCTAACATGCTTTCTTTGCCTTACTCCTTTAAGTTCTCTTAATCCTACATTTTCTATTAAAACCTAAGATAACTCAGTGGATAAATGCACTGAGTAATATAACGCTGGGTTATTTGGAAAAGAAATCCATGCTTAGTGCTAAGTTAGCTGGCCTCAGTCATGGCAGCATTGGGGGTACTACATAAGAACATAAGAACATAAGAAATAGGAACAGGAGTAGGCCATATGGCACCTCGAGCCTGCTCCGCCATTCAATAAGATCATGGCTGATCTGATCATGGACTCAGCTCCACTTCCCCCCCCGCTCCCCATAACCCCTTATCCCCTTATCATTTAAGAAACTGTCTATTTCTGTCTTAAATTTATTCAATGTCCCAGCTTCTACAGCTCCCTGAGGCAGTGAATTCCACAGATTTATAACCCTCTGGGAAAAGAAATTTCTCCTCATTTCTGTTTTAAATGGGTAGCCCCTTATTCTAAGATCATGCTTTCTAGTTCTAGTCTCCCCCATCAGCGGAAACATCCTCTCTGCATTCACCTTGTCAAGCCCCGTCATAATCTTATACATTTCGATAAGATCACCTCTCATTCTTCTGAATTCCAATGAGTAGAGGCCCAACTCACTCAACCTTTCCTCATAAGTCAACCCCCTCATCCCCGGAATCAACCGAGTGAACCTTCTCTGAACTGCCTCCAAAGCAACTGGACATAGTCTCTAGACTACAGAGTTCAGGTTATCCAGTGGAAGAACACATATGGATAGATTGTATTTGGCTGTAATTACAATGGGTCCAAATTAAACCCAGAATGATGAGATGAAACTCTCCCATTTGTTGACTTTTATGGGCAGTATGTCAAATGGGTTAGTTAAGTCTCCATGAGTCAATGGGTTCTTGTGGGCATGGCCAACAGTGCAAACCTGCACCTAATTTGGGACAAACGAGCACTAAATTGGAAAATTCATTCAAAGAATAATATTACAATGGTGCAGTAGAACAGAGGCATCCAAACTACAGCCCATAGCCACACGCAGCCAATGAGGACCATCAAATCCAGCCCCGAAATATAAATGCATCATTACCATGTCAGACAAATAATAGCTTCACTAATGCTATGGGAAACAGATGTTACTCAGGCTCCCTTGTGTTACTGACTCCGCCGTACATCAACTATCACACTATATTAATATATCACAATTAAAATATTCTTTCTGCGACAAATTTAAAATACAGATGTATTTGATTTTTGCTAGAGAATATTATTGGAGAGTAAACGGGATTTGGAGCATTAGTTCAACTTCCACATTTGAAATATGCCTTCTCAGAACCTATCTCTTTTACCCCCACCTTTATGGTCACCTCATAAAGGGCCCAAATTTCCCCATGAGTTGCACCGTTTTTTTTGGTGCAACTTGATTTTTCTGGCGTATCTTTTTAGTTGCAAATATGGCCATTTAATTTGCGCCAGTGTAAGTGAGTTAGTTAGGTTTTTTGTTAGGTCACTTTTTTTAATCAAAATGAGGCATTCCCAGCCACTTACACCATTTATGCTAATTTGGCCAGAAAAAAGTTGTACTAAACTAACTTAGGACAGTGTATGTGTCCACTTTTGTCCGCACAGAAAGACCTTACTTACAGTTAAGGAATCGGTGCAAGTAACAACATTTCAAGCACCGCCAAGCACCAAATAAAGCACAAGCCGTAATAACCATTCAATAAAAAATAAAGAACTGAAGTAAATAATTAAATTAACAAATAAAGAGCTGAAGTAAATCCTACCTTCAACTAAACTGGGCAGAGGCTGGTCGTGCGGGAGTCCCTTCGGCCTGGAATAGGGGAGGGAAAACGCGACTGCCGCCCCACTGACTTTCAACCCTTTTCGGGCAGGGATTTTTCTGCCCATTTTTCGGGTTTTTGCTCAGGCTTTAAAAACGGCAGCCTGAAACCTGGCAGAGGCATGGGGCTTTGGTTCCCTCGCGTGAGGAACCGCAGACAACTCCATTTAGCCCCGAAAGGAGTTCAGAGAAAGGCTGACACGCCCAAGTTCAGCCCTGGGGTTGTAGATTATAGGCAGAAAGGTATTATATCGGCGCCGGCCGGCATCTCCAGCTCAACAACATGCACACTGCTGTCCTCAAGGCCAACCCGGGCGGGCTAGTACAGGCGGATGGACGTGGGGTGGGTGCACGAGTGCGCTGGAACCTGGGCTCAGCTCACACTGTTCTGCAGTCCTGATTCAGAGAGAGCGAGAGAGAGCGCCAGAGGGACAGGCGACATCGGAGTGAGAGAGAGAGAGAGAGAGAGAGAGAGAGAGAGAGAGAGAGAGAGAGAGAGGCCAGAAGCAGTGGCTGCGTGTCAGAGGATAAAAGCAGGCAGCAGCGATGGCGGCGAGACATACGGGGACTGACTTGGGCACACGCTCAGCGGTCGGCAAGTGTGCTAGAGCCAGGCGGCTACGTGTGGAAGGACACCGAGGTCCAGCGCAACACACAGCACTGCAGAGACTCTTTGGCAAATCGGCACCCAACCAAACGAACGTAAAGCCAGCCCAGCATGGCAAGCGACGTCACTACACGACAAGCTATCCTCGGTCCAAACCACTAGACTGCAGCTAAAGATGACCAACCTGTCCGCCTCTCTCTCGCCCCGATCAAAACTCAGTCGCACCGACGTGTTTCTTGCAGCCCTCAGCGGCTGGCCTGTACGGCAGGCCATTCGGCCTGGGATAGGGGCTGGACATGTTCTGCAGGCATCATCATTACAATCATAATAAGAACATAAGAACATAAGAATTAGGAACAGGAGTAGGCCATCTAGCCCCTCGAGCCTGCTCCGCCATTCAACAAGATCATGGCTGATCTCTCCGTGGACTCAGTTCCACTTACCCGCCCGCTCCCCGTAACCCTTAATTCCCTTATTGGTTAAAAATCTATCTATCTGTGACTTGAATACATTCAATGAGCTAGCCTCAACTGTTTCCTTAGGATGGAGCTACTGTGCATGCGCGACCGCTCTACTGCGCACGCGCACAGCTGCCGGCACTGTTTTCAACGCAGGGCTGTAGCTCCGCCCCCCACTCCACGAGGGGCACCGCGCCAGGACCCAGGACACACAGCAGAGCGGCCAGAATCGTGAGTAAGTTTTTCAGCGCCGTTTCCAGCACACAAAGTCGACGCATCTCGGGAGAGTGCGCCGAAAAAAGGGTTGGGGAAATTTGGGCCCATAATTTCTCTCCACTACCTGCTCCAGTCCCTTAGCTCTTGATTCAACTAAATGATACAGATATGGCAAAAATGAGTCAGCTAGAAAGTTTGTAAAGATTAAAATGATCAATTATTGTCATGAATTCCACTGCGTTTTTAATTTAGTGGAGCATTAAAAAATTATTTTCTTTGACTTTGCCAACTCTCCTCTACCAAAGTTCCTATTGTTGCCAACCAAAAATTGGGTGCCAAGATGCACCGGCATCGCTTCCATGTGTCAGCATGTACACTGTGATCTGTATGTGCCATAGGTGTCACACATCAAATGCATACCCATCTCTGGGACTAATTTTTGAATAAAAGAAATGGGGTTTTGTATTTCTCTATTTTGGCTGCAAATCTTAATTCTGATCTGGTAAGTTTTGTGTTCTAGATTTCTGCAGTCAGCATCAAAGGGAATGGATGATGATGCAAACTTTGATTGAAACTGTAAAAAGTAATTCTGAAATATGCCTCTCATAACCCACCTCTTTTACCCCATCTTTAAGATCACCTCACATAATTTCTCTCCATTACCTCTTTTAGTTCTTGTGAAGTGCCTTTCGATGTTTATTACATGGAAAATTAAGTACGTTATTGTTGCTGTTCACACATGCACCTCCATTAGGGATGATTGGATAGAGATTAGGAGTAGGAATCTTGGCCAATGTTCCCTTCCCTAGCCGATGAGTACTGTGGCTAATTAGGGCATACCTACCACCACCCCAGCTGAATCAAGCACAGACAGAATATCAAACCTGGCACCTTCCGGATCTGTATGGTTCAGCTGCTCAATGGATAGACTCACTGAGCCAATGGCAGAGATGATTATATTACTTTTAGTGAAGTCTTTTTTCTCCCCTCTCCGTAATATTGATACAAAGAAGGATGGAATCATTTACAAACTGATATTTATAAGCAAATCTACTGGGGACCAAGAATACAATACATGGAAAAAACAATATACTTGATGAAACTGTTGATAAAGCCTCAACATAAAGTAAAATGCATCAGCATGGTTTTAAAAACAAAGTTGATGTAGAAAAGTGCATATTTTATGACCATGTAGTTTGTAACAATTTAGTAGACTACTGCAAGTTTTGCTTGATCACATTAATTCACTTTGTGATAAAATCTTTAACAGTTAACAATACAGTAACTGAAACTATTTACAATTCCACATGTTCACTGATCCATGAAGTAGCCAACCAGCCTTTTTTAGAAAAAACACTTCAGTAATACGACTGAAACAATACAACTTACCTACAACAACAAGCAGAGTCCAAATTAGATATATCCCACTGTTGAAACATGTTGCATATTGTCGAAATAAGTACATGCATATAGGTGGCAACACAAAAAATAAAACATTGCTGATCTGCAAAATAAAAGTTAAAGATATATGTATGGTATGTAAATAATACAAACACAATTAACTCAATATGATAATGAAATTAAAACACAAAATTGGACTTGAAAAAGCAAGCAGCAGTCAGAAAATTGCCAGATAATTGTTCCAAGGACAGACCTTATTGGAGAACAGAAAATCTTTGAAAAATTGTACTATGGTACTAATGGCTAAATCACAAATGTCCCATCAAATAATATATATTTGAGCCACATAATCTATATAATTGTGGTTAACACACAAAATCACAAGATAAGTATTGCGACAAAATGCTATTTAACCCATCCATGTAGTAAAACCAACAAGTCCCTTTGTTACGGCATCCATCTGTGTCTTATGTACTTTAGGTTCACTAAATTTAATTCCTGGGATGAGAAGGTTGTCCTCTGAGGGGAGAATGAGTAGACTGGGCCTATACTCTCTGAAGTTTAGAAGAATGAGAGACGATCTCATTGAAACATGTAAGATTTTGATGGGGATTGACAGGATAGAAGCTGAGAGGTTGTTTCCCCTGGCTGGAGAGTTTAGAATTAGGGGGGCATTGTCTCAAGGTAAGAGGTCGGCCATTTAAGACTGAATAGGAGGAGGAATTTTTTCACTCAGAGGGTTGTGCATCATTGGAATTCTCTACCCCAAAGGGCTGTGGATTGTTGAGCATATTCAGGGCTGAGATAGATAGATTTCTGGGCTCTAGGAGAATTAAGGGATATGGAGATTGGGTGGGAAAGTGGAGTTGAGGTCAAAGATCAGCCATGATCTTATTGAATAGCGGAGCTGGCTGGAGGAGCCATATGGCCTACTCCAGCTCCTATGTTTTTAAGGTTTTTGCCTCCATATCATGACCTAAAAGACCATTCTCTGTGCAAAACATGCTTTGCATGAAGAATTTCAATATTGGTTCTAAATTCTTTTTTCGTCACCTATGGGCCTAGCAATTGGATCATCCCTGAAGCAGGGCACAATCCTTGGGCATCATGCATTGCACACGCCTGATGAAATTGGTCCTTCGGCCTCATTGTTAAAATACTGGCAAGCTATGGACACCAGTCGCGGCTCCAAAGGCAGCTCGCCAGTGAAGGGGGGGGGGGGGGTTACTGGGATGCTGGCCTAAGGTATGTGCGGGGGCAGCGGAGATGAATAGTTGCCAGCAGTGGCCCTGCTCCTCCAGGCTCCACATTAAATTTAAACTGCATACAGTACTCTCTCACCTAACCAATGATTTGTATAAATGTATCATTACTTCTTTACAAATGTCCTCCATGCCTCTATTTTTAAAACCTCAAATTGGCCTTTTTATGGTATTAGTGCACCTGCACTTCCACTTTGAAGAAACGGAATAATTGAACCCAGGTCTCGCTATTTATCCACACCTTCAGTGTCTTTCCATTAAGTGTTTACCCCCAATCCTTGTTTCTTTCTCCCCCCACAAAAAATACCTCACATTTATCCACATTTCATTGCATCTACAACCTGTCTGCCCATTCTGCTAACCCATCTAAGTCGTCCTGATTTTTTTTTTGAAGTCCTCCTTATTGTTGCCAATACCTTCGACTTTTGAGTCACCAGCAAACTTTAAGATTGTGTTCCTTATACCCAAGTCCAGATCATATACACCAAGAGCAAAAGTGGACCCAGACATGACCCCTATCAGCCAGCCAGCCACGCACAGTAACTTCGAACACAGCCAGAAGCATCAACACACAGCTTAGAAATACTGGCTATAATCAAACTGAAGCATTGTATAAATATTACACGGAAATGTGAAGAAGTATCCGCCGCGATGCAGCTGAACGCACAGAGGCCCTGTCTTTAACTGTCTGAATTGCATTAAAAGTCTAGTAATTTTGAAGAAAGATTTAAAAAAGAGATAAGAATGTGAGTGTTGGAGACGGGCAAACGGTGGAACGATGAAGAAAATGAAGACCAGGAAAGTTTTTTTTGAAAAGCAGGAAGGAAAAGATCTAAAGGATGTGTGAAGGGTTGGGGCTGGAGGTCGGGTTGTTGGTGCGAGAAGGAGCCCTCCCTGAGCTGTCAAACGGCCTGGAACGCATCTCTTCGCACAGTCCCGAAGCAGATCAACAGCACTCACTCGTCACTAGGGAGCACGCCTAGAGTCATTATAAGAAAATGCAAGATAAAGTTTATTTTAGAAAGACTTACACCAAAAACGACATCATTGTGGGCACGCTTTAGGATGTCCAGGTGTCAAGAAGCTCACAGCTTCATCCTGTTACACAAATGCCTGGAGCAGAGGACAAGAGTCTGCAGCACGAATTGTTCATTGAGTGAGCAAGATTTTGTCCCCACTCACAATGTGCGACACAGACTTTCGCATTGACCAAAACATCAAAACCTCTACTCTAGGAAGTCTCCCCCCCCGTTAGACTTCACATATCGGCGGCCCCCGCTCAATCCTCATTGATTTCAATTTCGTAAAGAATAAAAACAAAATCTTATTTCGCCTCAATGCAAAATAAAAACCCCTATTTTTAAAAAGAAACTAAAACCTGATACAAACCGTGTTGTAAAATTCAGCAATGTTTGAGACGATCAAGTAATTCCCTTCACACCAGTCCACTTCAGAGCTGCCAGCCTGCAACTGGTTCCAAAATCTGCTCATAGTTTTACTTTTTATTTAGATATATAATATTTATTTCTAGTTAAAAGCTCCAACGCGTCGGCGATCGCTTCGACCCGTCCCTCTCCTCACACTCTCTGCAGACTCAGCCTCAGCAGCCGAACAATGTTTACATGAACCCTTCAGCGCTCAGTAGCAGGCTCAGTAATGAGCTATTTCTCTCGCTTTTCCTGCAATATCACTCAGGGTTTTTTGTTTTGTTTTTCCTGACCCCGGGTTTCCCTTCGCGTGAATCATGCTGTGCTGGCTCAATGTGACGGCGCCTCTCTCCTTGAGATCGCTCAAGTTGCTCAGTTCGATCAGCTGCTCAGACCCCCAGGCTCGCCTCTCTCTCCCTCAATCTCCCCTCTGCTGGGTACTGAGCCGCCTGGCCGCCTCTCTGCTCTTCCTGGCTGGAAATGGGCTCCACTTTCCCCACGAAAACAGCAAACGCTGCTTGGGACGAAAAAGGTTGAAACCATACAGCAACGATATACAGTAACACCATCATCTGGCTTCGTGTGTCGGCATAACACCCTCCCTTAAACAGCCTTCATCTGTCCACCTCTCCTGCATTATCTCTTGTTTTATATGTAGTATCTACCTGCTGTAATTTCCCGGTAATAAACTGAAGATCGTTTTTCATGAGCTTGTATTCATGGTGGGTGATACATTCTTTTTAATTGAGAAACCAAGTTGAAGAGATAATGCACATGATGGGGAACATCACTACGGTTTAAAAGTGTACACGGACAGGTTAAACCCGGAAATAGCAATGAATTAATACCAAAACTAGGTTTAAAATTCTGAAGAGTGTAAGAGGAAGGAAAAACTGAAAGTTGTAAGAAGTTCCATTTGCGGTTCTGAAGAAGATTGAGTTGGGAGACTGCATTGAGTCCTGATTTCAATGCAGTGAAGATGTAGGTATGAGATAAGATATAGATAAAGTGCAACATCCCCATCGACACCTGGGAATCCCTGGTCAAAGACCGCCCTAAGTGGAGGAAGAACATCTGGGAGGGCGCTGAGCACCTCGCGTCTTGTTGCCAAGAGCATGCTGAAAACAAGCGCAGGCAGCGGAAGGAGCATACGGCAAACCAAACTCCCCACCCACCCTTTCCCTCAACGACTGTCTGTTCCAGCTGTGACAGAGACTGTAATTCCTGCATTGGATTGTACAGTCACCTGAGAACTCACTTTGAGGGTGGAAGCAAGTCTTCCTCGATTTCGAGGGACTGCCTATGATGATGAGGAACAATATGTAGGACAACATATTTGCAGCTTAAAAGGAAAAGGAGCAAAATTAAGGTCATAAAAATCTTATTTGAAAAGCTAATGGAGTCTAGGTGTTATGGCAAGAGGTTTTGAACATAAAAGTCAAGATGTAATGGTGAATCTATATAAAACCTTAGTATGCCCACAGTTGGAATACTGTGTGCAGCTTTTAGCCCCTCACAATAGAAAGGATCTTGAAGCAATCGAGAGGGTGCAGATGCACTAGGATGCCATCTAGTGTGAGGAATTTTAAATATAAAGAAAGACTTGAAAATTTGGAGCTGTATTTGTTAAAACAGAGATTACAGATGATTAGGTATTCGAAAGAGATGGGCAGAGTAGTTAAAACAGACTGTTTCCTCCAGTTGAGGTATTTAAAATGAAGGGACATAGATATAAGATTAAATGTAAGAGATTTAGGACAGAGTGTAAGTGGAACTTTTTTACAGAGTTTAGTGAAACCAAAGATAGTGACTGAAACAGAGACCTAGGCCGCAATTTTCTTTACCTTGGCAAGTCCACTGCGGGCAGTGGCCATGTCGGGACCCGATCCCGCTGCTGGCTCCATCCAATTGTTGAAAATGAAATATGGAAACATAGAAAATAGGTGCAGGAGTTGGCCATTCGGCCCTTCGAGCCTGCACCACCATTCGATAAGATCATGGCTGATTATTCCTTCAGTACCCCTTTCTCGCTTTCTCTCCATACCCCTTGATCCCTTTAGCCGTAAGGGCCATATCTAAAACCCTCTTGAATATATCCAATGAACTGGCATCAACAACTCTCTACGGTAGAGAATTCCACAGGGTAACAACTCTCTGAGTAAAGAAGTTTCTCCTCATCTCAGTCCTAAATGGCTTATCCCTTATCCTTAGACTGTGTCTCCTGGTTCTGGACTTCCCCAACATCGGGAACATTCTTCCCGTATCAAACCTGTCCAGTTCCGTCAGAATCTTATACGTTTCTATGAGATCCCCTCTCATCCTTCTAAACTCCAGTGTATAAAGGCCCAGTTGATCCAGTCTCTCCTCATATGTCAGTCCAGCCATCCCTGGAATCAGTCTGGTGAACCTTCGCTGCACTCCCTCAATAGAAAGAACATCCTTCTTCAGATTAGGAGACCAAAACTGAACACAATATTCCAGGTGAGGTCTCACCAAAGCCCTGTACAACTGCTGTAAGACCTCTCTGCTCCTATACTCAAATCCCCTAGCTATGAAAGCCAACATACCATTTGCCTTTTTCACCGCCTGCTGTACCTGCATGCCAACCTTCAATGACTGATGAACCATGATACCCAGATCTCGTTGCATTTTCCTAATCTGCCACCATTCAGATAATATTCTGCCTTCGTGTTTTTGCCCCCAAAGTGGATAACCTCACATTTATCCACATTATACTGCATCTGCCATGCATTTGCCCACTCACCTAACCTGTCCAAGTCACCCTGCAGCCTCATAGCATCCTCCTCACAGCTCACACCGCCACCCACTCTGTAAACTTGGAGATATTACACTCAATTCCTTCATCTAAATCATTAATGTATATTGTAAAGAGCTGGGGTCCCAGCACTGAGCCCTGCAGCACTCCACTAGTCACTGCCTGCCATTCTGAAAAGGACCCATTTATCCCGACTCTCTGCTTCCTATCTGCCAACCAGTTCTCTATCCACGTCAGTACATTACCCCCAATACCACGTGCTTTGATTTTGCACACCAATCTCTTGTGTGAGACCTTGTCAAAAGCCTTTTGAAAGTCCAAATACACCACATCCACTGGTTCTCCCTTGTCCACTCTGCCAGTTACATCCTCAAAAAACTCCAGAAGATTCGTCAAGCATGATTTCCCTTTCACAAATCCATGCTGACTTGGACCGATCCTGTCACTGCTTTCCAAATGCGCTGCTATTTTCTCATTAATGATTGATTCCAATATTTTCCCCACTACTGATGTCAGGCTAACAGGTCTATAATTACCAGTTATCTCTCTCCCTCCTTTTTTAAAAAGTGGTGTTACATTAGCTACCCTCCAGTCCATAGGAACTGATCCAGAGTCGATAGATGTTGGAAAATGATCACCAATGCATCCACTATTTCTAGGGCCATTTCCTTAAGTACTCTGGGATGCAGACTATCAGGCCCTGGGGATTTATCGGCCTTCAATTCCATCAATTTCTACAACACAATTTCCCGCCGAATAAAGATATCCTTCAGTTCCTCCTTCTCACTAGACCCTCGGTCCCGAAAGGTTATTTGCGGCTTCCTTCGTGAAGACAGAACCAAAGTATTTGTTCAATTGGTCTGCCATTTCTTTGTTCCCTATTATAAATTCACCTGAATCCGAATGCAAGGGACCTACGTTTTCTTCACTAATCTTTTTCTCTTCACATATCTATAGAAGCTTTTGCAGTCAGTTTTTATGTTCCTGGCAAGCTTCCTTTCGTACTCTATTTTCCCCCTCCTAATTAAACCCTTAGTCCTCCTCTGCTGAATTCTAAATTTCTCCCAGTCCTCAGATTTGCTGCTTTTTCTGGTCAATTTATATGCCTCTTCTTGGGTTTAACACTACCCTTAATTTCCCTTGTTAGCCACGGTTGAGCCACCTTCCCCGTTTTATTTTTACTCCAGGCAGGGATGTACAATTGTTGAAGTTATTCCATGTGATATTTAAATGTTTGCCATTGCCTACTCACCATCAACCCTTTAAGTATCATTTGCCAGTCTATTCTAGCCAATTCACGCCTCATACCGTCGAAGTTACCTTTCCTTAAGTTCAGGACCCTAGTTTCTGATTTAACTGTGTCACCTCTCCATCTTAATAAAGAATTCTACCATGTTATGGTCACTCTTCCCCAAGGGGCATCGCACAACAAGATTGCTAATTAGTCCCTTCTCATTACACATCACCCAATCTAGGATGGCCTGCTCTCTAGTTGGTTCCTCGACATATTGGTCTAGAAAACCATCCCTAATACACCCCAGGAAATCCTTTTCCACTGCATTGCTACCAGTTTGGTTAGCCCAATCAATATGTAGATTAAAGTCGCTGATGATAACTGCTGTACCTTTATTGCACACATCCCTTATTTCTTGTTTGATGCTGTCCCCAACCTCACTACTACTGTTTGGTGCTCTGTACACAACTCCCACTAGTGTTTCCTGCCCTTTGAAATTCCGCAGCTCCACCCATACTGATTCCACATCATCCAGGCTAATGTCCCTCCTTACTATTGCATTAATTTCATCTTTAACCAGCAACGCCACCCTGCCTCCTTTTCCTCTCTGCCTATCCTTCCTAAATGATGAATACCCCTGGATGTTGAGATCCCAGCCTTGGTCACTCTGGAGCCATGTCTCCATGATGCCAACTACATCATATCCGTTACCTGCTGTCTGCGCAGTTAATTCGTCCACCTTATTCCGAATACTCCTCGCATTGAGGCACAGAGCCTTCAGGCTTGTCTTTTTAACACACTTTGCCCCTTTAGAATTTTGCTGTAATGTGGCCCTTTTTGTTTTTTGCCTTGTGTTTATCTACCCTCCACTTTTACTATTCTCCTTTCTATCTTTTGCCTCCATTTTATTCCCCTCTGTCTCCCTGCATAGGTTCCCATCCCCCTGCCATGTTCGTTTAACTCCTCCCCAACAGCACTAGCAAACACTCCCCCTAGGACATTGGTTCCAGTCCTGCCCAGGTGCAGACCGTCTGGTTTGTACTGGTCCTACCTCCCCCAGAACCGGTTCCAATGTCCCAGGAATTTGAATCCCTCCCTTCTGCACCACTCCTCAAGCCACGTATTCATCTGAGCTATCTTGCGATTCCTATTCTGATTAGCACGTGAGATTACTACTTTTGAGCTCCTACTTTTTAATTTAGATCCTAGCTCCCTAAATTCATCTCATAGGACCTCATCCCGTTTTTTACCTCTATCATTGTTACCTATATGTACCACAACAACTGGCTGTTCACCCTCCCTTTTCAGAATGTCCTGCACCCGCTCCGAGACATCCTTGACCCTTGCAGCAGGGAGGCAACATACCATCCTGGAGTTTCGGTTGCAGCCACAGAAACGTCTATCTATTCCCCGTACAATTGAATCCCCTATCACTATCGCTCTCCCATTCTTTTTCCTGCCCTCCTGTGCAACAGAGCCACCCACGGTGCCATGAACTTGGCTGCTGCTGTTCTCCCCTGACAAGTCATCCCCCTCAACAGTACCCAAAGTGGTGTATCTGTTTTGCAGGGGAATGACCGCAGGGGACCCCTGCACTACCTTCCTTGCACTGCTCTTCCTGTTGGTCACCCATTCCCTATCTGGCTGTGTACCCTTTACCTGCGGTAAGACCAACTCGCTAAATGTGCTATTCACGTCATCTTCAGCATCGTGGATGCTCCAGAGTAAATCCACCCGCAGCTCCAGTGCCGCAATGCGGTCTGTCAGGTGCTGCAGGCGTATGCACTTCCCGCACATGTAGATGCCAGGGACATTGGAAGCATTCCTGACTTCCCACATATTACCTTAATGAACCGCCCAGCGCATTACCCAGCCCAGTTAGATAGAGCGGGTCTAATGGTGTCATTCATGGCGAGTTTTCAGCTGGGATCTTAAAAGGGACCATGGCAACATTACCTTTGAAGTTTAGTCTAACAATAATATAATAAAAGTTATATACGAGTGACAAAGAAATATTTAAATAATATTATCATTAAGTAATATGATGTCATCTACAAATATGATCAAGAATGTAATTTAAAAAGTACATTGGCCCCAAATTTCCACATGATTTGCTCCTGATTTTTAGGAGCAACTGGTGTAGAATGGAGTATCTTAGAAATCGGAATTCTCCACATTTAGTTTGCTCCAGTTCTAGTCAGTTAGAACAGTTTCACTTTGGAACAGAATTTGTTTTTCAAAAGGGGGCGTGTCCGGCCACTTACGCCTGATTTCAAAGTTTCGTGAGTGAAAACTTACTCCAAACTAACTTAGAATGGAGTAAGTGAAGATTTTTGTACGCTCAAAAAAACCTTGTCTACACTTTAGAAAATCAGGCGTAGGTTACAAATTAGGCGTAGGGAACGAGGTGGGGGGGGAGGGGGGGGAAGGGAAGTCATTAAATTCTACAATCAATCCTTAGTTATACTTATACAAATATTATACAAATAAATCCAACCTGAATAAAAATTTATAAGCAAAGAAAAGATTAAATAAACCATGTTCCTACCTGTGTGAAAGTGCTTCAGGCAGGCCTTTCATGTTGGAGACAGGCAGCGGTGTGGCATCAGTATCTCGACGGCAGCGGCAGCAAGCTTCGAGCTGAGCTGCAGTGCTTGAGGCAGGCCTTCATTCTCTTCATGGCTGGCCGCGAAGAAGCAACACCGACGGACCCATGAAATATCAGCGGCGTCAGTGGCTGGCCGGCAGCCGAAGAATCAACGCAGGACACACGCAGCTCATTAAGGTTCTTGAGGCCATTCGGCCACGCTTTAGGGGCGGCGTCAGTGGCTGGCCGGCAGCCAAAGAATCAGCAGCGGACGGACGTGAGGCCATTCGGCCATAGGATATCAGCAGCGTCAGTGGCTGGCCGGCAGCCGAAGATACAGCAGCAGCCTTCGAGCTGTGAGGGGGACTGAGGCCATTTGGACAGGGAGAGGCAGCCACATCGACAGTTTTATATTTAAATTTGCAGAATGGGTGCTGCATTGTCAACACCATGTATTATTGCAAAGTTGAATTGGCACTCTTATTTCTCCAAACACACAGTCCTTAATTTGCATGCACCAATGCAGCACCGGTTCTGCAAGTTTAGCAGTGAAAAGCTGAACTCACTGATTTCAGCAGGTGATTTATTCAGCAGTGCTGCTAAAAGCACTCCCTCACACACAGAAATATCAAAAAAAATAAAATTACAAGCCTTTGCAGGGGTCCAAGAAACAAATCTTCACTTTTTCTGCAGTATTTTAAAAAATGGCCGAGTGCCAATGTTTGTGTGAGACTGCGCGTGCGCGCACGCTCCAACGCGCATGCGCAGGGTTGCCGGCACCACGAAGGCTAATTTAAATTATACCCGCCCTCTGCTACTTAGAAAATCAGCGCGAGTGTTAGGCTCCGCCCCCTGCTGCGAAGTGCGCGCCACGCCAAGCAGACATCGAGCTCCAAGGAGCTTGAGAATATCGGACTTTTTTTTAGGCGCAGTTTTTGGCACGATAAACAGGCGCCCAGCTCGGAGGTGCGCCGTTTTCGCCGCGGCACGAAACTTGGGGCCATTAATTGGGAAGTTAATTGTGCTTTGGTCACAAATCCATAGACTTTTGTATCAGTAACTGGTACAAATAAAAGATGTGTGTGTATAGGTAATATATAAAATTAAGCAGATTTTAAATGTAATTGTATCGGTGTGGATTTACAATCTTATGCAAATTCAGCAGAAGAGATGCGGAAAAACAGTGTAAGTGGTGCTTATGTGTTTCTGTGATTTCTGCAGCTCTTCCATTGAAGTTGACAATGGACATGAAAGAACCTCTGCAGAAATTCACCCCCAAAGTCCCAGACTGAAAAATTAAATTAGTTATATTCAGGGACTGAAAGCAAATTGAATCATAGAAACATAGAAAATAGGTGCAGGAGTAGACCATTCGGCCCTTCGAACCTGCACCACCATTCAATAAGATCATGGCTGATCATTCACCTCAGTACCCCTTTCCCGCTTTCTCTCCATACCCCTTGATCCCTTTAGCCGTAAGGAACATATCTAACTCCCTCTTGAATATATCCAATGAACTGGCATCAACAACTCTCTGCGGTAGAGAATTCCACAGGTTAACAACTCTCTGAGTGAAGAAGTTTCTCCTCATCTCAGTCCTAAATGGCTTACCCCTTATCCTTAGACTGTGTCCCCTGGTTCTGGACTTCCCCAACATCGGGAACATTCTTCCTGCATCTAACCTGTCCAGTCCCGTCAGAATTTTATATATTTCTATGAGATCCCCTCTCATCCTTCTAAACTCCAGTGAATACAGGCCCAGTTGATCCAGTCTCTCCTCATATGTCAGTCGTGCCATCCCGGGAATCAGTCTGGTGAACCTTCGCTGCACTCCCTCATTAGCAAGAACATCCTTCCTCAGATTAGGAGACCAAAACTGTCATGTTTGTAACTACAATGTAACACCACTATACTACTGTATACACTCAACTTAGATGCACACCTTGACCACAGGAGGTGAACTTGTGGGAGACACTCCTTACCTGATCACACAGGTATATAACGGGAGGTCCCATGCAGGGTCATCACTTCTGGAGTCCTGTAATGAAGAGAAGGTCACAGAGTGGCTTTGTCCCTGGAATGTGCCTCGTGTGGTTTCATGCTGTAGAGTAAGGACTTTACATTGGCGACGAGAAACAGGGATTCACGACTCACGAGAATGGCCACCGGTGGCACAGAGGAATGATACTGTGTTGGGGAAGACTGGGACGATTTTGTCAAGAGGCTTCAGCAAAGCTTCGTTACGAAAGACTGGCTAGGGGATGCAGTGGCCGACAAGCGACGGGCTCATCTCCTGACCAGCTGCGGGGCAAATACTTATGCGCTCATGGAGGACTTACTGGCACCCGAAAAGCCGTCAGACAAAACCTTTGAGGAGCTCAGCAAATTAATCGGGGAGCACCTCAAACCGGCGAGCAGCATACACATGGCTCGACACAGATTCTACACCCACCGACGTTGTGAAGGACAGAGCATACCGGACTTTGTAGCAGACCTCCGGCGTTTGGCCAGCCTCTGTAAGTTCCCAGACGCCTGCAGGGGGGAGATGTGAAGGGACTTCTTCATCGAGGGTATCGGTCATGCGGGAATTTTTCGCAAGTTAATTGAGACCAAGGACTTGACCTTGGAAGCGGCAGCGTTGTTAGCTCAAACTTTCATGGCGGGGGAGGAAGAGATGAAAATGATTTACGCGCGCAATTCTGCCTCTAACGCAGCGATAGATCAGCGAGTCAATATCATAAATGCTACTCAGAGCCCCGCAGGCAGGCACAGGCAATCCGACATTTACCTGGCAGCAATAGATCCCAGAGCAGGATCTCAACAGAGACAATGGCAGGCTGAACGGATGTTCACGCCATCACAGTGGACAATGCGGCCCGGGATGGGGCCATTGACACCCACTAATAGGGTACTTAAGAGCAGTCAAAGGGACAGTCAGCGCGGAATTCCTGGCCACAGTCCCTTTGTCCCAACAATGGAAACTTTAACTCATGCTGGAGGTGTGGGGGAAAACACTCAGCCAGATCTTGCAGTTTCCAACATTTTGTCTGCAGAAAATGCAATCTCAGTGACCATTTAACTCGAGTGTATAGAAAACCTGCAAACAGACTGATATATGAGACAGAGGGACCAGAAGAGGGTTCTGTGAGGCAGGATGACTTTTGGGGCAAATCGATGGACGCCGAGGTTCAGCGGGTCCATGCGGCGAATATTCACAGTTCATACACCAAAACGTCACCAATGATGATGAGGGTTTTAGAAACATAGAAACATAGAAACATAGAAAATAGGTGCAGGAATAGGCCATTCGGCCCTTCTAGCCTGCACCGCCATTCAATGAGTTCATGGCTGAACATGCAACCTCAGTATCCCATTCCTGCTTTCTTGCCATACCCCTTGATTCCCCCTAGTAGTAAGGACTTCATCTAACTCCTTTTTGAATATATTTAGTGAATTGGCCTCAACAACTTTCTGTGGTAGAGAATTCCACAGGTTCACCACTCTCTGGGTGAAGAAGTTTCTCCTCATCTCGGTCCTAAATGGCTTACCGCTTATCCTTAGATTGTGACCCCTGGTTCTGGACTTCCCCAAAATTGGGAACATTCTTCCTGCATCTAACCTGTCTAAACCCATCAGAATTTTAAACGTTTCTATGAGGTCCCCTCTCATTCTTCTGAACTCCAGTGAATACAAGCCCAGTTGATCCAGTCTTTCTTGATAGGTCAGTCCCGCCATCCTGGGAATCAGTCTGGTGAACCTTCGCTGCACTCCCTCAATAGCAAGAATGTCCTTCCTCAGGTTAGGAGACCAAAACTGTACATAATACTCCAGGTGTGGCCTCACCAAGGCCCTGTACAACTGTAGTAACACCTCCCTGCCCCTGTACTCAAATCCCCTCGCTTTTGTTGAACGGCATCCCAGTACGCATTGAGCTGTACACTGGGGCCAGCCAGTCACTCAGCAATTTGAGAAGCTATGGCCACTTAAAGCCAGTAGACCCCAAATTAGAACGTATCGACTCACAATTACGGACTTACATCAAGGAAATCATTCCAGTGCTAGGCAGTGCAATGATGGCTGTCACACACAATGGGCTATTGAACTGGCTGCCACTCTGGATTGTCCCAGGCAATGGTCCCGCTCTGTTGGGGAGGAGCTGGTTAGCTGAGATGAACTGGAAATGGGGGGGATGTTCACGCAATGTCCTCGGTGGAGCGAAGTTCGTGCTCACAAGTCCTCCAACAATGCGAGTCACTATTTCAACCGGGCATCAGGACTTTCAAAGGCACTAAAGTAGTGATACACATCACCCCGGACGCCAGGCCAGTGCACTACAAAGCCAGAGCGGTGCCGTATGTGATGCGGGAGAAAATCGAGAGCGAATTGGACCGGCTGTTGCGAGAGGGCATCATCTCGCCTGTTAAATTCAGTGACTGGGTGAGCCCCATCGTTCCTGTTCTAAAAGTGGATGGCTCTGTCACGATCTGTGGTGACTACAAGGCCACCATCAATCGGGTGTCCCTACAAGACCAATACCCGCTCCCAAGAGCGGAGGACCTCTTCGCCACGCTGGCAGGCGGCAAGCTGATCACCAAGTTGGACCTTACTTCAGCCTATATGACCCAGGAACTGGCCGATGAATCCAAACTACTGACCACCATCACCACGCACAAGGGACTGTTTGTGTATAACAGGTGCCCATTTGGCATTCGATCAGCGGCCGTGATTTTTCAACATAACATGGAAAGCCTGATTAAATCCATTCCTGGTACGATTGTATTCCAGGATGACATCCTCATCACGGGTTGAGATATGGAGGAACACTTCCACAACCTGGAGGAGGTGCTACGCTGACTGGACCGGGTTGGCCTGCGACTCAAGAAGTCTAAATGTTTTTAGCTCCTGAGGTTGAGTTTCTGGGCAGGAGGGTTGCTGCAGATGGGATTCGGCCCATCGAATCCAAAACAGAGGCGATTCGACGAGCACCCAGGCCCTGCAACACATCAGAGTTGCGTTCATTCCTGAAACTGTTGAACTATTTCGGGAACTTTTTGCCGAACTTGAGCATGTTGTTGGAGCTGCTACACGTGCTCCTGCGTAAGGGTTGTGATTGGTTTTGGGGGGACTGTCAGGAACGGGCTTTTGATCGGGCGCGAAACCTACTTTGTTCAAACAAATTGTTGACCCTGTACGACCCCTGTAAACGTTTAGTTCTGACTTGTGATGCATCGTCCTATGGGGTTGGGTGCGTGTTGCAGCAGGGTAATACTGAGGGTCAGCTACAACCTGTGGCTTATGCCTCCAGGTCGCTCTCTCAAGCATAACGGGGATATGGCATGGTCGAGAAGGAAGCGCTTGCATGTGTCTATGGTGTAATAAAAATGCATCAGTACCTCTTCGGCAGGAAGTTTGAATTAAAGACGGACCACAAGCCACTCACATCCCTGTTGTCAGACCGCAAGGCTGTCAATGCCAACACATCAGCTCGCATACAGCGGTGGGCCCTCACGCTAGCTGCTTATGACTACTCCATCCGGCACCGGCCCGGCACTGAAAACTGCGCTGACGCACTCAGCAGGCTCCCACTGGCCACCACCAAGGGGGCAGCTGAGCAAAGCGCTGAGATGGTCATGGCTGTTGATGCCTTTGACAGTGCAGGATCCCCCATCACAGCCCGTCAGATCAAAATCTGGACAAACAGAGATCCCCTCCTATCCTTGATTAAGAAATGTGTCCTGACTGGGGATTGGGCGCCCGCACACGGAGCATGCCCTGAGGAGGTCAGACCGTTCCACAGGCCATGAGCTCTCCATCCAAGCCGACTGCCTACTATGGGGCAGCCGAGTAGTCATGCCCCAGAAGGGCAGGGAGGCATTCATCAGGGAACTCCACAGTGAGCACCCAGGCATTGTGATGATGAAGGCCGTTGCCCGGTCACACGTTTGGTGGCCTGGATTCATTCAGACCTGGAACACTGTGTTCGCAGGTGCATTGACCTGTGCCCAGCTGGGTAATGCCCCCAGGGAGGCCACACTCAGCCCGTGGCCCTGGCCCACCAAGCCATGGTCACGCATTCACGTTGACTACGCGGGCCCGTTCATGGGGAAGATGTTCCTCATTGTAGTAGATGCGTACTCGAAATGGATCGAGTGCATCATCGTGAACTCATGCACGTCATCCACCAACGTGGAAAGCCTACGTGTGATCTTTGCAACCCATGGCTTGCCGGACATCCTGGTTAGTGACAATGGCACATGTTTCACGAGCTATGAATTCCGGGAGTTTATGTCGGGCAATGGCATCAACCACGTCAGGACTGCACTGTTCAAGCCGGCCTCCAATGGCCAGGCGGAACGGGCAGTCCAAATCATTAAGCAAGGTATGCTCAGGATTCAAGGACCCTCCCTACAATGCCGCCTATCGCGCCTCCTGCTGGCCTATTGATCCCTCCCGCACTCGGTCACGGGGGTCCCGCCCACAGAGCTACTCATGAAACGGACACTCAAAACTCGGTTGTCGCTCATCCACC